>NC_041385.1:779603408-779666981 GCF_002162155.2 Triticum dicoccoides
AATTTTCATCATCACTTGCTTGATCACATTTCATAGCTTTTGACCGTGCTCTTATTTTTCTATCAATGGCAGCTGGAGCTGCATTTACATAGTCATGTAGTTTATTGGTTCAGTACAAATTATCTCTAGTACAAGTAGTACAAGATGTTAAGGTGAAACACAATAATAAGGTATGGGCTAAATATGCATCCCTGACCTGTACATAGTGCATGCTAATCAAAAAAGGTATATGTGTAGAGTTAAAAATGTTTCAAACAAATTAAGTTTATGGTATGATTTCATCTAATCTAATCAAAACATGTATCCTCCGAACAGCATACAGTAAAAGTATGCAATGATATCCAAGAAACATGTATCCTCCGAACAGCATACGGTAAAAGTATGCAATGGTCTCCAAGAAACATGTATCCTCCAAACAACATACAGTAAAAGTATGCAATGATCTCCAAGAAATATGTAAGCAACTGAATCGACAAAAGCCATCTAGAAACAGCAGTGACATATTGTGTCCGGTAATTGCATTTAGTCACATTAGTACCAAGTAACTAGGTAAGAGTGCATACAATGATCTCCAAGAGATAATACATGATTTTAACTAGTGTTTATACTCTAGCAAGGGACACTCCCAACATCAGCCAAATGAGTTATGCAGCGAATGTTTTGGCCCAGAAACTGTAACCCAGTGCATTATTTCTCATGGCTGTTATTGTTCAGCATGCTACCAAAAGGGCGGTGATGAGCCGCCTGGGCCCGGGGGTCTGAAGAACGGGCCACAGCAATCTTGGAGCAGGCAGCAACAAGGTAGAAGCTGCAGAAAAGAATTCATTCAGAGTTTCAGAAATCGAAGATATCTGTCTTGAACAGGGGGGAAAAGCATCAAAGGAACAAAGCTAAACGACTAAACATATGCTTCGCCACTTATATATTGCACTGTGATTTAGTTGACCCCTGAAACACTAACAGAATGAACTGTTTTCATTCTTCTTTTTGAGATGTTAACTTGATAAATTGATGATTTCACTGGAAAAATTGCAAAGCTCAAATTCCCATTAGTTACCTGAGGATTCAAACTACCAGGATCTGAAGTGGCCACCAGCACAGAAACAACAGCTGAATGCAAGCTACAGCTTCACAAGAACTCAACCAGGACACAATATTTTTCAGAGAACAAACCACGACTACAGGTGAGGAAGAATTTATAGATACAGGGTGAGAACAAGTAGGGGTGCATGCACCTATATTTCCATGGATCACCTGTGAGTCTTACCCAAGTTCCATGAAACCAAGACTGGTCAGTATTTTGAACTCCGGTGGGTGATCAATTGCACCTGAATTATCACGTTCATTCTAAAACAATCCTGGTATGACCTAATCTAATCAACACTTGTATCCTCCAAACAGCATACAATGTATGTACAAGTAAAACACCAGTCCGGCAGATATACATGAACACCTGAATCTAGAAACAACAGCAACAAATTGTGTCAGAAACTTTTGTATGCAAAGCCCATTTTAAATTCTTAACAGTGATGGTGAGCTAAAAAGCACATCTCAACTGCAATTGTGCTAGAAACTGTGTCGGACCATTCTGCAGTAATGCCCAGAAATTCAACAAAGAACAAATTACGGAAGAAAGTAGTAAAAGGTGTGAAGCATAGATGAAACACATCTGCACCATGTTCTAAGCCTGGCTGCAGTAGCTTACAGCATTTCCACAAACCAACAGTAAGCAAATAAAAAACAAGATATTGCAAAATTTAGAGGTTGGTACAGAGTACAGACTGAGCCCTACTGCCAGAAGTTAAGCACCAGACTGCATTACTGAGCAGTATACTAGAAGAACGAGTGTACACAAGAGAGCATCAAGTAGGCAAGCACAATGGATGGAGCATTGGGTTCATACCAGTTCCTAATTAAGGTAGCAACCAGTAGTTCCGCTTCACCACAGTAATCTAATTTAGACCATGTTTATCTGCCCCTCCCTTCTTCATTACCACAGCTTGGAAACCCTCCTCCTCTTTTTATAAGTCTCATCAGTGGCCAGGTTAGCATGTGTGTTCTTGAGTTTGTGGCCGCCGCTGCTGGGACTAAAGCACAACAAATCAATCGAGCAGAAGCCTCCCTTGACAAAGACAACTGCTTAAAGGGAGCTTTCAAATTGCTTTTGCAACTGCATCACCACATAATTTGTGATGTTGTCTTCTGCTTGAGAGAAGTAGAAAACTTCCCTTCGATCAATAAAGAAAAAAGGAACATGGATGGCAATTACAATGTCTCAAGAGGAACACGGCGTGGGATCTGACAAAGCTTTATTTAGTTTTGGATTATCAATACAGGTTCTAGTTCTTGAGCTTATGTTAAGGTTAAATATCACATGAAGCATCAATCCCTTTAAATGGTTAGTAGCTAGAGAAAAATGATAAAGATAGTTCCTAACAATGCAACAGAAAGACATAATTATAGCAGAACATTTGAATACCTAACCAGATGCATTTGAAAATCAGGTGCAACATTATAGTCAACAAGGAGATAATATGCCTTAATTTCATAGTCAGTTACAAGTACAAGTAAATTTAGAATCAAGAACCTGACTGAGAATTATAATGTCTAAAGGGGAACATGTCGTGGGGCCTGACAGACCTTTCTTCAGCTTATTGGTACAGAATTTAGTTCTTGTTATGCTTAGATTGAATATCAGATGAAGCATCAGTTCCTTTAAATGGTTGGCAGTTAATTCCTAGCCAATGATACAACAGAAAGACGGAATTATAACATAACATTTGATTACCTAAGCAGACACAATGGGTTCATGACTAGAAATAAGGTGTGACTTGCTGGTCAGCAAAGAGGATAATCCGCCTTAATGTCATCGTCAGCTACAACAAATATTGGAACCAAGAAACATATTTGCTAAATATTTATAGTATAGTAAAGATCACTGTATAATCTCAAAAAGAACAAGTAGCCCTCTATAAAAAGCCAAGTCATTCTTCGGTTAGGACAAAAAAACAAGAGGCAGATCAATTGGCAAAACAAACACAGACCCAAACAGCATGGTAATTTTAGCATCAGCTTGCCCGGTAGCCACTTCAGCCCAAAACGGTATCCAAAGAAATATGAATTTCATGCAATCATATAACAGTAAGAGGTTCTTGATCATAACTTTGCATACATCAAAAAATAAGCTAGGGGGCTCATAGTGGATCCAATTCATACATATTTCACCTCAGAAGGATACAGGTAGGTTGGCTGCTAAGAAGCACCAACTCACTCAACACCATTCAGATGAAAGGCCAAGCGTTCATGGAATAGCCATCTAGTGTCGGAAAGAAGGTATGTGGAACAAGAGTTTGCTTGAGCCGTTGTTGAGCAAGACAGAGTCCTTTGCGATTGAAACAGACCAACTTGCCATTGATATCAAACTGAAGTAGGCACTCGCCAAACTTGACCAGCACAAGCACATCACCATCGCAAGAAGCGACCGCCACATTCCAATGTTCGACAAAACGACCAAACTGCACAAGGAGATGATCTGCATTCTTCAATTCAACCCGGTATTTCAAGGCCCAAACCTCATTTTCGTAGTCCTGCATCATCCAGATATCAATGATTGGCCCTGGATCATTAAAGCCAGACATGCCGAGCATGCCATCCATCTCAAACAGTTTATTGTTGTCAGGAACAACTGGAGCACAAATCTTCCGAAACGTCTCTGTTCTGGTGTCGAATACAACTATAATGTTGCTTCTGCTCATATGATCATCTAGGTGCCAATGCTCCTCCAGGTACCGATATTTGTCTAGGTGCCAATGCTCCTCCAGGTACCGATGTTTGTCTAGGTGCCAATGCTGGCTACCGTGGAGCAGGACAGGTACCCCACTGAACCTCACTTGCGGCCACCTGATGTTCCTCGGCGGCTGGACAGAGCCCAATGCGAAGATGTAGTAGGCATCTTGCCCGTCGATTGCCAGAAAACCAGCTTCCCTGTGCATCAGTATCCGGTACTCGCCTGAAGGGCGGTGCCGGTACATTCCCAACGGAATGAAGTCAGAACGCATCGGCAGGGGAGCATACTGACGAGTGGCGGGGTTGCAGATGGAGAAGCGGTCGCCAGTCGCCGTGCTGTACTCGGAAAGGAGGAGGAGGCCGTCGCAGGAGGCACACAGACAGAAGGCCCTGTCAAGCCGGGCGACGGGCTGGAGCTGGGCGGCCAGGTAGTAGCGGCTGCCGCCGTTTTCGTCGCCGCAGGCGATGGGGAGGGCGGGCTGGCGGGCGTGGTGGGCGAGGAGGAAGTCGCGGGCGGAGGTGGCGCTGCGCCAGGCGCGGCAGACGGCGCGGCAGCGGAGGAGCGATTTGGGGGGCAGGCGGACGAGGATCTCCCAGATGGCGATCTCGTCCGGGAGGCCGCTGTGGAGAGGCGCCGCTGCTGCTCTTGCGGCCTTCGCCATGGTCGCCGGTTGGGGATGAGCGGAGCAAGAGGAGTGTTGTGGTAGTGACGGCGGCGGAGGTAGCTAGGTCAGGTCAGGCTGCGGTGGCATTTGGGCTGCACTGAGCCCATCTCGAATAGAGATGGAGATCGTATATGGGCTGGCCACAATATCTTCGTTAGCCCAGGTTCGTTTGCAAGCTCAATAACAAGACAGTTCTTTTTAGGGTTTTGTTTCTCGCGCTGGCGATTTTCCGCCGCCGTCGAGTTTCCTGGCCGTCCTTGCCGTCGATCCTCTTCTTGCTTGGCGAGCGACCCGGTCCGTGATCCTCGATCGTGCCGGGACGTGGCTAGCGAGCAGTACGACGGAGTTGGGTTCTTATCCGAACACCCGATCCAATCTTAGTCGGGTAAGGAAATCTCCATGGCTACAACTGAGACCTCGGACCAAGCGGGGGTCAGCGATGTGGAGAGGATGATGCAAGAGCTAGGGCTGAGAGAAGAGGATCTGGACGACGTCGTCTTTGATGAGAAGGAAGCACCACCAGTGGTTGCGCGTTGGGTTGCCTTGGCTAGGGTTCATACCCCAAAAACCTATAGCCAGACATGGTTCTTCCGGAATATCAGATCTGCTTGGGACTTGGCACAAGATGTCAAGTTCAGACCGTTGGAGGATAACCTATACAGAGTCCAATTCTCGTTCCTTGGAGATTGGGAGAGAGTCATGAACAATGGCACATGGCACTTCCGGGGGGACGCGGTGATCATCAAGCCTTACGATGGGGTGAAAAAACCAACGGCCATCAAGATGGACACGATTGAGATATGGGCGCAAATCCATGTTGTACCAGATCTGTACGCCCATCTAGTGCCGTCTCTTGCGGCTAAAGTGGGGGATTTTCTGTTTGCTAAGCCCCCGTCACAAGACTCCTCGGGAAACTTTTATCGCATTTGGGTCAGAATTGATGTCTCAAAACCGCTCAAGAACGCCATGTCTACGATCCGTGAAACTAAGCGCCAGATTTATCGTGTGAAGTATGAGAAGCTGCCAGACTGGTGCGCAGTTTGTGGAAAGCTTGGTCACTTGTTCAAGGAGCATGGTACAGGAATACATCCTCCACCGGCTCTCGTCTTCAAGGTTTTAAGGGCTGAATGGTTCATGAGATCTGGTCGAGGTCCAGGTGGTGGCCGATGTCATCGGGGAGGAAGAAGACGAGGTCGCAATGGGGGACACGATTCAACCCCTGCACCAGGGACGCAAGAGGATTTTCAGGAGGAGAGTGAACTAGGCGCTGCTGATGGAAGGACTTTGGTGCTGAAGGAAGGAGGTGGAGCGAGTACTGACTTGGACATGGTGATGGAGGACCAAACAAGAAAGAGGATGGGGAGAGCATAACTGGGCAGCAACTCTTCGGCTCCACTGTTTGTGCATGGCACTGTTTTGAGGGAGAACTAGCTAGCTTTAATCCCTGTAGGTGCTGCTGTTGTTAGTCCACCGGTCACTAGGGATCCAAAGAAGGCAAGGACTGGACTGGAAGGCAACACTACTAGAAAACGGAGCTATATTACCGGTTCGTAGGGGCCTTTAGTGCCGGTTTCTGCAAGCGGCACTAAAGTGTGGGGACTAAAGGCCCCCCCCCCCTTAGTTCTGGTTCGGCACGAACCGGCACTAAAGGGCCACCACGTGGCACGAGGCATGAGGCACAACAAAAACAGCCCACCTACTGGGCCGGCACGGCCTGCATACGACTAGAAACCCAACCTCTAGTTGGGCCAAGATGCAGGCCCATATGGCCCATTAGAGCCCATAGGGCAGACGACTTGGCCTGCTTAGAGATGAGCTCGACACGGTAGCCGCGACGGGGCTTATAAACTGGTGCGAGCTCCTCTCAACTAGCAAGGTGGGACTAAACATTATGCACTGCGGGTGGCAGCGCACCCCTTTAGTACCGGTTGGTGGCACGAACCCGTACTAAGGGGGAGGAGGGGTCTTTAGTACCAGTTGGAGCCACCAACCTGTACTAAAGGCCACCACCTCTTTAGTACCGGTTCATGGCACGAACTGGTACTAAAGGTTCGCCACGAACCGATACTAATGAGCGCCGCCCGCCTAGCCGTTGCAACCGACACTAATGGTCACATTAGTGCCGGTTCAGTTACAACCCGGGACTAATGAGCTTCCCAGTGGGCCCTTTTTCTACTAGTGCAAGGAGGGCTATCACACTGCTGCAAAATATTTGGCAGACTCCTTGGAGGAGTGCCGCTGGGACCAATGAGTGCGTTTTGTTGGAACTGTCATGGCGCGGGTAAACCTGCGACAGTTTGAGAACTCCGCGATTTCGCGAGGAAGTTTACCCCTACCGTGCTTTGTATTGTCGAGACACAGATAAGCGGGGCACGTGTAGAAGCTTTTGCTAGTACCCTAGGGGTTGATAACTCATATGTTGTTAATAGTCAGGGGAGAAGTGGAGGCATTGGTATTTTTTGGAATAATACAACGAAGTTGAGATTTTGGGAGACTCTTGTTATCACATTCATGCCAAAATTGAGGAGGCAGGTTAGGACCCGTGGAGGATCACATGCGTATACGGTGAGGCCCAAACTCACCTCCGGCACCAAACGTGGGATCTCATGAAAGGAATAAGTATTGTCAGCGACCTAACATGGCTTTGTTTTGGAGATTTTAATGAAGTGTTGCGACCTGAGGAGCACGAAGGAGTAGCCAACAGAAGCAATGCCCAGATTCAGGGCTTTAGGGATGCAGTTGACATCTGTATGTTGATGGATATAGGTTATCAAGGGTGCTTTTGGATGTTCGAAAAGAAGGTAGCAGGGGGGGTCATATGCAAGAGTCCGGTTGGATCGGGCGCTAGCTTCTGCGACCTGGATGGTCCGATTCCCACATGCAATATTGACACACCAAAATGCCGCTACTTCTGACCATGGGCCTATATTATTTAAACTGAATGCCACGCAAAGTGATCCGATGCCTAACAGAACCTTCAGGTATGAGGTGATGTGGGAGTCCCATGATTCGTGGAAGGACACGATTATAAACAGCTGGAACGCGGCGAATGCAGGCTATGGAGTCGGCGATTTTCATGACAAACTTCTGGCCATAACCAATGATTTGTCCTTGTGGAGTAGAGACAACTTTGGTAACATCAGAAAGGAGATCAAGCAGATGAAGACTCGGCTGGAATTATTACGCAATGATCCAGGGAGGGTGAGTCCATCACATGTGGAGCTGAAACTAAATGAGAGGTTGGCCGAACTGTATCATAGAGAAGAGTTAATGTGGCGTCAAAGGTCCCGGGTGGAATGGCTCTCTACAGGGGACAAGAATACCAAGTTCTTCCACATGCAGGAAAGCATGAGGCGTAAGAAAAACATGATCCGGGCACTCACAAATGCTTTGGGGGTACACATTGAGGACCCAGCAGAATTGAAGGCCAGGAGTTCTATAAGACCCTGTATACTTCCAAAGGAGTACAGGGGATGGAGGAGGTGCTGAGGCATGTCCCGAGGAAGGTTACGCCTTCAATGAACGAGACCTTATGTGCTCCATATACCAATGCCGAGGTAAAATCTGCATTATTTCAAATGTTTCCGACCAAGGCTCCTGGCCCAGATGGCTTGCCGACTCATTTTTACCGAAGGCATTGGGATATTTGTGGGGACAAAGTCACCACAGTAATTATGTGAATCATAAAAGGGGAGGAGAACCCGAAAAGTATAAATGATACGATATTGGTCTTGATCCCCAAGGTAACAAATCCAACACAGTTGACACAGTTTAGGGCTATCAGTTTATGCAATGTCTTGTATAAAATTGCCTCCAAGGTTGTCGCAAACAGATTAAAAATAATCCTTCCTGACATTATCTCGGAGGAGCAGTCAGCTTTTGTGCCTGGTAAACTGATCACGGATAATATTATTTGTGCTTACGAGTGCTTACATTTTATCAAAAGAAACAGGTCAAAAACTAACAGTTTCTGTGCTCTGAAGTTGGATATGATGAAGGCCTATGACAGAGTAGAGTGGGAGTATTTACAAGCAATTATGAACAAACTTGGTTTCTCTCCATCTTGGGTTGAAGTGGTCATGGGTATGGAAAAATCAGTGTCTTTCTCGGTATTATTCAATGGTGAAAGGCTTGAGCAATTAAAACCAACAAGAGGTATTCGACAGAGAGATCCAATTTCCCCCTACCTATTCTTACTTATAGCGGAGGGCCTTTCGTGCCTACTAAAATCTAGTTCTCAATCGTCCTCTCTCAGTGGTGTTAATGTGGCTCCCACAGCTCCTGAGGTGAACCACCTTCTTTTTGCAGATGACAGCCTGCTGCTTTTTAAGTCTAGTGTGGAGGGTGCAAATTTGGTTTCAAACCTTCTGAATACTTATTGTAATGCTTCTGGTCAGAGAATCAACAATGATAAGTTCTTTGTTTTCTTCAGCAAAGGTTGCCCTCAAGCGACCAGACAACATGTTAAGGACGTCCTGGGAGTGCAGAACGAATCTCTTAGTGAAAAATATTTGGGGATGCCCACTGAAGTTGGTCAATCTAAAAATGGCACTTTCAAGTATCTTAGGGACAGAGTGTGGGAAAATATTAAAGGATGGATGTAGAGGCTTCTTTCTGCGGCAGGGAAAGAAGTACTCATAAAATCCATGGCCCAGGCCATCCCTGTTTTCTCTATGTCTTGTTTCAGACTCCCTAGGGGATTGTGTGAGAGTGTGACATCAACAATCAGACAGTTTTGGTGGGGTTGTAAGCACTACAAAAAAATACACTTCCATGATGATACGTGTTTGTCACAGTAGGTCGTGTTTTCTGTCATGCATGTACATCCATGACGATTTTATGACTGCTATGTCTTGAGCTTGCGTTGGTTTTCCTTGAAGAGGAAAGGGTGATGCAGCGCAGTAGCATAACTATTTCCCTCATTTTTTGAGAACCAAGATATCAGTCTAGTAGGAGGCTCCTCACAAGTCCCACGAACCTACACAAACAAACAAAGAACTCGCAACCAACGCGATAAAGGGGTTGTCAATCCCTTCACGGCCACTTGCGAAAGTGAGATCTGATAGAGATAATATGATAAGATAAATATATTTTTGGTATTTTATAATATAGATGCAGAAAATAAAGATGCAAATAAAAGTAGATTGGAAACTTATATGATAAAAGATAGACCCGGGGGCCATAGTTTCACTAGAGGCTTCTCTCAAGATAGCATAAGTATTACGGTGGGTGAACAAATTACTGTCGAGCAATTGATAGAAAAGCAAATAATTATGATGTTATCTAGGCATGATCTTGTATATAGGCATCACGTCCATGACAAGTAGACCGACTCCTGCCTGCATCTACTACTATTACTCCACACATCGACCGCTATCCAGCATGCATCTAGAGTATTAAGTTCATAAGAACAAAGTAACGCATTAAGTGAAGGAAATATGCCCTAGAGGCAATAAAAAAGTTATTATTTATTTCCTTATATCATGATAAATGTTTATTATTCATGCTAGAATTGTATTAACCGGAAACATAATACATGTGTGAATACATAGACAAACATAGTGTCACTAGTATGCCTCTACTTGACTAGCTCGTTAATCAAAGATGGTTAAGTTTCCTAACCATAGACATGAGTTGTCATTTGATTAACGGGATCACATCATTAGGAGAATGATGTGATTGACTTGACCCATTCCGTTAGCCTAGCACTTGATCGTTTAGTATATTGCTATTGCTTTCTTCATGACTTATACATGTTCCTGTAACTATGAGATTATGCAACTCCCGTTTACCGGAGGAACACTTTGGGTGCTACCAAACGTCACAACGTAACTGGGTGATTATAAAAGAGTACTACAGGTGTCTCCAAAGGTACATGTTGGGTTGGCGTATTTCGAGATTAGGTTTTGTCACTTCGATTGTCGGAGAGGTATCTCTGGGCCCTCTCGGTAATGCACATCACTATAAGCCTTGCAAGCAATGTAGCTAATGAGTTAGTTACGGAATGATGCATTGCGTAATGAGTAAAGAGACTTGCCGGTAACGAGATTGAACTAGGTATTGGATACCGACGATCGAATCCCGGGCAAGTAACATACCGATGACAAAGGGAACAACGTATGTTGTTATGCGGTTTGACCGATAAAGATCTTCGTAGAATATGTAGGAGCCAATATGAGCATCCCGGTTCCGCTATTGGTTATTGACCAAGAATAGTTCTAGGTCATGTCTACATAGTTCTTGAACCCATAGGGTCCGCACGCTTAAGGTTTAGATGACAGTTATATTATGAGTTTATGAGTTTTGATGTACCGAAGGAGTTCGGAGTCCCGGATGAGATCGGGGACATGACGAGGAGTCTCGAAATGGTCGAGACGTAAAGATCGATATATTGGACGACTATATTCGGAGTTCGGAAAGGTTCCGAGTGATTCGAGTATTTTTCGGAGTACCGGGGAGTTACGGAAATACGGGGAAGAGTATTGGGCCATAATGGGCCTTAGTGGGAAGGATCCAGGAGGTGGCGCGCGCCCCTCCCAAGCCCAGTCCAAATTGGAAAAAGGGTTTGGGGCGCGGCCCCCCTCTCCCTTCCTTCTCCACTTCCCTCCTTTTCCCCCTTCTGCTAGTTGGACTAGGAAAGAAGGAGTCCTACTCCCGGTGGGAGTAGGACTCCCCTTGGCGCGCCCTCCTCCTAGGGCCGGCCTCCTCCTCCCTTGCTCCTTTATATACGGGGGCAGGGGGGCACCCCATGACACACAAGTTGATCTACAGATCGTTCCTTAGCCGTGTGCGGTGCCCCCCTCCACTATATTCCACCTCGGTCATATCGTCGCGGAGTTTAGGCGAAGCCCTGCGCCGGTAGAGCATCATCATCGTCACCATGCCGTCGTGCTGACGGAACTCATCCCCGACACTTTGCTGGATCGGAGTCCGGGGATCGTCATCGAGCTGAACGTGTGCTGAACTCAGAGGTGCCGTACGTTCGGTACTTGGATCGGTCGGATCGTGAAGACGTACGACTACATCAACCGCGTTGTCATAACGCTTCCGCTTACGGTCTACGAGGGTACGTGGACAACACTCTACCCTCTCGTTGCTATGCCATCACCATGATCTTGCGTGTGCGTAGGATTTTTTTTTGAAATTACTACGTTCCCCAACAGTGGCATCCGAGCCTAGATTTTATGCGTTGATGTTATTTGCACGAGTAGAACACAAGTGAGTTGTGGGCGATACAAGTCATACTGCTTACCAGCATGTCATACTTTGGTTCAGCGGTATTGTTGGATGAAGCGGCCCGGACCGACATTACGCGTACGCTTACGCGAGACTGGTTTTACCGCCGTGCTTTGCACACAGGTGACTAGCGGGTGTCAGTTTCTCCAACTTTAGTTGAACCGAGTGTGGCTACGCCCGGTCCTTGCGAAGGTTAAAACAGCACCAACTTGACAAACTATCGTTGTGGTTTTGATGCGTAGGTAAGAACGGTTCTTGCTACGCCCGTAGCAGCCACGTAAAACTTGCAACAACAAAGTAGAGGATGTCTAACTTGTTTTTGCAGGGCATGTTGTGATGTGATATGGTCAAGACGTGATGAGATATAAGTTGTTGTATGAGATGATCATGTTTTGTTGAAGTTATCGGCAACTGGCAAAAGCCTTATGGTTGTCTCTTTATTGCATAAGATGCAAGCGATAAATAATTGCTTTACTTTATCGCTATGCGATAGCAATAGTTGCAAGAGCAATAGTTGGCGAGACGACCATGTGACGACACATTGATATAGATCAAGATGATGGAGATCATGGTGTCATGCCGGTGACGATGGAAATCATGACGATGCTTTGGAGATGGAGATCAAAGGCACAAGATGATGATGGCCATATCATGTCACATATTTTGATTGCATGTGATGTTTATCTTTTATGCATCTTATCGTGGTTTGATTGACGGTAGCATTTTAAGATGATCTCTCACTAATTATCAAGAAGTGTTCTCCCTGAGTATGCACCGTTGCCAAAGTTCGTCGTGCCCAGACACCACGTGATGATCGGGTGTGATAAGCTCTACGTCCATCTACAATGGGTGCAAGCCAGTTTTGCACACGCGGAATACTCAGGTTAAACTTGAAGAGCCTAGCATATGCAGATATGGCCTCGGAACACGGAGACCGAAAGGTCGAGTGTGAATCATATAGTAGATATGATCAACATAGTGATGTTCACCATTGAAAACTACTCCATCTCACGTGATGATCAGTTATGGTTTAGTTGATTTGGATCACGTGATCACTTAGAAGATTAGAGGGATGTCTTTCTAAGTGGGAGTTCTTAAGTAATATGATTAATTGAACTTTAATTTATCATGAACTTAGTCCTGGTAGTATTTTGCAAATTATGTTGTAGAGATCAATAGCTTGCGTTGTTGCTTTCATATGTTTATTTTGATATGTTCCTAGAGAAAATTGTGTTGAAAGATGTTAGTAGCAATGATGCGGATGTTGGGGAACGTTGCAGAAAATTAAAATTTTCCTACGGTTTCACCAAGATCCATCTATGAGTTCATCTAAGCAACGAGTCAAGGGAGAGAGTTTGCATCTACATACCACTTGTAGATCACGAGCGGAAGCTTGCCAAGGGGATGGTGATGATGGAGTCGTACTCGAACGTGATTCGGATCACCGATGTCCTAGTGCTGAACACACAGCACCTCCGCGTTCAACACACGTACGGGACGGGAGACGTCTCCTCCGTCTTGATCCAGCAAGGAGGAAGGAGAGGTTGAGGAAGGCAGCTCCAACGGCAGCACGACGGCGTGGTGCAGTTGATGCGGCAGTATTCCAACAGGGCTTCGCCAAGCACGTGCGGAGGAGGAGAGGTGTTGGGGAGGGGAGGGGCTGCGCCTTGGCTTGTGGTGTATTGCAGCCCTCCCCTCACCCCTCTATATATAGGGGAAAGGGCAAGGGGGCCCGGCCCTCTAGGGAAAACCCTAGGGGGGCGGCGACCAAGGGGTGGGGGGCTTGCCCCCCAAGCAAGGGGGGTGCGCCCCCTTTAGGGTTTCCCCCCAACCCTAGGTGCATGGGCCCAAGGGGGGAGGGGGCGCGCCAAGCCCACTAGGGGCTGGCTGCTATCCCCACGCAGCCCAAGTGGCCCCCCGGGAGGGGTGGCCCCTCCCGGTGGACCCCCGGAACCCTTCCGGTGGTCCCGGTACAATACCGGTACAACCCCGAAACTTTCCGGTGCCCGTTTAACAACTTCCCATATATAAAACTTTACCTCCGGACCATTCAGGAACTCCTCGTGACGTCCGGGATCTCATACGGGACTCCGAACAACATTCGGTAGTCACATACTAGTCTTCCTAACAACCCTAGCGTCACCGAACCTTAAGTGTGTAGACCCTACGGGCTCGGGAGACATGCAGACATGACCAAGACCACTCTCGGGAAATAACCAACAGCGGGGTCTGGATACCCATGTTGGCTCCCACATGCTCCTCGATGATTTCATCGGTTGAACCACGATGTTGAGGATTCGATCAAACCATGTATACAATTCCCTTTGTCAATCGGTACGTTACTTGCCCGAGACTCGATCGTCGGTATCCCAATACCTTGTTCAGTCTCGTTACCGGCAAGTCACTTTACTCGTACCGTAATGCATGATCCCGTGGCCAACACCTTGGTCACCTTGAGCTCATTATGATGATGCATTACCGAGTGGGCCCAGAGATACCTCTCCGTCATACGGAGTGACAAATCCCAGTCTCGATCCGCATAAAACAATAGATACTTTCGGAGATACCTGTAGTGCACCTTTATAGTCACCCAGTTACGTTGTGACGTTTGATACACCCAAAGCACTCCTACGGTATCCAGGAGTTACACGCTCTCATGGTCGAAGGAAGAGATACTTGACATTGGCTAAGCTCTAGCAAACGAACTACACGATCTTTGTGCTATGCTTAGGATTGGGTCTTGTCCATCACATCATTCTCCTAATGATGTGATCCCGTTATCAACGACATCCAATGTCCATAGCCAGGAAACCACGACTATCTGTTGATCACAACGAGCTAGTCAACTAGAGGCTCACTAGGGACATATTGTGGTCTATGTATTCACACGTGTATTACGATTTCCGGATAATACAGTTATACCATGAATAAAAGACTATTATCATGAACAAAGAAATATAATTATAACACTTTTATTATTGCCTCTAGGGCATATTTCCAACAGTCGCCCACTTGCACTAGAGTCACTAATCTAGTTACATTGTGATGAATCGAACACCCATAGAGTTCTGGTGTTGATCATGTTTTGCTCGCGAGAGAGGTTTAGTCAACGGATCTGCGACATTCAGATCCGTATGTACTTTGCAAATTTCTATGTCTCCATCTTGAACATTTTCACGGATGGAGTTGAAACGACGCTTGATGTGCCTGGTCTTCTTGTGAAACCTGGGCTCCTTAGCAAGGGCAATAGCTCCAGTGTTGTCACATAAGAGTTTGATTGGCCCCGACGCATTGGGTATGACTCCTAGGTCGGTGACGAACTCCTTCACCCAAATAGCTTCATGTGCTGCCTCCGAGGCTGCCATGTACTCCGCTTCACATGTAGATCCCGCCACGACGCTCTTCTTGCAGCTGCACCAGCTTACTGCTCCACCATTCAACATATACACGTATCCGGTTTGTGACTTAGAGTCATCCAGAGCTGTGTCGAAGCTAGCGTCGACGTAACCCTTTACGACGAGCTCTTCGTCACCTCCATAAACGAGAAACATGTCCTTTGTCCTTTTCAGGTACTTCAGGATATTCTTGACCGCTGTCCAGTGTTCCTTGCCGGGATTACTCTGGTATCTTGCTACCAAACTTACGGCAAGGTTTACATCAGGTCTGGTACACAGCATGGCATACATAATAGATCCTATGGCTAAAGCATAGGGGATGACACTCATCTCTTCTTTATCTTTTGCCGTGGTCGGTGACTGAGCTGAGCTCAATCTCACACCTTGTAACATAGGCAAGAACCCTTTCTTGGACTCATCCATTTTGAACTTTTTCAAAATCTTATCAAGGTATGTGCTTTGTGAAAGACCTATGAGGCGTCTCGATCTATCTCTATAGATCTTGATGCCTAATATATAAGCAACTTCTCCAAGGTCCTTCATTGAAAAACATTTGTTCAAGTAGGCCTTAATGCTGTCCAGAAATTCTATATTATTTCCCATCAAGAGTATGTCATCTACATATAATATGAGAAATGCTACAGAGCTCCCACTCACTTTCTTGTAAACGCAGGCTTCTCCATAAGTCTGCATAAACCCAAACGCTTTGATATCTCATCAAAGCGAATATTCCAACTCCGAGATGCTTGCACCAGCCCATAAATGGATCGCTGGAGCTTGCATACTTTGTTAGCATTCTTAGGATCGACAAAACCTTCCGGCTGTATCATATACAGCTCTTCCTTAAGATGCCCGTTAAGGAATGCCGTTTTGACGTCCATCTGCCATATCTCATAATCATAGTATGCGGCAATTGCTAACATGATTCGGACGGACTTAAGCTTCGCTACGAGAGAGAATGTCTCATCATAGTCAATCCCTTGAACTTGTCGATAACCCTTAGCGACAAGTCGAGCTTTATAGATGGTGACATTACCATCCGCGTCCGTCTTCTTCTTAAAGATCCATTTGTTTTCTATCGCTCGCCGATCATCGGGCAAGTCAGTCAAAGTCCATACTTTGTTTTCATACATGGATTCTATCTCGGATTTCATGGCTTCTAGCCATTTGTTGGAATCTGGGCCCGCCATCGCTTCTTCATAGTTCGACGGCTCACCGTTGTCTAACAACATGATTTCCAGGACAGGGTTGCCGTACCACTCTGGTGCGGAACGTGTCCTTGTGGACCTACGAAGTTCAGTAGCAACTTGATCCGAAGTACCTTGATCATCATCATTGGTTTCCTCTTCAGTTGGTGTGGGCATCACAGGAACATTTTCCTGAGCTGCACCACTCTCCCGTTCGAGAGGTAGTACTTCATCGAGTTCTACTTTCCTCCCACTTACTTCTTTCGAGAGAAACTCTTTTTCCAGAAAGCATCCGTTTTTGGCAACAAAGATCTTGCCTTCAGATCTTAAGTAGAAGGTATACCCTACAGTTTCATTAGGGTATCCTATGAAGACGCATTTTTCCGACTTGGGTTCGAGCTTTTCAGGTTGAAGTTTCTTGACATAAGCATCGCATCCCCAAACTTTTAGAAACGACAGCTTAGGTTTCTTCCCAAACCATAATTCATACGGTGTCGTCTCAACGGATTTAGACGGTGCCCTATTTAAAGTGAATGTAGCTGTCTCTAGAGCGTATCCCCAAAATGATAGCGGTAAATTGGTAAGAGACATCATAGACCGCACCATATCCAATAGAGTGCGATTACGACGTTCGGACACACCGTTTCGCTGAGGTGTTCCAGGCGGCGTGAGTTGTGAAACGATTCCACATTTCCTTAAGTGTGTGCCAAATTCGTGACTTAAATATTCTCCTCCACGATCTGATCGTAGGAACTTTATCTTTCGGTCACGTTGATTCTCCACCTCATTCTGAAATTCCTTGAACTTTTCAAAGGTCTTAGACTTGTGTTTCATTAAGTAGACATACCCATATCTACTTAAGTCATCAGTGAGAGTGAGAACATAACAATATCCTCCGCGAGCCTCAACGCTCATTGGACCGGACACATCGGTATGTATGATTTCCAACAAGTTCGTTGCTCGCTCCATTGTTCTGGAGAACGGAGTCTTGGTCATTTTGCCCATGAGGCATGGTTCGCATGTGTCAAACGATTCATAATCAAGAGACTCCAAAAGTCCATCAGCATGGAGCTTCTTCATGCGCTTGACACCAATGTGACCAAGGCGGCAGTGCCACAAGTATGTGGGACTATCGTTATCAACTTTACATCTTTTGGCATCTACACTATGAACATGTGTAATATTACGCTCGAGATTCATTAAGAATAAACCATTGACCATCGGAGCATGACCATAAAACATATCTCTCATATAAATCGAACAACCATTATTCTCAGACTTAAATGAGTAGCCATCTCATATTAAACGAGATCCAGATACAATGTTCATGCTCAAACTTGGCACTAAATAACAATTATTAAGGTTCAAAACTAATCCCGTAGGTAAATGCAGAGGCAGCGTGCCGACGGCGATCACATCGACTCTGGAACCATTCCCGACGCGCATCGTCACCTCGTCCTTCGCCAGTCTCCGTTTATTCCGCAGCTCCTGCTGTGAGTTACAAATATGAGCAACGACACCGGTATCAAATACCCAGGAGTTACTACGAGTACTGGTAAGGTACACATCAATTGCATGTATATCAAATATACCTTTGGTGTTGCCGGCCTTCTTATCCGCTAAGTATTTGGGGCAGTTCCGCTTCCAGTGACCCTTCCCCTTGCAATAAAAGCACTCAGTCTCAGGCTTGGGTCCATTCTTTGACTTCTTCCCGGCAACTGGCTTACCGGGCGTGGCAACCTCCTTGCCGTCCTTCTTGAAGTTCTTCTTACCCTTGCCCATCTTGAACTTAGTGGTCTTATTGACCATCAACACTTGATGTTCTTTCTTGATTTCAGCCTCTGCTGACTTCAGCATTGAGAACACTTCAGGAATGGTCTTTTCCATCCCCTGCATGTTGTAGTTCATCACAAAGCTCTTGTAGCTTGGTGGGAGCGACTGGAGGATTCTGTCAATGACCGCCTCATCTGGGAGGTTAGTGTTCAGCTGGGTCATACGGTTGTGCAACCCAGACATATTCAGGATGTCCTCACTGACAGAACTGTTTTCCTCCATCTTACAACTGTAGAACTTGTCGGAGACATCATATCTCTCGACCCGGGTATGAGCTTGGAAAACTAGTTTCAGCTCTTCGAACATCTCATATGCTCCGTGATGCTCAAAACGCTTTTGGAGCCCCGGTTCTAAGCTGTAAAGCATGCCGCACTGAACGAGGGAGTAATCATCAGCGCGAGTTTGCCAAGCATTCATAATGTCTTGGTTCTCTGGGACGGGAGTGTCACCTAGCGGTCCTTCTAGGACATAGTGTTTCCTGGCAGCTATGAGGATGATCCTCAGGTTCCGGACCCAGTCCGTATAGTTGCTGCCATCATCTTTCAGCTTGGTTTTCTCTAGGAACGCATTGAAGTTCATGTTGACATGAGCGTTGGCCATTTGATCTACAAGACATATTTGCAAAGGTTTTAGACTAAGTTCATGATAATTAAGTTCTAATCAAATTATGAACTCCCACTTAGATTAGACATCCCTTTGGTCATCTAAGTGTTACACGATCCGAGTCGACTAGCCCGTGTCTGATCATCACGTGAGACGGACTAGTCATCGTCGGTGAACATCTTTTATGTTGATCGTATCTTCCATACGACTCGTGTTCGACCTTTCGGTCCCCGTGTTCCGAGGCCATGTCTGCACATGCTAGGCTCGTCAAGTTAACCCTAAGTGTTTTCGCTGTGTAAAACTGTCTTACACCCGTTGTATGTGAACGTAAGAATCCATCACACCCGATCATCACGTGGTGCTTAGAAGCGACGAACTGTAGCAACGGTGCACAGTTAGGGGAGAACACTTCTTGAAATTTTGTAAGGGATCATCTTATTTACTACCGTCGTCCTAAGTAAACAAGATGCATAAACACAATAAACATCACATGCAATTATATAGTTGTGACATGATATGGCCAATATCATATAGCTCCATTGATCTCCATCTTCGGGGCTCCATGATCATCTTGTCACCGGCTTGACACCATGATCTCCATCATCGTGTCTTCATGAAGTTGTCACGCCAACGACTACTTCTACTTCTATGACTAACGCGTTTAGTAATAAAGTAAAGTAAGTTACATGGCGTTCTTCAATGACACGCAGGTCATACAAAAATAAAGACAACTCCTATGGCTCCTGCCGGTTGTCATACTCATCGACATGCAAGTCGTGAATCCTATTACAAGAACATGATTTCATACATCACAATTCATCATTCATCACAACTTCTGGCCATATCACATCACATGATCAATCGCTGCAAAAACAAGTTAGACGTCCTCTAATTGTTGTTGCATCTTTTACGTGGCTGCAATTGGGTTCTAGCAAGAACGTTTTCTTACCTACGAATAACCACAACGTGATTTTGTCAACTTCTATTTACCCTTCATAAGGGCCCTTTTCATCGAATCCGCTCCAACTAAAGTGGGAGAGACAGACACCCGCCAGCCACCTCATGCAACTAGTGCATGTTAATCGGTGGAACCGGTCTCACGTAAGCGTACGTGTAAGGTTGGTCTGGGCCGCTTCATCCCACAATACCGCTGAAGCAAGAAAAGACTAGTAGAGGCAAGCAAGTTGACAAGATCCACGCCCACAACAAAATTGTGTTCTACTCGTGCAAAGAGAACTACGCATAGACCTAGCTCTGATACCACTGTTGGGGAACGTTGCAAAAAATTAAAATTTTCCTACGGTTTCACCAAGATCCATCTATGAGTTCATCTAAGCAACGAGTCAAAGGGAGAGAGTTTGCATCTACATACCACTTGTAGATCACGAGCGGAAGCTTGCCAAGGGGATGGTGATGATGGAGTCGTACTCGAACGTGATTCGGATCACCGATGTCCTAGTGCTGAACGGACAGCACCTCCGCGTTCAACACACGTACGGGACGGGAGAAGTCTCCTCCGTCTTGATCCAGCAAGGAGGAAGGAGAGGTTGAGGAAGGCAGCTCCAACGGCAGCACGATGGCGTGGTGCAGTTGATGCGGCAGTATTCCGACAGGGCTTCGCCAAGCACGTGCGGAGGAGGAGAGGTGTTGGGGAGGGGAGGGGCTGCGCCTTGGCTTGTGGTGTATTGCAGCCCTCCCTCACCCCTCTATATATAGGGGAAAGGGCAAGGGGGGCCGGCCCTCTAGGGAAAACCCTAGGGGGGCGGCGGCCAAGGGGTGGGGGGCTTGCCCCCCAAGCAAGGGGGGTGCACCCCCTTTAGGGTTTCCCCCCAACCCTAGGCGCATGGGCCCAAGGGGGGGGGGCGCCAAGCCCACTAGGGGCTGGCTGCTATCCCCATGCAGCCCAAGTGGGCCCCCGGGAGGGGTGGCCCCTCCCGGTGGACCCCCGGAACCCTTCCGGTGGTCCCGATACAATACCGGTACAACCCCGAAACTTTCCGGTGCCCGTTTAACAACTTCCCATATATAAAACTTGACCTCCGGACCATTCCGGAACTCCTCGTGACGTCCGGGATCTCATCCGGGACTCCGAACAACATTCGGTAGTCACATACTAGTCTTCCTAACAACCCTAGCATCACCGAACCTTAAGTGTGTAGACCCTACGGGCTCGGGAGACATGCAGACATGACCGAGACCACTCTCGGGCAATAACCAACAGCGGGGTCTGGATACCCATGTTGGCTCCCACATGCTCCTCGATGATTTCATCGGTTGAACCACGATGTCGAGGATTCGATCAAACCCTGTATACAATTCCCTTTGTCAATCGGTACGTTACTTGCCCGAGACTCGATCGTCGGTATCCCAATACCTTGTTCAGTCTCGTTACCGGCAAGTCACTTTACTCGTACCGTAATGCATGATCCCATGGGCAACACCTTGGTCACCTTGAGCTCATTATGATGATGCATTACCGAGTGGGCCCACAGATACCTCTCCGTCATACGGAGTGACAAATCCCTGTCTCGATCCGCATAAAACAATAGATACTTTTGGAGATACCTGTAGTGCACCTTTATAGTCACCCAGTTACGTTGTGACGTTTGATACACCCAAAGCACTCCTACGGTATCCAGGAGTTACACGCTCTCATGGTCGAAGGAAGAGATACTTGACATTGGCTAAGCTCTAGCAAACGAAATACACGATCTTTGTGCTATGCTTAGGATTGGGTCTTGTCCATCACATCATTCTCCTAATGATGTGATCCCGTTATCAACGACATCCAATGTCCATAGCCAGGAAACCACGACTATCTGTTGATCACAACGAGCTAGTCAACTAGAGGCTCACTAGGGACATATTGTGGTCTATGTATTCACACGTGTATTACGATTTCCAGATAATACAGTTATAGCATGAATAAAAGACTATTATCATGAACAAAGAAATATAATAATAACACTTTTATTATTGCCTCTAGGGCATATTTCCAACAGCGGATTGGATCCGTGATCTGAGGTTTATCCTCATTGCTGCACAAAAGAATTATGTTCTTGATGCACCGCTAGGTGACAGACCTATTGCAGGAGCAGATGCAGACGTTATGAACGTTTGGCTAGCTCAATATGATGACTACTTGATAGTTTAGTGCACCATGCTTAACGGCTTAGAATCGGGACTTCAAAGACGTTTTGAACGTCATGGACCATATGAGATGTTCCAGGAGTTGAAGTTAATATGAAGTCTCCAACAAGTTCTATAGCTAAAAGATGGAGGAGAATCGCTCAACTTGTGAGCATGTGCTCAAATTGTCTGGGTACTACAATCGCTTGAATCAAGTGGGAGTTAATCTTCCAGATAAGATAGTGATTGACAGAATTCTCTAGTCACCATCACCAAGTTAGTAGAACTTCGTGATGAACTATAGTATGCAAGGGATGACGAAAATGATTCCCAAGCTCTTCGTGATGCTGAAATCGATGAAGGTAGAAATCAAGAAAAGCATCAAGTGTTGATGGTTGACAAGACCACTAGTTTCAAGAAAAGGGCAAAGGGAAGAAGTGGAACTTCAAGAAGAACGACAAGCAAGTTGCTGCTCAAGTGAAGAAGCCCAAGTCTGGTCCTAGGCCTGAGACTAAGTGCTTCTACTGCAAAGGGATTAGTCACTGGAAGTGGAACTGCCCCAAGTATTTGGCGGATAAGAAGGATGGAAAAAGTGAACAAAGGTATATTGGATATACATGTTATTGATGTGTACTTTACTAGTGTTTATAGCAACCCCTCGGCATTTTGATACTGGTTCAGTTGCTAAGAGTAGTAACTCGAAACGGGAGTTGCAGAATAAACAGAAAATAGTAAAAAGGCGAGGTGACGATGTGTGTTGGAAGTAGTTCCAAGATTGATATGATCATCATCGCACACTCCCTATACTTTCGGGATTAGTGTTGAAACTAAATAAGTGTTATTTGGTGTTTGCGTTGAGCATGAATATGATTTGATCATGTTTATTGCAATACAGTTATTCATTTAAGTAAGAGAATAAATTTTTGTTCTATTTACATGAATAAAACCTTATATGGCTACACACCAAATGAAAATGGTTCGTTGGATCTCGATCATAGTGATACACATATTCATAATATTGAAACCAAAAGATGCAAAGTTAATAATGATAGCGCAACTTATTTGTGGCACTGGAGTTTGG
Source organism: Triticum dicoccoides (assembly GCF_002162155.2). Lineage (NCBI taxonomy): Eukaryota > Viridiplantae > Streptophyta > Magnoliopsida > Poales > Poaceae > Triticum > Triticum dicoccoides. The sequence goes on from NC_041385.1 coordinate 779,626,324, forward strand.
GTCATATTGGTGTAAAGAGCATGAAGAAACTCCATGCTGATGGGATTTTGGAATCACTTGATGCTTGCGAACCATGCCTTATGGGCAAGATGACTAAAGACTCCGTTCTCCGGAACAATAGAGCGAGCAACTGACTTATTGGAAATAATACATACTGATGTATGCGATCCAATGAGTGTTGAGGCTCGCGGCAAGTATCGTTATTTTCTGACCTTCACAGATGATTTGAGCAGATATGGGTATATCTACTTAATGAAACACAAGTCTGAAATAGTTGAAAAGTTCAAAGAATTTCAGAGTGAAGTGAAAATCATCGTAACAAGAAAAATAAAGTTTCTATGATCTGATCGTGGAGACGAATATTTGAGTTATGAGTTTGGTCTTCATTTGAAACAATGTGAAATGAGTTTGGTCTTCACGCCATCTGGAACACCACAATGTAATGGTGTGTCCGAATGTTGTAATCGTACTTTACTAGATATGGTGCGATCTATGATGTCTCTTATTGGTTTACCACTATCGTTTTGGGGTTATGCATTAGAGACAGCTGCATTCACGTTTAATAGGGCACCATCTAAATCCGTTGAGACGACACCGTATGAACTATGGTTTAGCAGTAAACCTAAGCTGTCGTTTCTTAAAGCTTGGAGTTGCGATGCTTATATGAAAAAAAAGGTTTTCAACCTGATAAGCTCGAACCCAAATCGGAGAAGTGCGTCTTCATAGAATACCCAAAGGTAACTATTGGGTACACCTTCTATCACAGATCCGAAGGCAAGTTATTCGTTGCTAAGATGGATCCTTTCTAGAGAAGAAGTTTCTCTCGAAAGAAGTGAGTGGGAGGAAAGTAGAACTTGATGAGGTAATTGTACCTTCTCCCTTATTGGAAAGTAGTTCATCACAGAAATCAGTTCCAGTGATTACTACACCAATTAGTGAGGAAGTTAATGATGATGATCATGAAACTTCAGATCAAGTTGCTGCCAAACCTCGTAGGTCTTCCAGAGTAAGATCCGCACCAGAGTGGTACGGTAATCATGTTCTGAAAGTCATGTTACTAGGCCATGATGAACCTACGAACTATGAGGAAGCGATGATGAGCCCAGATTCCGCGAAATGGATTGAGGCCATGAAATCTGAGATGGGATCCATGTATGAGAACAAAGTGTGGACTTTGGTGGATTTGCCCGATGATCGGCAAGACATATTGTATAAATGGATCTTCAAGAGGAAGACAGATGCTGATAGTAGTGTAACTATCTACAAAGCTTGACTTGTCGCAAAAAGGTTTTCAACAAGTTCAAGGTGTTGACTACAATGAGATTTTCTCAACTATAGCGATGCTTAAGTCTGTCCGAATCATGTTATCAATTGCCACATTTTATGAAATCTGGCAAAAGGATGTCAAAACTGCGTTCTTTAATGATTTATTAAAGAAGAGTTGTATATGATGCAACCAGAAGGTTTTGTCAATCCTAAAGGTGCTAACGAAGTGTGCAAGCTCCAGCGATCCATTTATGGACTGGTGCAAGCCTCTCGGAGTTGGAATATACGCTTTGATGAGTTGATCAAAGCATATGGTTTTATACAGACTTTTTCAGAAGCCTGTATTTACAAGAAAGTGAGTGGGAGCTCTGTAGCATTTCTAATATTATATGTGGATGACATATTGTTGATTGGAAATGATATAGAAATTCTGGATAGCATGAAAGGATACTTGAATAAGAGTTTTTCAAAGAAAGACCTCGGTGAAGCTGCTTACACATTGAGCATCAAGATCTATATAGATAAATCAAGACGCTTGATAAGATTTTTCAATGAGTACATACCTTGATAAATTTTTGAAATAGTTCAAAATGGAACAGTCAAAGAAGGAGTTCTTGCCTGTGTTGCAAGGTGTAAAGTTGAGTAAGACTCAAGACCCGACCATGGCAGAAAATAGAAAGAGAATGAAAAGTCATTCCCTATGCATCAGTCATAGGTTCTATAAAGTATGCTATGCTGTGAACCAGAGATATTGTATACCTTGCTCTGAGTTTGGCAAAGGAATACAATTTTGATCTAATAGTAGATCACTGGACAGCAATCAAGAATACCCTTAGTGAGGACTAAGGAGATGTTTCTCGATTATGGAGGTGATAAAAGAGTTTGTTGTAAAAAGTTACATCAGTGCAAACTTTTACACTGATCCAGATGACTCTAAGTCTCAATTTGGACACATATTTAAAGTGGGAGCGATTAAGCTAGAGTAGCTCCATGCAGAGCATTCAAGACATAAATATTTGCAAAATACATACGGCTCTGAATGTGACAGACCCGTTGATTAAGCTTCTCTCACAAGCAAAACATGATCATACCTTAGTACTCTTTGGGTGTTAATCACATAACGATGTGAACTAGATTATTGACTCTAGTAAACCCTTTGGGTGTTGATCACATGACGATGTGAACTATGGGTATTAATCACATACAGATGTGAATATTAGTGTTAAATCACATGACGATGTGAACTAGATTATTGACTCTAGTGCAAGTGGGAGACTGAAGGAAATATGCCCTAGAGGCAATAATAAAGTTATTATTTATTTCCTTATATCATGATAAATGTTTATTATTCATGCTAGAATTGTATTATCCGGAAACATAATACATGTGTGAATACATAGACAAACATAGTGTCACTAGTATGCCTCTACTTGATTAGCTCGTTAATCAAAGATGGTTAAGTTTCCTAACCATAGACATGAGTTTTCATTTGATTAACGGGATCACATCATTAGGAGAATGATGTGATTGACTTGACCCATTTCGTTAGCCTAGCACTTGATCGTTTAGTATATTGCTATTGCTTTCTTCATGACTTATACATGTTCCTGTAACTATGAGATTATGCAACTCCCGTTTACCGGAGGAACACATTGGGTGCTACCAAACGTCACAACGTAACTAGGTGATTATAAAGGAGTACTACAGGTGTCTCCAAAGGTACATGTTGGGTTGGCGTATTTCGAGATTAGGTTTTGTCACTTCGATTGTCGGAGAGGTATCTCTGGGCCCTCTCGGTAATGCACATCACTATAAGCCTTGCAAGCAATGTAGCTAATGAGTTGATTATGGAATGATGCATTACGTAACAAGTAAAGAGACTTGCCGGTAACGAGATTGAACTAGGTATTGGATACTGACGATCGAATCTCGGGCAAGTAACATACCGATGACAAAGGGAACAACGTATGTTGTTATGCGGTTTGACCGATAAAGATCTTCGTAGAATATGTAGGAGCCAATATAAGCATCTAGGTTCCGCTATTGGTTATTGACCAAGAATAGTTCTAGGTCATGTCTACATAGTTCTCGAACCCGTAGGGTCCGCACGCTTAAGGTTTCGATGACAGTTATATTATGAGTTTATGAGTTTTGATGTACTGAAGGAGTTCGGAGTCCCGGATGAGATCGGGGACATGACGAGGAGTCTCGAAATGGTCGAGACGTAAAGATCGATATATTGGACGACTATATTCGGAGTTCGGAAAGGTTCCGAGTGATTCGGATATTTTTCGGAGTACCGGGGAGTTACGGGAATACGGGGAAGAGTATTGGGCCATAATGGGCCTTAGTGGGAAGGAGCCAGGAGGTGGCGCGCGCCCCTCCCAAGCCCATTCCGAATTGGACAAAGGGTTTGGGGCGCGGCCCCCCTCTCCCTTCCTTCTCCACTTCCCTCCTTTCCCCCCTTCTGCTAGTTGGACTAGGAAAGAAGGAGTCCTACTCCCGGTGGGAGTAGGACTCCCCTTGGCGCGCCCTCCTCCTAGGGCCGGCCTCCTCCTCCCTTGCTCCTTTATATACGGGGGCAGGGGGGCACCCCATGACACACAAGTTGATCTACGAATCGTTCCTTAGCCATGTGCGGTGCCCCCCTCCACCATATTCCACCTCGGTCATATCGTCGCTGAGTTTAGGTGAAGCCCTGCGCCGGTAGAGCATCATCATCGTCACCACGCCATCATGCTGACGGAACTCATCCCCGACACTTTGCTGGATCAGAGTCCGGGGATCGTCATCGAGCTGAACGTGTGCTGAACTAGAAGGTGCCGTACATTCGGTACTTGGATCGGTCGGATCGTGAAGACGTATGACTACATCAACCGCGTTGTCATAACGCTTCCGCTTACGGTCTACGAGGGTACGTGGACAACACTCTCCCCTCTCGTTGCTATGCCATCACCATGATCTTGCGTGTGCGTAGGAATTTTTTTGAAATTACTACGTTCCCCAACATTAAGAAAGATGACATGATGTAGAGGGATAAACTCAAGCAATATGATATAAACCCCATCTTTTTATCCTCGATGGAAACAATACAATATGTGTCTTGCAACCCTTTCTGTCACTGGGTAAGAACACCGCAAGATTGAACCCAAAGCTAAGCACTTCTCCCATGGCAAGAAAGATCAATCTAGTAGGCCAAACCAAACCGATAATTCGAAGAGACTTGCAAAGATAACTCAATCATACATAAAATAATTCAGAGAAGATTCAAATATTATTCATAGATAAACTTGATCATAAACCCACAATTCATCGGATCTCGACAAACACACCGCAAAAAGAGATTACATCGAATAGATCTGCACAAGAGAGGGGGAGATCATTGTATTGAGATCCAAAAAGAGAGAAGAAGCCATCTAGCTAATAACTATGGACCCGAAGGTCTATGGTAAACTACTCACAACTCATTGGATGGGCTATGGTGTTGATGTAGAAGCCCTCCATGGTGGATTCCCCCTCCAGCAGAACGCCGACGATGGCTCCAAGATGGGATCTCGCGGATACATAAGGTTACGGTGGTGGAAATATTTCTTCGGTGGCTCCCTGGATGTTTTCGGGGTATGTAGGCTTATATACGAGGAAGAAGTACGTCGGTGGCTGCCCGAGGGGCCCACGAGACAGGTGGCGCGCCCTGTAGGGGTGGGCGCGCCCCCCACCCTCATGGCTGCCTCGGCTGCTTCTTGACTTGCACTCCAAGTCCCGTGGATCACGTTCGTTCCAAAAATCACGCTCCCGAAGGATCCATTTGGACTCCGTTTGATATTCCTTTTCTTCGAAATACTGAAATAGGCAAAAAAAGCAACACGGGCTGGGCCTCCGGTTAGTAGGTTAGTCAAAAAATGATATAAATGTGTAAAATAAAGCCCATAGACATCCAAAACAGGTAATATAATAGCATGGAATAATAAAAAATTATAGATACATTGGAGACGTATCAAGCATCCCCAAGCTTAATTCCTGCTCGTCCTCGAGTAGGTAAATGATAAAGACAGAATTTTTGATGTGGAATGCTACCTAGCATAATTCTCAATGTAATTTCTCTTTATTGTGGCATGAATGTTCAGAATCAAGTGATTCAAAATAAAAGTTTATATTGACAAAATAAATAGAAATACTTCAAGTATACTAATAAAAGCAATCATGTGTTCTCAAAATAACATGGCTAAAGAAGGTTCATCCCTACAAAATCATAAAGTTAGGCTATGCTTCATTTTCGTCACACAAAGATGTTCCCAACTTCTATGCCCCCGATGACAAGCCAAGCAATTGTTTCGTACTTAAATAATCTCAAACTTTTTCAACCTTCACGCAGTACATGAGCATGAGCCATGGATATAGCACTATGGGTGGAATAGAGTAATGATTGGGGATTGTGTGGAGAAGACAAAAAAAGGAGAAAGTCTCACATTGACGAGGATAATCAACGGGCTATGGGAATGCCCATCAGTTGATGTCAACATGAGGAGTAGGGATTGCCATGCAACAGATGCACTAGAGCTATAAATGAATAAAAGCTCAACAAAAGAAAACTAGTGGGTGTGCATCCAACTTGCTTGCTCACGAAGACCTAGGGCATTTGAGGAAGCCCATCGTAAGAATATACAAGCCAAGTTCTATAATGATTCCCACTAGTATATGAAACTGATAACCTATGAGACTCTCTACATGAAAAACATGGTGCTACTTTGAAGCACAATATATGAGACTCACTACATGAATAACAAGGTGCTACTTTGATGCACAACATATGAGACTCATTACATGAAGAACAAGGTGCTACTTTGAAGCACAAGTCTGGAAAAAGAGATAGTAGCATTGCCCCTTTATTTATTTTCTTTTTTTTCCTTTTTTTCCTTTTTTTTCTTTTTTCTTTTTTTTCTTTTGGCCTTTTTTCTTTTCTTTTTGGGCAATGCTCTAATAATAATGATCATCACACTTTTATTGATTACAACACATGAATTACAACTAGAAACTAGAACAAGATATGACTCTATATGAATGCCTCCGGTGGTCTACCGGGATGGTGCAATAAATCAAGAGTGACATGTATAAACAAATATGCATGGTGGCTTTGCCACAAATACGATGTCAAGTACATCATCATGCAATGACAATATGACAAAAGTAATATATGTCATGATGATGATGAACGGAACGGTGGAAAGTTGCATGGAAATATATCTCGGAATGGCTATGGAAATGCCATAAATAGGTAGGTATGGTGGCTGTTTTGAGGAAGATATAAGGAGGTTTATGTGTGATAGAGCGTGTCATATCACGGGGTTTGGATGCACCGACGAAGTTTGCACCAACTCTCAAGGTGAGAAAGGGCAATGCACGGTACCGAAGAGGCTAGCAATGATGGAAAGATAAAAGTGCGTATAATCCATGGACTCAACATTAGTCAAAAGAACTCATATACTTATTGCAAAAATTTAGAAGTCATCAAAAACCAAGCACTACGCGCATGCTCCTAGGGGGATAGATTGGTAGGAAAAGACCATCGCTCGTCCCTGACCACCACTCATAAGGATGCACAAGCCAAGTACACTTCATGCTTCAAATTTGTTACACAACTTTAACCATACGTGCATGCTACGGGACTTGCTAACTTCAACACAAGCATTCTTTAAATTCATAATCACCCAACTAGCATGACTTTAATATCACTACCTCCCTATCTCAAAACAATTATCAAGTATCAAGTTGATCATAGCATCCAATTCACTTCATATGATAGTTTTTATTATACCCAACTTGGATGCTCATCATTCTAGGACCAATTTATAACCATAGAAAATACCATGCTGTTCTAAAGACTCCCAAAATAATATAAGTGAAGCATGAGAGATCAACAATTTCTTCAAAATTAATCCAGCGTCGTGCTCTAAAAGATATAAGTGAAGCACTAGAGCGAAAACTATCTAGCTCAAAAGATATAAGTGAAGCACATAGAGTATTCTAATAAATTTCAATCAAGTAGGCTTCTCCCAAAAGGTGTGTTACAGCAAGGATGATTGTGGTAAACTAAAAAACAAAGACTAATATAATACACGACGCTCCAAGCAAAACACATATCATGTAGCAAATAAAAATATAGCTCCAAGTAAAGTTACCAATGAACGAAGACGAAAGAGGGGATGCCTTCCGGGGGCATCCCAAGCTTAGGCTTTTGGATATTCTGGAATATCTTGGGGTGCCTTGGGCATCCCCAAGCTTAGGCTTTTGCCACCCTTTATTCCATAGTCCATCAAATCTTTACCCAAAACTTGAAAACTTCACAACACAAAACTCAACAGGAAATCTCATAAGCTCCGTTAGTGAAAAAAAGAAAACCACCACATAAGATACTGTAATGAACTCATTATTTATTTATATTGGTGTTAAACCTATTGTATTCCAAGTTCTATATGGTTCATACCCTTACATACTAGCCATAGATGCGTCAAAATAAGCAAACAACACGCGAAAAACAGAATCTGTCAAAAACAGAACAGTCTGTAGAAATCTGTAACTAACGCAAACTTATGGAACTTTAAAAATTCTACCAAAATAGGAAGTACTAAACAATTTGTTTATTGAACAGAAGCAAAATGAATAAATGCAAAATCTCGTTTCTGTGATTTATTGAATTTTTTCTTGTGAGCGCAAAGTTTCTGATTTTCGGCAGAAACAAATCAACTCATATCATAGGTTATCCTATAGGTCCTACTTGGCACAAACACTAAATAAAACATGAAAACACATCTAAACTGTCGGCGTTCTGGGAACGGGGGTCCCCAGACTTGCCTGCCTGCGGTCTGCGGCGTGGCTCAAGGGGCGGCCCAGCATGGCCCATCTTCATCAGCACGAGCTCAAGACCCTCGCGAGGGGCAAAGCCTCGCGGGGTAGGCGACAGGAGGCCTCCTCAGGCCCGGCCTTGTTAGGCTGGCATGCGAGGAGGCGGAGAGATCAAGGTGGGGTACCTCACGAGGTGCCCATGACACAAGCCATGACGACCGAAGCCAGGCGGGCACCGGCCTGCGTAGAGTCCTTGTTTCCTCTTTGGTGCAAAGGGAGCAAGCGCAGGCGAGAGCATCAAGCAAAGGCGTCCATTTCGGTGCAACAAGACAAAGACCAGCAGAACGGCAGGATGGAGGTCATCGTGGAGCCCAAGCCGGCGTCACCACCAGATCCTTTGGCAGGCGAGGACCAACTTTAGTCAGGATAAGTGTACTACATGTTCCCCTTCAAAATAGCCAATTGTTGGCGCCCTTCCCGCTCAATATTTGGGAAGAGGCCCAGGGCCTTTGCCTATAAATAGGACTAGCCACCCACAAGGTAGGGGGATGGGATCATCACCAGGAATCCATCCAGAGAGCGACTGAACTCCCCAAGTAGTTCATCGCACCAGCCAAGAACAGACCCTCGCGAGGCTGTTCTCCCTTGTATTGTTCATCATCAGCCCAAGAGGCAATCCACCACACCACACACTGGATTAGGGTATTACACCACAATGGTGGCCTGAACCAGTATAAACTCCGTGTCTCTTGTGTTGTTCCTTTGATTGCTTAGATCATAGCGAGGCGGTGAGGTGAAGGTAGGTAGAGGGCAAAATCTCCGCCCACACCCCAGTGTTCGAACCTAGAGGGTCAGCCGGAACCCGAAACCCGAAATCCACCTTCTGCCGCTTTGCGTCCCGTCGCATCGTCATCATCATGTCCGGCGACCAGGCAGGCAACCCTGATCCTTGTGCGGCCTGGCCCGCCCACGCAGAACCGCTCGCCCCGGGCAACCCCACGCCCTAGGCAGCTCGCGGTCCACAGGGGGCTAGGGGCCGCGGGCGGCGCGGACAGGCGGCGACAACTCTCACAACGCGGCAGGCGCGGTCGGCAGCGAGGGCCTCACACCATGCCGCAGCCACGGCGTCGTACACCCGACGGGAGCAGGAGAACTCGAGGGCCGCTCTCACCGTGGCTCGAGAGCTGCTGCAGTGCAGGCTGCCGGAAGGCGGTCACGATGTGCTGCTAGAGCGGGTGGCAGAGCTCCTGGGCTTCGCCGCCTCGAGGGATCCCCCTTCTGCACCCAACTCCCACCTCAGGTCCTGGGTGGCCCGCCCGGGGGCTCCGTGCACCCCCGTGCGGCCCTAAGCGGACTCCAAGGGCACCCCAATGCCGGCCAGGCCGTCAGCGCCGGGCCAGCAGCAGTGCTACCTCCGCCCCCGGCCATCGAAGAAGGACTCGCCACAACCCATGGCCCCGGTGGGCCGCCGCGCTACCACCCCCAGGCGGGCGCCTCAAGCAGCACTACGTGGCACGCGGGGCGCTACAGCGCGGTCTTCGGGACGATGGCGGCCCCAGAAGAGCACATGCTTCACATGATGGACCAAGGGTGCGCACATGAGGACGAACAAGGCTCGCTCCTCGGCCCAAGCTGGGGGGACAAGACGCCAGAAGCTAAACTCTTCCATGAGCCCCGAGAAGGCCTCGTCGGCTACGCTGGAAACAACGAGTATCAGGCACCACTAATCCCCCAGGAGCAGGCATACGCCAACCATGGATCGCAGGAAGTGCAGGTCACGACAACGGGCGGCTGCCCCACTCCCGCAGTTTCCTACCCCTCAGGAGGAGGGCGCCGGGGGCTGCAGGATAGGGGCCAAGATCCTACATCAGCACCGCGGCGTTCGGAGCAAGGCGTCCTCAGGAGGTAGGCCCTCTGCTGGGGAGGGGCCCCAGAGCCTGCCCCCGGTAGAGGACCTATGGTCGTCGGGGGAACCACTGGCGACCGCTCTACCCCATCGGCGGCATCCTGGTTTCCGGTCATCGTCAGTGGCACTAGAGTGCGGTGCAAGGCGGCGCCCTCGTCTAGTGATATGAAGCAAGGCCGGTACCTGTGAAGAAGGCCCAGTGCCTGTGAAGCTCGCCGCCCCGTGACACTCTCACGTAATAATGAGTGGGGATGTACACGCCCCGGAGTCTCAGGGGTGCCGGCCTAAGGCCCTGGGGCTCCCTCCCACGCCTAGTGGGAGCACTTAGGTCCGCGCTGGTGAGAAGACATCCAAGACTAGACTAGGTGCCGCACGCGGCCTTTCTGCTTTCGTTGCTTTTCCCCCTTGGTTATCGTTTTCGCCCGTTGAATTTAAGTTGGATTTGAGCTCGAAGATTCGCGTGTGTTCGGGGAAGGGGTGTTTAGTCTCGTTCGAGCAATCTCTCGCGTTCTGGTCACCACTTCACCTCAGCTGCCTCCCCTCATGAGCCCCTCATGAGCTGGGCCAGGCCTAGCTTGCATGCAACCCAGACTGCTGACGCCGCGCCCTCTCAGGAGGTTTTCATTATAGGTTCAATGGGTTCATTCAGGAGACGCTCGAGGCACCACAGCCCTCCGCAGGCTGGCTCGAGGCCCTAGCAGGTCGAAGGTAAACAAGCCCACCAGCTCGTCACCAAGTCAGCCGCTTGGCGCAGGCGTACAGGTGATATCGCATCTACTAATATGTAACGCCCCAAGACCGGAGCTTCAGATGCCTTCCAGGGTTTCCGAGATTCGTTGTGTGATTTTGTTTGGTTCGTGCATTCATCTCTGCATCATGTGCATTGCATCACGTCATCATGCCATCATGCCATTTTATTCTTAAAACTCAACTAAATAAATTGCATAGATCTTTTGATCTATTTAAATCGAGGGATTCACATGGTGATTTCTCTTTATAACATATTCAAAGTCTCCTACTATTGTTAGGGAGCTATATTAAATATTCCAGTAATTCGGAATCACCCATAAACACACTTGCAAATAAATCCCATGCCTTTCTATGTAAACCTTTGGCCTAAACTATTCCCATAACTTCTTTCATCATTTTCCGGAACTCCACCAAAAATCCGAACATTTTTGGACCTTCCTTTCATCAAGTCCTAGTTCAAACCCATTTGAATTTCAAATGAGTTTGAATTTAAATCTTTCGGTCATGCCCACTTCTATTTTCTTGGAACGGGCATATTTTTATGAGTCCGGGAAAATTGTCCCCATGCGCAAAACCTTTCCCTAACCCTCTCTTTCTTTTTCTTATCTTTAATTGTTTTCTGCTAAAGAAAATAAAAGGGAGAGGAAGAAGCCTTGCAGCCCAGCCGGCCTCTTAGGCCCAGCTCTAACGTATCCGGCCCAGCCAGCCCACCTAACCCTCCTAACCCTAGCCCGACCGCTCTCTCCCCTCGTTCTCCCCCTACGCCGCAGCGCACCCAACGCTCGATCCCCCAACCCTCGTCCTCTCGATCTCTCCCTCTCGTCTCCCTCTCCTCCCTCGCGCCGACCAGCGACGTCCGCTCCTCCCATCGCCTGAACCCCTCGTGCTCGTCCTCCTCCTGCGCTGCGGCACGCACAGAGGAGCAGAGCCTCGCGCCGTCCTCTGCCTCCTCCCTCCGCCAAGCGACCGCCGCCGCCCTCGACCTACCTCGTCGTCGTCCATGGCCACGCCTTCGCCCCTGCGCCTCACGACTCCCGCCGGAGCCCCGTAGGCCCGCGCCGTCGCCTCCTCCGCATCGAGCCAGGGAGTGGAGCTCCCTGCGCCCGGTCCCCTCGCCGGCTTGCCGCCTCCTGCCTCTACCGCCAGGCCCGGCCGCCGTCTTCGGCTCCCGAGCGCCTCCTCCCGCCGCCCCGACAAGCTGCTGCAGCGACCTCCCTGTCCCTCGTGCGACCTCCTTCCAGCCAGGATCCGGCGTCCCGAGGCCGATCCATCCGCCCCTGTCGTCCCCGTGCCCGTGCCCACCTCCTGCGGTGGCCTGCGAGGCCATCAGCGCGGCCCTCTCCGCATGAAGCCCCTGCTCCACCACCATTAGCACCCGACGTCTTCGTCCCCCGCACCTTGTTGATGCTGTAGGCCATGAGCTCGCGGCGACCGCACGGATGCCAAGACCGAGACCGCCCCGAACCACGTCGTCTCGCTGGATCGTCAAGACCATCTCGTTTTTTTGCAAGTTCCTCTACGCCCGAAGACGTTGGATCCGCCAAGTTCCGCTCTGAACGTGTACGACTACACCCGGTGATGCGACAAGTACCCCGACAACATGTACATCTTCACCGTCAAGACCGGACCAACAAGTACCGACGCCGTGTACGACTACCTCCTCTACGGCCCGTGAACGACTACTTCCACTACGCCCTGTGTACCACTACCGTCGACCCTCGAAGATTCCGTGGACGTCAAGTTCCTCGTCGTGACCCCGAACATCTACGAAAACACGTACAACTACCGTCGCCACGTGAACAATGACTTCCACTACGCCGTGTACGACTACTTCCCACGACGACCCGTGAACGTCTACCTCCACTACGGCCCGTGAACGTCTACGAGATGTACCACTACCACCGGCCCGTGAACGACTACTTCCCTCTACGAAACGCGAACCGTCCCGTTTGAACGCTTCGAAGGTATAACCCGAGACGACCGCGATGAGATGCCCTTGCATGTATGAGATGTACGATATGTTTGCACCGTGCCCGTTTGTCCTTGCAAGTTCCTCCTCGTTTGCCACGCCGTCGACCCGTGGGAACCCGGTGATCACCCCACCATCTTGCATGACTTGCTCACGCTCGCTTCCTTTTGCACCGGTATCTCCGTGAGCTACCGGAACCGATATGTTGCTGTGGCATCATTTTCGGATATGTTGCCGTGGCACCATTTTCGTTATCGTTGCCGTGGCACCATTTTCATTATCGTTGTCGTGGCACCCCTTTTGTTCCGCCATGGTGACCAAATGCTCCCTATCATATTAGATGTCAACATTTTCATAAAAATTGCATAAACTTGATTATGTCATCCGCATCATGTTAACAACATTTAAATGCTTAAAAATTGTTGTTGCATTAAATTACTAAATGACATGAGGATTTTCCGGAATTGTTGTTTGTTATTTCCAGCCTCATTTAAACTTGCCTAAATAGTTACTTTAATTATGCTTCACCTCTTGCCATGTTTAACAACATTTAATATTGTTGGATACATAACCGAGATTAAACTAAATAAGTGATGTGGTGTTCCGTCAATATGCAACTCGTTGCTTATTGAGCTCCATTTAACTTGTAGTATTGTTTGTTGCACTTTGCCATGCCATGCCACATTAAACCGGACATGCATCATATTTGGTTGTGCATCATGACATGTTTATGCTTGTGTGTTTACCATATTGTTTGCTTCTTTCCGGTTTGCTTCTCTTAGCTTCGGTTTCGTTCCGGAGTTGTGAGGATTCGTTCGACTACGTCCGTTTGTCTTCTTCATGGACTCGTTCTTCTTCCTACCGGGATTTCAGGCAAGATGACCATTACCCTTGATATCACTTCTATCTTTGCTTGCTAGTTGCTTCGTTCTATCGCTATGTTGTGCTACCTATCACTTGTTTACCATGCCTCCCATATTGCCATGTCAGCCTCTAACCTTTTCACCCTTCCTAGCAAACCGTTGATTGGCTATGTTACCGCTTTGCTCAGCCCCTCTTATCGCATTATTAGTTGCAGGTGAAGTTGAAGATTGCTCCATGATGGACAGGATTATGTTGGGATATCACAATATCTCATATTTAATTAATGCATCTATATACTTGGTAAAGGGTGGAAGACTCGGCCTTATGTCTGGTGTTTTGTTCCACTCTTGCCGCCCTAGTTTTCGTCATACCGGTGTTATGTTCCCGGATTTTGCGTTCCTTACGCGGTTGGGTGATTTATGGGACCCCCTTGACAGTTTGCTTTGAATAAAACTCCTCCAGCAAGGCCCAACCTTGGTTTTACCATTTGCCTACCTAAGCCTTTTTCCCTTGGGTTCTGCAGACTCAAGGGTCATCTTTATTTTACCCCCCCGGGCTAGTGCTTGTCGTGAGTGTTGGTCCAACCTGTCAACCGCCTGTGGCCACCAGGGGCAACTCTGGGCTTGCCTACCGGAAGTTTGGACAATCCGGTGTGCCCTGAGAACGAGATATGTGCAGCTCCTATCGGGATTTGTCGGCACAGCGGGAGGCTTTGCTGGTCTTGTTTTACCATTGTCGAAATGTCTTGTAAACCGGGATTCCGAGTCTGATCGGGTCTTCCTGGGAGAAGGTCTATTCCTTCGTTGATCGCGAAAGCTTGTCATGGGCTAAGTTGGGACACCCCTGCAGGGTATAATCTTTCGAAAGCCGTGCCCGCGGTTATAGGCAGATAGGATAGATAACTTGACACCAGATACGAATTAAAACGCATCAACCGTGTGTGTAGCCGTGATGGTCTCTTTTCGGCGGAGTCCGGGAAGTGAACACGGTTTCTGAGTTATGTTTGACGTAAGTAGGAGTTCAGGATCACTTCTTGATCATTGCTAGCTTCACGACCGTTCCATTTGCTCTCTTCTCGCTCTTATTTGCGTACGTTAGCCACCATATACGCTTAGTGCTTGCTGCTACTCCACCTCATTACCACTTCCTATCCATAAGCTTATATAGTCTTGATCTCGCGGGTTTTGAGATTGCTGAGTCCTCGTGACTCATAAGATACTACCAACAGTTGCAGGTGCCGATGATACCAGTGCAGACAATGCAACCAAGCTCAGATGGGAGCTCAACGAAGATCTTAGTTGTTGCTACGTTTCGTTTCTTGTTGATCAGTAGTGGTGCCCAGTTGGGACGATCGGGGATCTAGCAGTTGGGTTATCTTCTTTTCTTTTGGCTTCGTCCGTAGTCGGACTATATATGTGTACTCTGAATGATGTATGATTTATTATATGTTCATTGTGTGAAGTGGCGATTGTAAGCCAACTCTTTATCCCATTCTTGTTCATTACATGGGATTGTGTGAAGATGACCCTTCTTGCGACAAAACCACAATGCGGTTATGCCTCTAAGTCGTGCTTCGACACGTGGGAGATATAGCCGCATCGTGGGTGTTACAAGTTGGTAATCAGAGCCATCCCCGACTTAGGAGCCCCCTGCTTGATTGTTTGTTGGCGTTGTTGAGTCTAGAACAAAAATGTTTTGAGTCTTAGGATTATATATATCGGAGAGTAGGATTCTTTTTACTCCTCAGTCCCTTCGTCGCTCTGGTGAGGTCTCCTGACGTAGATGTTTTGTCTTTCCTCTCCTCAAATTTCACAAAAAATATTTAGGATCACGCGGGTATCTTGGAATCGTTCCGATGGTTTTGTGACGAGAACATTGTTCTTGATGCCTCCTGTCTATTATGTGGCTTTGACCCGGGAGTTGAGCTCCGAGGTGTTGTCGTCACAATTTTATCGTTGCAGTTCTGGAATACCTGAGTTTTGCCGACATCGAAAATCTCTTTTATGCAGTTGTTGGTGAGATAACCTCGACGTCACCCAGTACTGGGGAGTTCGGGAGTATTGCCATAACTCGTATAACGGATGCTTTTCGAAGGTTGAGGTACACGATTTCCAAAGGTTTCTTGGTTATGTGTTGACGGATGGATACAACTTGGATGTAGGTTTTGTTAGTTTTGGGTGAGATATATATTGCTTCCCCTGTATCCCCAACACCAGATTGCATAACCAGAAAGTTTCGGGAGTTTTATAGGTGGGAATTCAAGTAGCTCCTAGAATATCTTTTCGACAGATGCATGATATGAGATTGGGGTTCGACGTCTAGTGGTCCGCCTTTCCATGGTCGTTTTTACAGTGGTCTCGTTGTGTCTTAAAGAACCCTTGGCTATGCTGGTTCGGGGACACTTCGTATGTCATGTGCACTGCCTTGTACATGATGGTGCTATACGATCGAGTCCGTGTGGGCCCCACCACGAAAACTTTGGACGGAATCTCTATCATATGTTTGTTCCGGCTTATTCTGCAAGCCAAATCCTTTGTTTTGTTTCATTTGTGGTATTCGAGTTGCTTCGAAGTCAAATGTTGAATCCATACCTTTCATAAACGGTGTTCTCATATTGCTATGTGAATACTAATCCTTTTGATCATTGAGGTTGTCATGTTAATTCTTTTCCAACCGGCGTGCTTCTATTCAAGTGGATCCGATCATTTCAACATCCGCAAGATCAATTCTAAGTTTTTCTCAATGGTATCCATTCCATCTGCCCCAAGTTACCTTTGTTTTCCCGCCCTCCCACCTTTTTCTTCAAGGACTCAGTTATTTTAATCAAGTATCCATTTATTAATGGGAAGTCTCTCCGTTCTTTTCCGTCAATGTTCTTATCCGGTGATTCTCAAGAAGATACTAACGGAGCTTCAAGTTCATCATTCATCATTCTCGTATTCTTCTCCGGTGGATTAATTTCAAGCTTTCGGTATTGATCATATTCCCTTCCTCATTTCAAGTGTTTGCGTATGCCGGTGATCTCTTAATCATTCCCCGCTTGCTATTCAATTGTTCCGGAGTGCTGAAGATATCTCTGAAGATTTGTGTCTCCATTATCAAGATCCGTTCAAACTATTTGGAGATTATTATCTCATTCAAGTCATTTAATTCAACCGGCGCAATCCCCCCTTTCAATCAATCGTTCAACAGTGTTTTCCTTTTGAGTGGGCCCTAACCCACAGGTCTTTTTCCAGGATTTTACCTGAGTCTTCTAATTATCAGGAGTTGTTCCCAAATTCTTTTCCAAGTTTGACATAAGAATGAATTATCATCAGTCATATGTCCTTCTCCAAGATCTTTCAAATTCTTTTCATCGTTGGTTCAACCTTTCTAATTTTCATCCCGGAGTATCTCAACAATTCATGGTGGTTCTCATCATCATTCTCAACATTTGAAGACCGAAGAAGGATTTCTCCTAAATCTTGGTCCGTTCTCTTGAAGATTCGTGGTTCTAGCTTGATGACATCCTCTCATAATTGTTTTCGATTGTGAGAATTCTTTTCAACCATCCGGAGCATTTCAGGAGTCTTTACAGTTTGATTCTCCGGAGCCCATCTTCTCAGAATTATTCATTCTCAGCTTCCAGTTCTCGTTCTCCAAATCTTACCGGTGGATCATTCAAGTTTACTATAGTCAGCTCATGATCTCTTTGTTCTCTTGTATCTAAATCCCCTCAAGTGTCTTCATTCGTTTTCCAATTCTTCCCGGTGAATTGTGCCTTCGCTACTTTCATTTTTAATTATTACGGTGGTTCGTTCAAGATTTCTCTTCCTTCGTTATCGTATCAATTCGTTCGTTCTTTTGTTGTTTCAATCCTACCAGTGGTTGTTGAAGACCTTCTGAAGTTTGCGCTATATCTCTCTTAATCCTTTCTACGAGAATAAGTAGTATGCCAAATCCATTGCTTGTCATCAATTTAATTTGATGAAGGATAAGCATACGGTAAATCTTATTCTTATTTCCTCAAGGTGATTCAATTCTTTTCTTCCGGAGATTGTTCATGATGAAGTAATTCTTGGCTTCTTGTTGTTCATCTTTTCTTTCTGGAGTTCCGAGTTCTTTCGGTTATCTCATCACGAAGCTCCTTCTAAATCATTGCAAGGCTTCACCTTGTGTTTTCAACTTCTCTTTCTTTCTATCATCCTTTTATTACCGGAAATATCCATGGAGGCTCTACATGCTGGTTCATCAAGGATTCCTTTCATCCTTCAATTGTTCTTCAAGATTTCTCTCGAAGTTATGACCCGCCAAGCTATACTAAAAAATTAAACATGGTGCTCAACACATGTTTTGTTTTGAGGCATTCAAACATTCTTCATGTTGCATTCTGAAGTGCAATTCCTTCTATCTTATCTTTCGAGATGGTGTTATGTCACTCTTGACAATTTCCTTCATGTTTCATGATTCATATGTTGTCAGGAATGAGGTATTTTAAATCCATCAATCTCTCCATTGGAGTTATCTTGGTATAGATTTCACCTAAAGCCTTCCCTAAGGAATGTTGTATTGTGGTGCTTATCAATGGACCAAGTTTTCTCCTATCCTCTCGGCGAAAGCAGTTTTCATCTCTTCGTTGATCTCAAGCAAGCAATTGTTTCCGTTAGTGGCCGGTTGTCACCTCATAATTTTGAGATATTTTCCATAAGCCCACTACAAGCTTATCCGTTTCGTTGTTGGTTTTTCCAACAACTCCACTCTAACCTTCTTGGAAGTGTGCTTTCCAAGATCATTTGTGGCAGAAGTTGGCATTTTCTTCTCCATTCTGTTATTCCAATGATCTATCTCCTATTCTTTCTTCCGGAGGCTTTGTGATGTTGCTCTCTTCACTCATCTTCTCGAATTGAGGATCATGTTCTTTTCCATGCTTATCCATTTAACCGGTGTGTCGTGTCCTCCATTCAAGTTCTTTCACGTTATCAAGTTTTGCCTCTCTTTTCTATCGGATTGCTGTCTGAAATCCTTCTTACCCATTGTGCCATTCTTTCAATAGTTTCGGAGGAAGTGTGTTCATGATTTCATCAAGTATCATCCCATCCTCTCAAGATCATGTTCAATTCCTTCCATTTACAGTCGGAGTGATGTCCGAATTTATTCTTCCTTGTTCCTTGTTTATCTCATTTCAACGAGAGTGGTTTTGAATTCTATCTTGTCCATTAAACTCTTGATTCATGTCTTTGCAACCTTCAAGTTCTAATGTTCTTTGTTCCTCTTTTCTAACGAATTGTTCGCAATCTCGTTCATCTCTGTTGTACTCTTTCTTTTAAATTGTTCAACCTCTCAAGGTTCTTTGGTTTCACTCTTTTGTCGAAGAAGCAACTTAGTTTTACCTCTTCTCTTCCTCTTCCGTTTTCTCTCCGGTGCCATTCTAGATCTCGGGATGAGATCCTCTCGTAGTGGTGGAGTGTTGTAACGCCCCAAGACCGGAGCTTCAGATGCCTTCCAGGGTTTCCGAGATTCGTTGTGTGATTTTGTTTGGTTCGTGCATTCATCTCTGCATCATGTGCATTGCATCACGTCATCATGCCATCATGCCATTTAATTCTTAAAACTCAACTAAATAAATTGCATAGATCTTTTGATCTATTTAAATCGAGGGATTCACATGGTGATTTCTCTTTATAACATATTCAAAGTCTCCTACTATTGTTAGGGAGCTATATTAAATATTCCACTAATTCGGAATCACCCATAAACACACTTGCAAATAAATCCCATGCCTTTCTATGTAAACCCTTGGCCTAAACTATTCCCATAACTTCTTTCATCATTTTCCGGAACTCCACCAAAAATCCGAACATTTTTGGACCTTCCTTTCATCAAGTCCTAGTTCAAACCCATTTGAATTTCAAATGAGTTTGAATTTAAATCTTTCGGTCATGCCCACTTCTATTTTCTTGGAACGGGCATATTTTTATGAGTCCGGGAAAATTGTCCCCATGCGCAAAACCTTTTCCTAACCCTCTCTTTCTTTTTCTTATCTTTAATTGTTTTCTGCTAAAGAAAATAAAAGAGAGAGGAAGAAGCCTTGCAGCCCAGCCGGCCTCTTAGGCCCAGCTCTAACGTATCCGGCCCAGCCAGCCCACCTAACCCTCCTAACCCTAGCCCGACCGCTCTCTCCCCTCGTTCTCCCCCTGCGCCGCAGCGCACCCAGCGCTCGATCCCCCAACCCTCGTCCTCTCGATCTCTCCCTCTCGTCTCCCTCTCCTCCCTCGCGCCGACCAGCGACGTCCGCTCCTCCCATCGCCTGAACCCCTCGTGCTCGTCCTCCTCCTGCGCTGCGGCACGCAGAGAGGAGCAGAGCCTCGCGCCGTCCTCTGCCTCCTCCCTCCGCCAAGCGACCGCCGCCGCCCTCGACCTACCTCGTCGTCGTCCATGGCCACGCCTTCGCCCCTGCGCCTCACGACTCCCGCCGGAGCCCCGTAGGCCCGCGCCGTCGCCTCCTCCGCATCGAGCCAGGGAGTGGAGCTCCCTGCGCCCGGTCCCCTCGCCGGCTTGCCGCCTCCTGCCTCTACCGCCAGGCCCGGCCGCCGTCTTCGGCTCCCGAGCGCCTCCTCCCGCCGCCCCGACAAGCTGCTGCAGCGACCTCCCTGTCCCTCGTGCGACCTCCTTCCAGCCAGGATCCGGCGTCCCGAGGCCGATCCATCCGCCCCTGTCGTCCCCGTGCCCGTGCCCACCTCCTGCGGTGGCCTGCGAGGCCATCAGCGCGGCCCTCTCCGCGTGAAGCCCCTGCTCCACCACCATTAGCGCCCGACGTCTTCGTCCCCCGCGCCTTGTTGATGCTGTAGGCCATGAGCTCGCGGCTACCGCACGGACGCCAAGACCGAGACCGCCCCGAACCACGTCGTCTCGCTGGATCGTCAAGACCATCTCATTTTTTTGCAAGTTCCTCTACGCCCGAAGACGTTGGATCCGCCAAGTTCCGCTCTGAACGTGTACGACTACACCCGGTGATGCGACAAGTACCCCGACAACATGTACATCTTCACCGTCAAGACCGGACCAACAAGTACCGACGCCGTGTACGACTACCTCCTCTACGGCCCGTGAACGACTACTTCCACTACGCCCCGTGTACCACTACCGTCGACCCTCGAAGGTTCCGTGGACGTCAAGTTCCTCGTCGTGACCCCGAACATCTACGAAAACGTGTACAACTACCGTCGCCACGTGAACAACGACTTACACTACGCCGTGTACGACTACTTCCCACGACGACCCGTGAACGTCTACCTCCACTACGGCCCGTGAACGTCTACGAGATGTACCATTACCGCCGGCCCGTGAACGACTACTTCCCTCTACGAAACGCGAACCGTCCCGTTTGAACGCTTCGAAGGTATAACCCGAGACGACCACGATGAGATGCCCTTGCATGTATGAGATGTACGATATGTTTGCACCGTGCCCGTTTGTCCTTGCAAGTTCCTCCTCGTTTGCCACGCCGTCGACCCGTGGGAACCCGGTGATCACCCCACCATCTTGCATGACTTGCTCACGCTCGCTTCCTTTTGCACCGGTATCTCCGTGAGCTACCGGAACTGATATGTTGCCGTGGCATCATTTTCGGATATGTTGCCGTGGCACCATTTTCGTTATCGTTGCCGTGGCACCATTTTCGTTATCGTTGCCGTGGCACCCCTTTTGTTCCGCCATGGTGACCAAATGCTCCCTATCATATTAGATGTCAACATTTTCATAAAAAATGCATAAACTTGATTATGTCATCCGCATCATGTTAACAACATTTAAATGCTTAAAAATTGTTGTTGCATTAAATTACTAAATGACATGAGGATTTTCCGGAATTGTTGTTATTTATTTCCGGCCTCATTTAAACTTGCCTAAATAGTTAGTTTAATTATGCTTCAGCTCTTTCCATGTTTAACAACATTTAATATTGTTGGGTACATAACCGAGATTAAACTAAATAAGTGATGTGGTGTTCCGTCAATATGCAACTCCTTGCATATTGAGCTCCATTTAACTTGCAGCATTGTTCGTTGCACTTTGCCATGCCATGCCTCATTAAACCGGACATGCATCATATTTGGTTGTGCATCATGACATGTTTATGCTTGTGTATTTACCATATTGTTTGCTTCTTTCCGGTTTGCTTCTCTTAGCTTCGGTTTTGTTCCGGAGTTGTGAGGATTCGTTCGACTACGTCCGTTTGTCTTCTTCATGGACTCGTTCTTCTTCCTATCGGGATTTCAGGCAAGATGACCATTACCTTTGATATCACTTCTATCTTTACTTGCTAGTTGCTTCGTTCTATCGCTATGCTGCGCTACCTATCACTTGTTTACCATGCCTCCCATATTGCCATGTCAGCCTCTAACCTTTTCACCCTTCCTAGCAAACCGTTGATTGGCTATGTTACCGCTTTGATCAGCCCCTCTTATCGCATTGTTAGTTGCAGGTGAAGTTGAAGATTGCTCCATGATGGACAGGATTATGTTGGGATATCACAATATCTCTTATTTAATTAATGCATCTATATACTTGGTAAAGGGTGGAAGACTCGGCCTTATGCCTGGTGTTTTGTTCCACTCTTGCCGCCCTAGTTTCTGTCATACCGGTGTTATGTTCCCGGATTTTGCGTTCCTTTCGCGGTTGGGTGATTTATGGGACCCCCTTGACAGTTCGCTTTGAATAAAACTCCTCCAGCAAGGCCCAACCTTGGTTTTACCATTTGCCTACCTAAGCCTTTTTCCCTTGGGTTCTGCAGACTCAAGGGTCATCTTTATTTTACCCTCCGGGCCAGTGCTCATCGTGAGTGTTGGTCCAACCTGTCAACCGCCGGTGGCCACCAGGGGCAACTCTGGGCTGGCCTACCAGAAGTTTGGACAATCCGGTGTGCCCTGAGAACGAGATATGTGCAGCTCCTATCGGGATTTGTCGGCACAGCTGGAGGCTTTGCTGGTCTTGTTTTACCATTGTCGAAATGTCTTGTAAACCGGGATTCCGAGTCTGATCGGGTCTTCCTGGGAGAAGGTCTATTCCTTTGTTGATCGCAAGAGCTTGTCATGGGCTAAGTTGGGACACCCCTGCAGGGTATAATATTTTGAAAGTCGTGCCTGCGGTTATAGGCAGATGGGAATTTGTTAATGTACGGTTATAGATAACTTGACACTAGATACGAATTAAAACGCATCAACCGTGTGTATGTAGCCGTGATGGTTTCTTTTCGGCGGAGTCCGGGAAGTGAACACGGTTTCTGAGTTATGTTTGACGTAAGTAGGAGTTCAGGATCACTTCTTGATCATTGCTAGCTTCACGACCGTTCCATTTGCTCTCTTCTCGCTCTTATTTGCGTACGTTAGCCACCATATACGCTTAGTGCTTGCTGCTACTCCACCTCATTACCACTTCCTATCCATAAGCTTAAATAGTCTTGATCTCGCGGGTTTTGAGATTGCTGAGTCCTCGTGACTCATGAGATACTACCAACAGTTGCAGGTGCCGATGATACCAGTGCAGACGATGCAACCGAGCTCAGATGGGAGCTCAACGAAGATCTTAGTTGTTGCTACGTTTCGTTTCTTGTTGATCAGTAGTGGAGCCCAGTTGGGACGATCGGAGATCTAGCAGTTGGGTTATCTTCTTTTCTTTTGGCTTCGTCCGTAGTCGGACTATATATGTGTACTCCGAATGATGTATGATTTATTATATGTTCATTGTGTGAAGTGGCGATTGTAAGCCAACTCTTTATCCCATTCTTGTTCATTACATGGGATTGTGTGAAGATGACCCTTCTTGCGACAAAACCACAATGCGGTTATGCCTCTAAGTCGTGCTTCAACACGTGGGAGATATAGCCGTATCATGGGTGTTACATAATACGCCGAATATGAGTTTTATATGAGGGGCTCCCCCTCCCAAAATGCTCTTACAATCTTCAGGGCAAGGCCCGAACTCTATCTACGCAAGATAAGGAAGCAGGGACAACACGCGGTCAGTCGGATAAATCCCCCAATGCATCCTCAGGGGCGCCTCCTGAATCATCGCTGGCGTCGCTGGCCTCGCCATCGTCCTCCGCGTCGCCGGCAGCGGCGCCAGGGCCATTCACCACGTCACCTTCATCAGCAGCCACGACCGCGTTGTCATTATCAGAAGCGAAGGCCCTGACAAGGGCATCCACGTTGTCTTCCACCCAGCGCGCCAGGTCACCCCGGTTGGCCTGGGGTACTGGAGCGATGGCGGCATCAAAGTCGAAGTTGGGGAACATGTTCTGAAGGTGGCGGAAGACACGAGAGAAGGCGCGCCCGAGCAGGGTGCAGCTCCTCTCCTCCACTAGCCTATTGGCACCGACCGACCGTGCCTCCAGCTGCGTCACCACGTTGGTGAAGAACTGAAGATTGCCAGCATAGTTGACTGCGTGGGGCTGGTCGACAGCCGCCTCGCAGATGTTACCCAAGGCCGCGTTGGCTCTCTCCCGGAGCCTGGCAAGCATGGGGCCGTGCTCGTGCTCTAGGATCCGTCGCTGGTGTATCTCGTCCTCGTTCTGCAGCGCAAGGGCCTCGACCTCATCCACCCGCTGGCGAAGAAGGGCAGCCCGGGAGGTAGTCAGTTCCTCCCGCGCTACATCGAGGGCAGCCCGAGAAGCGTCGGCCCGCTGCGCCACTTCCTCCAGCTTGGCCCTCAGGGCAGCGGTCCTGCCTCCAGCCTCGACCGGGATCAACTCCAGCCTCTCCTCGAACTCGCGCTCAAGGTTCAAGCGGGCTGTCGTCATCCCGCGCTCAACCTCTTCCAGGACTCGGGCCTCGCGCGCAGCAACGTCATCCTCCGCCTATGACACCAGGCGCTCTCTCGTCTCCAGACATTCAAGATCACGTGCGCGCTCAGCAGCTTCCAGCGTCAGTGCCTCCTCACTTCTCAGAAGCTCTGCCTGGTCGACCGAAGCCACCTTCATCGACGCAAGGGCCGTCTCACGCAGCTGCACCTGGTGCTCCAGGGAGTGGCACCGGGCAAGGAGTTCCCACGACCGCTCATCGGCCGCCTCACACCACTGATCAGCTTCTCGGGCCTCCTCGACGGCCCGGGAACGGGCCTCCCGGGAGGCCGCCGGCAGCTCCTCAGCCTCCTCATTGTCAAGGTTACGATGGTGGCGCGCAAGGGCAACGGCCGCCTCCAACTTGCGCCTCTCTTCAGCTAGGCGCAGGCCCTCGGCCTCAAGGTGTGCGTCTTCATCATAAAGCTCTTCACCAAGCTGGCTCACCGCGTCAGCCACCCTCCGAAGAAACCCTTGGCGAAGAGCGCGACGCCTCCGGGCACGCTCGAGCACGTCTTCTGCGTCGTCATTCGCCCCAAGTAAGCGCCGGGGCCTCGAATCAGTGCTCCCCCTCTGGGCAGGGGGCTGGGGGCTCGCGCCCTCGTGATGGCCGGGTACGCCTCGCCAGAAGCCCGGCCCGGCGCCAGCCCCTCCCCAAATGAAGAGTGCAGGGCCGACCTCAGCCAATCGCCATCCATGATCAGACGCGAGGCCTAAGGCAGGCTGGCTATGCCATGAGAAGGCTCGCGAAGGAGGGTCGCAAGGCGCGCTGGGCCGTGATGCACCACAGGATGGCTCACCTCTCTGGCCGGCCTCACCGCGAGGGCTCTGCTGGAACTCGGAGCGCTCGAAGGCGGTGGAGAGGGCGGAGACTGGGGGATAGCTCCTCAGCCATCTCCATGAGCTCGGCAGGAAGGGCCCTGCAGAGCAAGGATCAGCCAAAGTGACGGGAGGATCAGGAGCTAGGAAAAGGGAAGGCTTACTCATCAATGGCGAAATACTTCTGGCGCTTCAGCAGGCGGTAAGGGTAGTCATCACCCAAGGCCTCCCTTTTCTTCCTGAGAGCCTCGAAGTTCATGCAGAAGCGACCCAGGAGTTGAGCGCAGGGGTCAGCCTGCGACGAGGAAGAAGCGGCAAGATGCCCAGCGTCTGGTGCATCGTCCTGATGCACGCCACCGGTTGCCTCACCAAGAAGGATAGCTGGGGCCCCAGGGGCCTCAACCACGGGTGCCGTGGGCCGCGGCTCAACGCCCCCAGCCGCAGCAGTGCGGGCCTCAGGAGATGCCCCCTAAAGAGTGCTGCCAGGCGTCGTCACTCCGGTGGGGCCCCCCTCAGCCTCTGGCAGCTCATGCCTCCCTGCTCCGCCACTCGAGGAAGGACCGTCGTGGGCGACTGGGAGGGCAGTCACCATCACTGGGTTCTCGCGAGGACCCCTGAGGCCGGCGGGCGCAGCCCCCATTCGTCGAAACCGGGCATCTGCTTCACAAAGTCGCCCCTGTTCGAGCAAAGGTACAGCAAAGCCCCCCATGCCGGATGCTGCCAGGGGAAGCGTCCCCGGTCAAGACCAAGAACACCTTCCTCAGTGCTTCGGGCGTGAGGTCCTCCTCCTGGAGCCTCATGCGATCTTCACGCCCGCCGAAGGACCACATCCGGCGGGAGTGGCGCTGGAAAGGAGCAATGCGGCGTAGCAGGAACTCCTTCACCACCTTAGGCGCCGTCACACCGAGCGCCCTCAAGAGCGCGAAGTGATGCCAGACGAAGATGAGCCGGGGGCTCGTGAGCGTCTCCTGGCCCCAGCCTGAATTGGGGACAACAGGCGACTTTGGCTCCGAAAGAAGGGGGCTGGGTACCCCTACATCCACGTACATCCACCGCTCATGGAACCCAGGCGTGGACGGAGGAAGGCTGAAATCAATCCCTGAAGCTGCTGTTTCTGGTGCGGCAATGAAGCTCACACACCCTGAGCATTGGGTGGGATCGACGAGGCGCAAAGAGAAGAAGTGGCGTAGCAAGGCAACCGAAGGAGGGATGCCCATCATCGCCTCGCAGACAAAGGCGAAGACGGCTAGAAGAGTAATGGATTCAGGACCCATATGCATCATATGGATCTGGTAATGGGAAAGCACAGCGTTGAAGAAATTGGAAAAGGGGGGAACCAATCCCGCCCACAGGGCATCGGCAAAGTACTGGACCTCGGTAACCACTCTGTCGATGGAGAAGTGGGATGCGGGCCAGGCCGTCGTCCTCCCGCACTCGTTGAAGATGGTGGCCAGAGCAGAGCTGACCTTGCCCAAGCCTTCTCGGTTGAGTATGATCGACCGATCAACGGCGGGAGCCGCCAACGACGGCGAGCGAGGCGGAGGCATCGGTTTCTTCCCTTTTCCCTTCTTCGTCGGAGCCATGGCGATGGGGAGAGGGAGGATTCGAGATTGGATTGGAAGCAGAGACTGGAGCTCGAGAGGAGGAAGAGCAGGGGACTGTCGAATGGCGAAATGAGGAAAGACTATGTGCAACCACGGGCCCGCCTAGCTGGGCGCAAAATAGGAGGCGTGGAGAAGCAGGGCCACCCACGTCCAATCAACCGCCACGCAGCGCCCGAGGCCGCAGGCTGTTAGGGCCCGCGGCGCTTCGTACTTACCCCTTCGCCTCTCTGCTCAGTCAAGTCCGGGCGCGCCTTGGGCCCGGGGGCTACTGTCGGTGTTCTGGGAATGGGGGTCCCCAGACTTGCCTGCCTGCGGCCTGCGGCGTGGCTCAAGGGGTGGCCCAGCATGTCCCATCTTCATCAGCATGAGCTCAAGACCCTCGCGAGGGGCCAAGCCTCACGGGGTGGGCGACAGGAGGCCTCCTTAGGCACGGCCTCGTCAGGCTGGCTCGCGAGGAGGTGGAGAGATCAAGGCGGGGTACCTCACGAGGTGCCCATGACGCAAGCCATGACGACTGAAGCCAGGCGGGTGCCGGCCTGCGCAGAGTCCTTGTTTCCTCTTTGGTGCAAAGGGAGCAAGCGCAGGCGAGAGCATCAAGCAAAGGCGTCCATTTCGGTGCAACAAGACCAAGACCAGCAGAACGGCAGGATGGAGGTCATCGTGGAGCCCAAGCCGGCGTCACCACCAGAGCCTTTGGCAGACGAGGACCAACTTTAGTCAGGATAAGTGTACTAGATGTTTCCCTTCAAAATGGCCAATTGTTGGCGCCCTTCCCGCTCAATATTTGGGAATAGACCCAGGGCCTTTGCCTATAAATAGGACTAGCCACCCACAAGGTAGGGGGATGGGATCATCACCAGGAATCCATCCAGAGAGCGACTGAACTCCCCAAGTAGTTCATCGCACCAGCCAAGAACAGACCCTCGCGAGGCTGTTCTCCCTTGTATTGTTCATCATCAGCCCAAGAGGCAATCCACCACACCACACACTGGAGTAGGGTATTACACCACAATGGTGGCCTGAACCAGTATAAACTTCGTGTCTCTTGTGTTGTTCCTTTGATTGCTTAGATCATAGCGAGGCGGTGAGGTGCAGGTAGGTAGAGGGCGA
Organism: Triticum dicoccoides; assembly: GCF_002162155.2. NCBI lineage: Eukaryota > Viridiplantae > Streptophyta > Magnoliopsida > Poales > Poaceae > Triticum > Triticum dicoccoides. The sequence goes on from NC_041385.1 coordinate 779,654,265, forward strand.
AATCTCCGCGCGCACCCCAGTGTTCAAACCTAGAGGGTCTGCCGAAACCCGAAATCCGACATAAACAGAAAGTAGAAACAAAATTTATTAGTAAACAGGAACAAAAACAAAAAATACAAAGAAAATTGGGTTGCCTCCCAACTAGCGCTATCGTTTAACGCCCCCAGCTAGGCATAAAAGCGAAGATAGATCTAAATAATGCCATGTTTGGCAATTGATTCATAGGTAGCTCGCATGATAGATTCATAAGTTAATTTGACTTTCTTTCTTGGAAAGTGCTCCATGCCTTTCTTTAATGGAAATTGGAATCTAATATTCCCTTCCTTCATATCAATAATCGCACCAATCATCTATCTATCTATCTATCTATTATATACATAAAACAGAAGTCAAATAAGCCATCACGTTCATCCACATATGCTAATATTTTTTACACCGTTTGATTAGAATAATAACGGCCGAGATTTAAAGATTTTACGTAACATCTTAAAATATATCTAGCAATAGTATTGGACTTCCATGTTGTCACGTTATATGCCTATGCATAAGCTGCGGGAACGGAAAGATGCATTAGTCAATATTGAGAACGAAAAAAAGCAACAGAGAAGTCACGATATAATCCGGATCCGATGTCCTAGGAGAGGAAGTTATCCACGTACGCACACATATGCATTGTACAGAAACAAAAATCCTCTGCAAAGCACCCACGCTATAGAAAAGAAGAGAAAAAAAAGAACCGATCTGAAAACAATCAGAATCCACCGAAAAAAAGGCAATAGAGAAGTCACCATATGTCACGCACTTCCGCACATATGAATTGTATAGAAATAAAAAAATCTTTTGGAAAGCACCCACGCGCTATAGAAAAGAAGAGAAAAAAACCAGTCTGAAAACAATTAGAATCCTTACAAAAGGAAAGAAAATTGATTGGAAGATCGATTCCTATGCAAAATACGAACGATCACAATCCTAGCAAAAGGAAAAAAAAATGATTGGAAGATCAATTCCTAAGCAATACGGCCTAGAGCAGCACATGGACATGGAAACTATTAACTTTTTAGGAAAAGTTACTATACAATTGCTTGATTTCCGGTGACTACACGTACATGGAAGTTTAGAAGGATGCAGACTCCAAACGATACAAGTCCGGAGGCCAAGCGTTCAAAAGGATACACGTCTGGAGGTCCATCGAATCGAAATCATACGACGCCCGACGAATCAAAATCGCACGATATCGACGGATCCACCTTTTCCTCAGATGATAACCATGGTGGCAATCTCATCTCAGCAATCACGTTTTGCATGGTGTGCATGAGGGATAAATAAGGTCACCGCTGTGGCTTCCAAACAACTGCATAAGCATGGGTGCAGCAGCAATAGCCTTGAACAATGCCCATCAAGTGGATATTGGCATCGCGGTGCAACGCCAACATAAATACCTCAAAAGAGTAGTCTCAGACGAGTTCCAGCGACAACCACGATCGATCTCGCATCGGCAAGAAGTTGATGAACACACAAAGTTGCCCTGAGTCTGCGGCAAGAATTCCAGCAAGTCCAGCCGGCAGAATACTAGCGAGTCACTCGCAAGGTCTAAAACAAGTCCTTATCAACCAGGTTGCCCCCTTGCCATTGACACAGAAGTAACATGTTCTTACAAGACGAGCCTGGATTGGTGATATCGACGAGTCCAATATAATACGGCAAGATTGATCTGGCGAGAGCGACGATGTAGGAAGGCCATGAAGGTTTTTGAATAGATGATGACCCAAGTCAGCTAACACAATCACGAGCATAACATTCATGCTCCACCTGTCTCGCAACCGCAGACTGCATCCGTTATTTTCTAATCAAACGATTCGACTCTAGGCTTGAGTTCAGTTCCATACAAAATTTGGTTTGATGGCGCCTAGCTAGGTTGATTGTAGAGGACTGATGGATGTATAAAAAGGTCAAAGTGTAGAGGTCATAGCATGGATCTCGAGCATCTTTTCTGAATCCTTGGGCTTTGGAAGACCATGCCCTTGAGAAACAATATGATGATTTGGTTCTTACGGGTGGTAATCAAAGAAGCTTATGTCTCGCATGCTATAAAACCCACTTATCTTTTTGACCCACAAGCAAATCTAAAAGAGCAAGGTTTTCCTCACTGCGAGAGAGAAACTTATAAGAAAAAGAAGCAGGTTAAAAAAAGCATAGATAATAATAATTTAGCCAAAGTATACACGCAAGAAAAATAAAATTCATAAGGACCCATCACACACGCCAAAGCCATAATCAAATACATGCATCTAATCATCAGTTTATTCAGTTTCTTTTTTGTGGTAAGTACTCAATAATATTATAGTATAAAAGCGATCAGTATGAAAAAAGAAGGCATGACATTAAGTTGAAATATATCTGCATATCGTGGTGGCTCTCAATCCAAAATAAATTTTGGCCGACTTTGATTATTTAGAGTTTATATTAACACGATTCGAGAAGAAATCACCATGTTCGATGACATACGATGAAATATATTTTGCACAGCTGTGGAGATTACAATGTTGTAGAACTGTAGTTCAACTAAGATGTTTATGAAAATCCATAGCAGATACAACTCTGTGTTGATATGATAAAGAATACAAGTATAGTTAGTGACCAGAAATTATGGTTTTGTATAAGAAGTAAACTACAATTGTGGTTGAGGAGAAGATAAACTTGAAAATAAATTATATATACAATTAATAGTCGATGATTCATATAACTAATGAAAACATATACAAGATGATACAAAGAATCACATACATGATTAGCATGAATAAGATTTGAAATGAATGAGTTAAAGAGAATATTTAATCTAAAAGTTATCAATATACAACTATATGGGGTGATAGTAAGATAAGCATCTATGGGCGCCTATGTAGGTAGGTAGGATATTTCATTAATATAGAAAGGCATCTAAGAATGCAGCAGTCATCGACTTGAGTGGGAGAACATAACTTTACATATGCAACGAGATTTAATTCTTGGTGAGGGATCGTTTAAAAACATATTGCTGAAGAGATATAAAATGAGAGAAGAGGAGAAGTTGGCCAAAGAGGAGAAAAGTGAAGATATAATGCAATTTGTTTAAGAATATAATGCACTAGATGTTTCATTGTGACTTCAGTTTTCTCCATAATCTTTTTAGATCAAACAGTACTTTATTGGGAGGCTGTATAGTGGTCAGAAGGAATAAACAAGAAGGGTTATTCTAGCCGCGCAAATGCGCGGGTGACATTTCTAGTTCTAAGTAAAGGTCTACCAAGAATAATAGGGCAAGAAAGATTGCAATCTATATCAAGAACGATAAAATCAACGGGCACCAAATTCGTATTGGCAACAATTAGAACATCATTGATTCTTCCCATTGACTTTTTAATGGTGGAATCCGCAAGGTGCAAATTTAAAGAGCAATCATCAAGATCATGGAAACCTAGAATATCACATAAAGTTTTCGGAATCGTGGAAACACTAGCACCCAAATCACACAAAGCAAAACACTCATAATCTTTAATTTTAATCTTTATAGTAGGTTCCCACTCATCATTAAGTTTTCTAGGTATATAAACTTCCAAATTAAGTTTTTCATCAAAAGATTGCAACAAGGCATCAACAATATGTTTGGTAAAAGCTTTATTTTGACCATAAGCATGAGGAGAATTAACAACGGACTGCAACAAGGAAATACAACTTTCTAAAGAACAATTATCATAATCAAAATCCTTGAAATCCGAGATAGTGGGTTCAATGCTATTTAAAGCCATGACCTCTCCAATCCCACTTTTACCAAATTTAGCATCAAGATCTAAAAACTCTGAATTCTTGGGACGCCTTCTAAATAAAGTTGACTCATCTCCATTCCCATTATTATCAAGATTCATATTGTAAAACAAAGATCTAATAGGGGACACATCAATAACTTTAAGATCTTCATCATTATTTTCATCTAACTTTACTGGTTTGGCAGCCATCTTATTGACTAAGGTGGCTTGCTTATCAGAAATTTGGGCTATAGCTTTCTCAAGATTGATTATTTGAGAGTTCATGCCATAAAATTCTTTATTCATATCCTCAAGCTCCTTATTCATAAGACCCAAAAAATCTTTTTGTTCTTTAAACTCTTATCTGAAGAAATTATTATGCTCAAATTGCAAATTCAGAAAGTTTCCAATATTCGACTCAATCTCTTCGAACCTCCTAAGAAGGAGGTCGGTACTCTTAGGCAAAGCCATGAGGACAAACAGGCACATAAGCAAACATAAAAGGCGAGCGAAAGAGGGAGGAAGACAAGCGGAAAAGAGAGGAGATTGTGAAAAAGAGGGTGAATAAAATGGCAAAGGTGAAGTGGGGGAGAGGAAAACAAGAGGCAAATGGCAAATAATGTAAATGCGAGGGAGATGAGTTTGTGATGGGTACTTGGTATGTCTTGACTTGAGCGAAGACCTACCCGACAACGGTGCCAGAAATCCTTCTTGCTATGTCTTGAGCTTGCGTTGGTTTTCCTTGAAGAGGAAAGGGTGATGCAGCACAGTAGCGTAAGTATTTCCCTCAGTTTTTGAGAACCAAGGTATCAATCCAGTAGGAGGCTCCTCACAAGTCCCACGAACCTACACAAACAAACAAAGAACTCGCAACCAATGCGATAAAGGGGTTGTCAATCCCTTCACGGCCACTTGCGAAAGTGAGATCTGATAGAGATAATATGATAAGATAAATATATTTTTTGGTATTTTATAATATAGATGCAGAAAATAAAGATGCAAATAAAATTAGATTGGAAACTTATATGATAAAAGATAGACATGGGGGCCATAGGTTTCACTAGAGGCTTCTCTCAAGATAGCATAAGTATTACGGTGGGTCAACAAATTACTGTCGAGCAATTGATAGAAAAGCAAATAATTATGATGTTATCTAGGCATGATCATGTATATAGGCATCACGTCCATGACAAGTAGACCGACTCCTGCCTGCATCTACTACTATTACTCCACACATCGACCGCTATCCAGCATGCATCTAGAGTATTAAGTTCATAAGAACAAAGTAACGCATTAAGAAAGATGACATGATGTAGAGGGATAAACTCAAGCAATATGATATAAACCGCATCTTTTTATCCTCGATGGAAACAATACAATACGTGTCTTGCAACCCTTTCTGTCACTAGGTAAGAACACCGCAAGATGGAACCCAAAGCTAAGCACTTCTCCCATGGCAAGAAAGATCAATCTAGTAGGCAAAACCAAACCGATAATTCGAAGAGACTTGCAAAGATAACTCAATCATACATAAAAGAATTCAGAGAAGATTCAAATGTTATCATAGATAAACTTGATCATAAACCCACAATTCATCGGATCTCGACAAACACACCGCAAAAAGAGATTACATCGAATAGATCTCCACAAGAGAGGGGGAGATCATTGTATTGAGATCCAAAAAGAGAGAAGAAGCCATCTAGCTAATAACTATGGACCCGAAGGTCTGTGGTAAACTACTCACAACTCATTGGAGGGGCTATGGTGTTGATGTAGAAGCCCTCCATGGTGGATTCCCCCTCCGGCAGAACGCCGGCGACGGCTCCAAGATGGGATCTCGCGGATACAGAAGGTTACGGTGGTGGAAATATTTCTTCGGTGGCTCCCTGGATGTTTTTGGGGTATGTAGGCTTATATACGAGGAAGAAGTACGTCGGTGGCCGCCCAAGGGGCCCACGAGACAGGGGGCCGCGCCCTGTAGGGGTGGGCGCGCCCTCCATCCTCGTGGCTGCCTCGACTGCTTCTTGACTTGCACTCCAAGTCCTCTGGATCACGTTCGTTCCAAAAATCACGCACCCAAAGATTTCATTCCATTTGGACTATGTTTGATATTCCTTTTCTTCGAAATACTAAAATAGGCAAAAAAAAGCAATACGGGCTGGGCCTCCGGTTAGTAAGTTAGTCCCAAAAATGATATAAATGTGTAAAATAAAGCCCATAGACATCCAAAATAGGTAATATAATAGCATGGAACAATAAAAAATTATAGATACGTTGGAGACGTATCAACGACAGAATCAAGATAATCATACCTGTGCTGTCGTAGAAGTGTTCCATGACATTACCAAAATTATCATCACAGAAGTGTCCACTTCCATGACGATAAATCACGCGTCACAGAAGTGCTTTCGTCAAGGGTGACGGACACGTGGCATCCACCGTAACGGAACGCCGTTAAGCTATCAGGTCGGGTTTTGGATCCGATAACCCATTAACAGCCTGGGCCAATGGGGACTTTCCCCGTGTAAAATCATCGTTGGCTGGAGGAAACACGTGTCGGCTCATCGTTGGGACAGTTGTCATCCACTCATTGGACAAAAGGGGCCTATGATATGTCGACATGTGGCACGGCCCAACAGAGGCCCATTCCTGTGAAAAGGTCGGCCCGTTTGACATGGTCAAAAGATGGCGGGCCGGCCCATGGAAAGCTTATTAACGGCCTGTTCGCATATAGCCCATTTACAGCCCACTAACCCAAGGCCCGTTACGCCCTATCCGAACTAGGCCCAGTAGCATCATATGGGCCATCCAATATGATTCCAGCCCGTTTTCACTTCTGGCCCATGACGTCTTTCGGCCCATATGAGGCCCTTTGTAACTCTTGGCCCATTAATGGCCCGTGGTGAAACTGCCCGCCATGTACAGTGTATCACTTTATACCCATTAATGGCCCGTGGTGAAACTGGCCTGTAATGAATAGGGTATCACTTTATACCCATTAACGGTCTGTTATTCCATTGGGCCGTTTCTAGCCATGTTATCTTTCGGCCTTCTCAGAGCCCATTTATTCTTGGGCTCATTTCCAGCATTCGTTTACTTACGGCCCGTTACTGTCATTTTCTGCTTGTGGGCTAAATTCAGCCCGAGGTTACAGTCGGCCCGTTTGTGGCCCGTTAATATGTTGGGCCATTTTCATAGCGTCATCAAATATGGCCGATTCACGACGGCCTGTTATGGTCGGCCCATGAACAGACGATTCCAACTCTAGCCCGTTTACGGCCATAATGCGGTCTGTTATTGGCCCATGTTTGGCCAACCGATTATATGTCCAGTACAAGGCCCATTGATGATACGGCCCGTAGAAGGCCCATTGTGTCTACCACCCATATAAGTTCCATTATTTCTACGACACGTAGAAGGCCCATTGTTTCTACGGCCAGTAGGAGGGAAATGGTAACTACAGTAAATATGTAGCCCATGGTTATTGTGGCCTAGTTTTAAATAATAGGTTATTGCGACCACTAGCAAACCGCAGAAAAAGAACTACACTGACTACAAGCAAACAAATAAACAAGACAATAAGGAAATAAATAAGGAAGCAACTTACGCTAGGCTATCACGGCTATTACACATAATACATCCACTGGGCATCAAAGTTCGCCACTAGTGCAAATATAGGGAACACAACAACATATAAACGCCGCGGCAAAACAAGTCCAAAACTGAAACCACTTCAGAAGAGGTCAAGAAACAATATCATGGGTACCCATAATGCTGGCAAGATGCTTAGCAAGCTTATTAACTTTCTCTTGTTTGGCGCTTAAGTCCTCCAGCACTTGCTGTTGCACCAGAAAGTATGCATCTGAATTCTGCAGGGACTTCCTCAGTCCTTCGGCTTCCTGTCGCATAACATCTAATAGATGTCTTTCAACTTGAAGTTGAGACTCAAGAAGCCGAACTGATTCAGGCAACGAGTTCGAAGAGCTGGTGCCAGCAGTAGTAGCCAGTAACTCGAACACTATATCAAGACAAGACTTTGGGGTTGTCTCAGTGTCTTCAGTATAGTTTTTATCAGCTTTCTTGGAGACCAACAAGGAAGTCTCACTATCTTGAACCTTATCTGCATTACTTTCTTTACCATTTCATAACGGGGTACTCTTCTCCAATATTTTATCCGCGTTCTAAAAGAGAAACAAACAAACACATCACAGGTTTACAATGTAGTATATGAAACTCATTTTGATAAACCAGTTCAGTAGTAAGGTGGACAGGATAACAGCATGAAACAAACATATATCTATGTAGTATGTCACTGTATGGTCTATATCATTCTAGTTTATGTTGCCAAATCAAGATAGATACAGTTCGAATCATATCTATTTAAGACAAAGCAGCATAGACAGAATATAAGTGTGGGAAACTACACAACAATAACAACACTTGCAATGTGCATGGCATGAGAACATAAATGTTTATTCAATTGAAACTGAAATCAACATAGAGCAAGTTACAACAGCAAACAACCAAACATGTTAAAGAAACAGGTTTAAAACATACCTGTTGTGCCATTGGAGTTCCAATTGCATCCTTCAAATTTGAAATTAGTTGGTATGAGTAAATACAGTGATGCAAGAGCAAAGTAGTATGAACCATAGCTACGGAACCTGACCTGAGAACAATTCTTCTTCTGCTTTAAGCGTTGACTTGGGGTTCGTAGTGGTGGTCCTCGTGCTTTGAGCACTGCAGTTGCCTTACTAACTGCTCGTGTTTGGGTGCTGTGTGGTGGAGACGGTGTTGTGTCAACGGGAACTGGGTTACTATCTGCTGAGGTTGGGGTTAGAAGGGGTGTAGTTGGTTCTCTGTCCAACTGGGTAGGGGTACAATCTACATGAGTCTGGGTTATGTGTGGTGGGGCTGGTTCTTGGGCAAGTACAACCGTGGTTCTATCTGCATCGGCAGGTAGCACGATCTTTTCTGAAGACTGTGTCTTTACTCCCACAGATACTGTCATCACTCCCTCCAATTGAAATGGCTGATAAACAAGAAAAGTAATTGAATGTACAGACATTGTAAGATAGACATGTGCAATGGATAGTAGGGAAGAAAACAGGGCATGAAATAATTTACATTTATGTTGTCTAACCAAAGAGAATAGCAGGACATAATTTCACATATATGATGGCTAATTAAACATGATATCATGACACAATTTTACATGTATGATGGCTAACTAAACAGGATAGAATGACATACTTCAAAATATGATGACTATGTAAACAGGATGACATGATATAACTATATGATATGTCTATTAAAGTGGTTGGCATGCCATAAATCACAAACATGCCGTCGATGGAAACATGATGGCATGATATAATTCACGGATATAATGACATAATTTAAAATATGATGACTACGTGAATAGGATGAGATGATATAACTTATTGTCTTTAGAAAATGGGTTGGCATGCCATAATTCAGATACATGTTGTCTATGTAAACATCATGGCATGACATAATTCAGATATATGATTTATATACTAAGGAAGTGAGCAGAGGGCAATCGCATATATGATGTGTCAACTAAGGAGATGGCATTCAATATTGTGTATATGATGTAAAAACTAAGCATTGCAATACAACATATGCATGATATGAGTAATATAACCCTGCCAAGTTTGAGCATACACCTCAGGGGGATAATAGGACTGGTCATCTGCCTCTGAATCCTCCTCTGAAGAGCTAAAGATATCTGCTTCAGCAAGTAGCATTGTCTGCTCTGAAGACCTTGTTTTCACTCCAGATTTCTCCATTACCAATTCAAATGACTGATGCCCAGGAAGAGCAGTTGAATATACAAACATTGTCGACAAAAGCAATGAGAAATACAAAAAAAGGACGGCATGATATAATTCACATATATGACGCTTGCCTAAACAGCATGGCATTGCATAATTCACATACATAATGCCTTGCAACAAGATAACATTGCATAATTCACATATATAATGTCTTGCAACATGCTGGCATTGCATAATTTACATATATGGTAATTAGACACTAAACAGGTGGCATTCACACAAAGCATTTCTAAACTAAGCAAATGACATAGCAATGCAAGATACCATACACACGATATGAGCAACATAACCCTGCCAAGTTAGAGCATGCACCTCGGGGGGAAAATATGACTGGTCATCTGTGTCTGAATCCTCCTCTGAGGAGCTATCGGTAACCAGCAAGATATGCGCTTCGTCAGATAGCATTGTCTGCTCTGAAGACCTTGTTTCCACTCCAGATTTTTCCATGACCGTGCCAAATGGCTGATGCACAGGAAGAGTAATTGAATGTACTAAAATTGTTGACAAATTTAACACGTAATAAAAAAATGATGGCATGATATAATTCACATATAAGATGACTGGCTAACCAGGGTGGCATTGCAAAATTCACATATATGATGTCTGGCTAAACAAGATGGCATTGCATGATTCACATATACGATAAAGAAACTAAACAGATGGCATTGACACAAAGCATGTCTAAACTAAGCATATGACATCTTTAATGTATACAGTAAGCAATGCAAGGCACCATATGCATGATATTACCAACATCAGCATGCCAAGTTAGAGCGAAGACCTCACGAGGTAAATAGGAGTGGTCTTCTCCTTCTGAATCCCCCTCAGAACAGTTATCTTCCTCTTGATTACGATCCGAAATGGGTGGAGGGGGGGCTGCCTTTGCACCCACCATGGAGCGACGTCTGCATGAAATTTTATTGCCACACAAGGCTCATCTATTTTGCTCTACATGATCAGTTCCATTGTGTACAATAACTGGCATGCATAGGAATAAAACATAGTGAGATTATGTAAGGAGTGCATGCACAAATCCAGAGTGATGGTAGCAAACTGTGGATAGACCCAAAACCAATGATAGCAGGCAGATAATAGATTTAGTTAAAAAAATACAGATAATGGCTCCTTTAATGTTTATTTGCACCCAACATGAAACTCATAGTAGATACCCGAGATTAACCAGATAGTAGACAGATAGTACTGATTGCTGCCCCAATATGTACCCCACAACCATTTGAAAACTCAAGTTTCAGCATTAGTTTGGACCTGACTCGGACTCTAATAGGTGAACATGATGATAATGTAGCATGTCATCATACTAAGCGATGCATAACATACATAGACACGGAAGAGTGCGACCTCTCTTGCGGACCCATGTAGTGCTCAAGGTCACCTGCTCAGTTGATGATGGTCATGCAGTTGTGGTGGCTGCCGGCGGCGGGGAAGAAGATCTGAGGCGGCAAAAGACAGTCTGGAGAGTGGATCCCTGCTGTGGTGAACCCTTCCATCGTTGGAGCAGCTCAGCTGGGATGGAACACAGCGCCGCAGGAGTAGGACAAACCACACAAGGTTTTCTTTGACACATATCTGTAACATAAGTAATTGAGTAAGGGCTTGTTTGAATTTGAGGACTCTAACAATGCAGGGATAGGAAATAGACAGGAATAGGATAGGAATGCACGTGCAAAATAGAGAATTTAAAAACACATGATTTTCTGCCAATCTGGGTGTTTGATTCACAACAATTGGAAGATCACATGATGCAAAGAAGCATGGTGAGATTAAGTCAAACCACAAGAAAATGTACGGTTATAATGCTATTATGCTACTATCTCTTAGTCTTGTGCTTCATGAATAGGAATTTGAAAAGGAGGACAAGTGAAAATTAAAATTCCTACGTTTTTTCTTTCAAGGAGACACTAAAGGAACAAATCCTACAGTTTTCCTTTGCTCCATTCCTTTGAACCAAATTCATGAATAGTAGTACCATAGGAAACTTTCCAATTCCTATGTTTTCATTCACTTTTCCTTTCAAGCACTGGCGATTCTAGTAGGCAGGCTTGAGCAAGGAAAAGCCTACACTAAAAAATGTTTTTGTGCTCCTTCTATTAGTTTGGACCCAGGCCACTGCCCTACTAGCTCAACTCCCAGGGCCATCGACAAATGCACAGCTCAAATGCGCAGAGATAAATAATGATGGTGTTCAAGAGAGTCCATCACGGATAGCTAAGTTGCCTGGTACCTCACTGCTTGTCATATAGTAGGATAAAATAATCGTATTTCCCGTTACTACGTGTGCTCAGTGGACATATATAACATGTAGAGTAAAAAAGAGATGCAACAAGTGTACAACCTCTTTGGCGAAGCCATGTCGATCTCAGCATGATTGGGTTGGCCGGTGAGGATGCTCCGGCTGGCTTGGCTGTCGGAGGAGGGGAAGAAGATCTTAGGCATCTAGAGATGGAGCCCGAGGTATTGCTCCGCTGTGATGGAGGGTTTCATCGTTGGAGCAGCTCCGGTGAGTTGTACGACGCCGAGGCTGAAGCAGGACAAGAGAGACAACGTTAACCTGAATGGAATTCTAATAGCATCTCCAATACATGACGTCAAATACATAACCACAAAGTGCTAGATGAAAAATACATCAGCCACTCATCTCTAAACTTAACTGTCGAAACTGAATTTAACTGTCGAAACTGAACTTAACTGTCAAAACTGAATTTTGCTGTCGAAACTGAATTTTACTGTCGATACTGAACACACTAGCAAGGTGAGGCTACACGTCAGTCGACTGACTTTTTCATCTCCTGGTCAGTCAATTTTGCAGCCGTTGGATACGAAATCAAGGGCCTGCAGTTCATCTTCAACCTCCACCCCCCTGAGCCGCCAGCCACCACCGGCCAAACAGCAGCCGCCCGCGGCTGGCGGTGCGCCGCCCCGCCCGCCCCGAAAACACTCCCCACCGCCGGTCAGCCGCTGCCCCGGCCATCCCTCTAAGCCCCCCCTCGTGCCGAGCTTTTTCTCCGGCGATCCCCATGCCACCGCCCCAGCACCGCCCCCACCCTGAACCCTAA
>NC_041385.1:779667530-779695763 GCF_002162155.2 Triticum dicoccoides
ATAGATAGTGGGGTACCTCTCTGGCGATCCCCCCTCCCCGCCGTGGCTGGTTCTTCCATCACCCTAGCGAGCCCCACCACCCCCTGAAAATCGACTGACCCAAAAGTCGATTCAGTCGACTGAAGTGTAGCTAAATTGGAGCAGCATCGCACACAAGAGCAAGAGTGAGAGCAGCAGCGCGAGTAAGAGCAATAGCAAGAGCAGACCAGGCAGGGGACCAAGAGCAAGAGCAGAGCAGCAGTGCGAGCGAGAGCTAAAGTAGCAGCAGCTCCTACTGATGTGGACGTCGCCATCGAGGGAGCGACGCTGTGGAGGAAGTGGCCAGCGACGCCGTGGATGGAGCCGCGCCATGTCGGCTCGGGACCGAGCACCGGCAGCATCGTGAGATCGAATCAAGAAGAAAATGCGGCGATTAGTGTACAACCTCTTTGGTAGCGCCGATTAGGCCGCAACTTCATTCGACGAAACGGTGATGATGATGCTCTTCCGGTGGTGCAGGTAAAGATAGCGGTGTGGGAATGGAGGTGGCGCGAAAGACGAGGGGAACATCGGGGCAGCTCCTTGGAGGTGGAGGACGGGGTGGTTGAACCGGCGGGACGACGAGATCGACGATGGATCCTCATCCGGTACGGTGGGTGAGGGACGTCAAGGTGTTGTTGTGGACGACATCGTCGGGGAAGAGGCTCCGGCTGGGTGGCGGACGGAGCAGGGTTTGGGGCTTCGTCGCGGGTTTTCGCGGCCTCGTTGTACGAATGGGTGGGCGGATGTGATAGGAGTGGGGAAGATGCGCTTGTCCGAAATGTGGGGTAAGTTACGGAAGTACCCCCACCGATTTGAGGCAGTTCTTTCGGTTCATGGGTACCACGGGCATTTCGTGTGTCGGGATTTCACATGAGATGGGAGTTTTTGCGCGCGTTGTAATTTCAGAATAGCAAGGCCCGGGTTGAGATGGAGGGAGTTGTCGAAGCACAACGAGACAAAGATATATCTTAAATATTTCAGGCTAACAAGGCGCGGGTTGAAGAGGCGGGAATTTCGCAGCACGATAGACAGAGACGCTAGCTTGAATTTTCGGCATAACAAGGCGCGGCTTGAAATTTCGGGAGAACAAGCTTAACATGTACCCAAAATAAGTTAATTTGCACCTCAACACGCACGACACACACACAAACACCATTTAGACTAGAGTAAGGTACACGTGCATTGCACGCATGAGCTTTGGCAACCAAATTATGAATAAATACCACATTATAGCATGTAAGCTTTGAGTCATATATGCATGATGTAGATGTTCGTTTAATTCTTATAGTTCATTTCATTCAAAATCATCTAGTTTTTATAAGAAAGCTAATCTATTTTAAGATTCATGGAATTGTGCGTTGTAAGACATAAAGTAAAAACAAATAATGGTAAATCATGTAGAAAAACATTTGGGCAATTCTGATACAGAAGATTCCAGAACAGAGAAGAAGTGCTTGTGTTTTAATGTTTGTGCATTATGCATAAGTTCAACCATGGAGTCTTCTAGATTATACATGTGGAGAAATCTGGTGGAATCTAGATAATATCCAATGGCCAGTAGTGCTTAAATTTGCCATCTTTGGACCATCGGATTCTCCCCATCCAATGACCATCTTTCAAAGTTAAAGTTACCCGCACACAATATAGGGGTATAGATATAGACATGTGATGTGAAAGCCACCCATCATATCCAATTAGAATAGTGTGTCCATGCACGGATGCGACGTGGCCAAATGATGTCTGCCATCGGTATCTCAAATTCAAATCAGTCTAATCTTGTTCAATGTGTATACATTACAACATGCTCGTTTTCAAACCACACCGCGCAGATCTCCGTTATATTCATGCATGCATGGGTTTCAAACATCAGGATCTCTTATTCAAATATTTGAATTCATATTTACATTGATTATGACCTCACCTAGTCTTTTACACCCACACAGTCGTATTCTCTTTATAATTGTACCACTAACTTTCTCTCGTGCATGCATGCACACACACTACCAGTCGGCATTATCCATCACACACATGCAATCTTTTTCTTCAGGTCGGTCTCCCATGAAGGCACACACCCACACACATCCCCCTCTCCATCATATCGGGCATTCTTTATCTCTCACGCGTGCATGCGCAATGATCGATGTTTCTCTATTTCATAGTTTTCCACACAAACCGATCAATCGATATATCCAGTGAGGTCTCACCTTCTTTCCCACGTCCACATCGATCAATCTACACCTCTCTATATAGGATTAACATATATAGCTAATACACCCACATTAATTATATATCCAACGTCCCCCTCTCATCATCCATGCCTCCCGCTTCGTCTCTCAAATGCGCGCACAATGGCGAAGACAGGGGGCAGCAAGGGCCCTGCCCCCCTAACATCATTATATGTCGAGGCTAATATGAATGTGATCAGTAGAGAATTGCTGCTAAAAATGGTTTATGTTCATGAATTGACCCTCCTCGTAAAGGATTAGCAATGCTTGGCCCCCTAGCTCATTTGTTTTTATGGCTCCGCCACTGCGCGCAATAGCACAGGTTCTCGCCCCCTCTCTCTAAACATCGATCTCGCACTTGTGCACTCCTTCATAGTCTCCCTCCACTCGGCCCCTCGCACCATCTTCTAGCCCCCCACCGTATTTGGACACATGTACAATCTAGCAGACTCCATGGTTGAACTTAAGCATAATGCACAAACCTCAAAACAACAGTGGTTCTCTTTTGTTCTAGAATCTTCCGTATCATAACTGCCCAAACTTTTTTTCTAGTTTAATTGCCATTATTTGTTTTTACTTCATGCTTTACAACGCACAATTCCATGAATCATAAAATAGATTAAGGGCTTCTTTGATTCAAAGGATTCTCAAAGGAATTTAGGAGGATTCTAATCCTTAGGAATTTTTCCTATCTTGGTTGTTTGATTCGTAGGATTGTAAACCATAGGAATTTTTCCATATGATTCATTTGCACTAGATTTCATAGGAAACATCCCATCCACTCAAACCTTTTTGAAAGAATTCTGCATCTTCCTATGCACACTCAAACACTCGTACAATCCTGTAGGATTCAAGACGTCATTCCACTATAATCCCATGTTTTTCCTATTCCCGCCTTTTGGAAATCCTACGAATCCAAGAGGCCCTAGCTTTTTTATAAAAACTAATTGAATGAGATGAACTATAAGAATTAAACGAAGGTCTACATCAGGCATATATGACTTAGAGCTTACATGCTATAGTGTGGTATTTATTCATAATTTGATTGCAAAATCTGATGCGTGCAATGCACGTGTACCTTACTAGTACTTCGAGTATGTGCAAAACATGTAAATTAGAATTCCAATGGCACGCTACATTCATGAAGCTACGTGGCACATGTGGAGGTGTTGTCGTGACCTCCTTGTGTGGATTGATCACAGTACGTGCTGCTGGTTCCAGAAGAATGTACTCGTCCTCCCTGAGCCATACTGTCGGTACATGCACGAAGCGAAGATGTGCACGCACTCCACGCACACACTCATTCCCTCGCACGCACATGCGGGTACACGGGCGAATGCAATTTTGTACCAAGATCCATTCCATGTGATAATTTGACTCATGTAAAGTCGTTCACTTCATTGATGGTCAACTAATACAGCACATGCAAATTGAGTGGACGTGAGGGCGGAAGAAAGACATTACTACTCTTAATCATGGGTTGCTAGTAGTACTTCCACTGGTCTCCTTCGTATTTTGTGCCAATTTTTGACAGTAACATAATATTTGCGCATTTGAGCAGTGTAGTCTACTTGAAATTTATGTCCCACTAAACTCATCGGGCGCCGTCTCGGGCCTCAAAACGAAAACCATCAATTAATCTTTACCTTGTTCCCATCCCATTCGAAAGGCTGCTCACACCTACTAGTACTACCTCCGTCCTGATTTGTAGGTCCGTTTTGTAGTTTGTGTCAAATTTTGACTAAAGATTTAACTAATAAAATATTAATGCATGTCAAGACAAAATATTTCATTGGATTCGTATTTGAACATAGTTTTCAAAAATATAATGTTTGGTGACATGCATGAACATTTTGTTAGTTTAATCTATGGTCAAAATTTGGCACAAAATACAATGGAGACCAATACACCCAGACGGAGGTAGTACGTACCAAACCTGAACGTGTTCCCATTATGCAGGTATTAGTAATAGCTAGTGCTATTACTTAGGTTATAAAATGGGGAACTACCTAACCGAAAATTACTCTACCTTTCCTCCTCATAAGTGCTTCTTCTTCGTCTGTCCTTGCCATGGCCGGTGAGCAGAGCTCTAGGTCGAGAACTACTCGTAACAAGGGAGCGGCAACCAAGGCTGCGGAAAAAAAGAGGGCTCGCCACCATGCAGAGACCTCGAAACATCTCTCACGGGCAGGCGATGGCTCCTAGGAGCGCCCTAGCCGCGGAGGTGAACATGCCGAGCCGGTGGCGCTGGAGTTGGTATCCCTCGGCAGCATGCCCGATCAGCTCAATAAGCACCTCAATAAGCAGAAGGAGTTCATCCAAGGCTTGGTGGAGCTGCTGAAGGAGAGCCTCGACGACATGCCCGCTGAGCTCAATAAGCAGGGCGAGTTGACTGCCGGCTTGGTGATGCTGCTGAAGAAGAGCATTGCCTCAGAGAAGAAGGCGACCGGTGAAATCCTGCAACTTCAAGAGGACAAGGCGAAGCTCTGCCACGAGCTCGACCTGTTGAAGGAGAAGAGCACCGGCTGGAAGAAGCTGCATGAGAATAGTAGTTCCTCGATGAAGATGCTGTAGGCCCTCGTCATGGAACAGAAGGAGGAGTTGGCGAAGCTCCGCATCAAGCACCCGGCTGCTGTCAAGGTACGTAATGCGGCCTGGAACAGATGATGAAGGCTCGCGTCGAGAAATCCCGCGTCACGGACAGAATGAAGAAGATGGCGGAGGAGACGCGCAAGGAGATGGAGGTCGTGGAGGCGATGAAGAAGCAGTTACAACTCTACGGTGATTTAGATCATTTGGGGTGATAATATTCCTTCTTCTTTTGCTCCTGTGTTTCATGTTTTGCTTCGGGTGTTTCGCCGCATGTGTCACGGTCTCTGTGAGGCATGAATAGAACAATGTTTTATTTTGAGGGAATGAATAGAACAATGCTAACAATGAGATGACTAGGAAATTAGATCATTTTTATCGCCATATGGCACTGGGCTGCCGTGTTTCGTGCTCCTCCGTCGTAGTACTACTCCAGTGGAAAACTTGAGTATACCGCACGGTTCTTTGCTCCTCCTCAGGTCGTCGGCACATTTATACAAGCAGTCAAATCACAAGGCCCTGCCTTCCAGCAGTAATGAGCCGTCAAATCACAAAGGCCCTCGCCTGTGGTGAAACCGACCAAGCTAGACTGCCCCGCCCTTTAGCCTTTTAAAAAATGTACTATATTTTTGTACAGTAGTAGTATATCGATGGATTGCGCCATGGAGCAAAACTTGAAATGAAAGAAAGGTGGTGCATATAGAGAGCGCTCGTCACCAAATTATGCATATATTACTATTAGAAAGGCTAGTCACAATAATGGTGTCCAGCACAACCCAGCCCTCAAATAAAACTAAGCATCCTGGAATTCTTTGACAAAACTAAGCACACTGAAATTCTTTGACAACCAAACTACTGGCTATATGATGTTGGCCATATATATTGTACGTATATAATGTGACGAAACGAGTGGTAGTACTATACCAACTAAAAGATGAAATGTAAGAAATACTGGTATGTACGTACTGAAGAGTTAAAGTAACGAGAAGAAACATATATAACATAGTTCTGCTGGGGGCTCAGCACAACACACCCCTCAAATTAAACTAAGCACACCTGAAATTAAACTACGCAACTAATCCAGTAGACACTGCATTAGAACCACCATGAGCAACAACACTGCGACCTTACTTGGAGTCCTCGTCCACGTCCTCGACTTCGTCCTTGTCCCTCTTCCTCTTGGCTGATACTTCTTTGCTTGAACCACACACTTGGCTATTGCTCTTCATCCAACCCTTGTAGATATTGAAACAAAGGTAGAAATCCATTGCAGCGTAGTGGATGTGGTCTATATCTAGTACATTCCACTGCCATGCATAACGATGAAACGTGTATTTAGGTTTCTCAAGTTTACTGTATGAAGGATGAACCATGGCTCGTGCCAGGGTCAGCATTGAAGGCTGGCCAGAGGGCAGCAGCCGATTCTTCTGGAGGTCGAAGGGGTTGCCTACAATGAGGACTATCCGACCTAGGACTTCTTTGTCGTTCGTAAAGTCTACAGTAACGAATTTGACTAGGTTGCTCTCGAGGAAGTTCTTAAAATCCAGGCATTCAACGTCGTCATGGCATGGCAAACCTGGATCACGACGGGCTTCCTCCTCTCTTCGTTCTTTAGATCCTTCTCTCGTCCCAGGACTGTGGTGTACTCAACATCTAGCCCAGCAGCCCACTCATCATGTGAGTTTTCGAACATGCGTCTGAAGCGAGAAAGGCATCCTTTCACCGTCGCGGAAGAACGGGTGTAGATGACGTCGAAGTCATTGTCGGTGATGGTTCTAACCCTGTACTCACCGCCTATCATGGAGATTTGGGATGCCATGGATTTGGGAGGAGGGTTAGGATTAGTGGAACTGCCATAATGTGAAAGGACGGGACGACTAGGAGCGAGCCGCCGTAATACTAAAGGACGTGCGGGGACGAGTAGGAGCGAACTGCCAGCGTGCAAATGGCAGGGTAGTGGCTTTCCATTCTCCCATGATACGGGCTTCCGAGAGCCCTTGGATCTGAGATCGAACGGTTGCATGGCGTGATTCTAGACCTATGGGTGAATATCCTATCCTAGAGGGTTATTCTGCAAATTTTCAGCAACTTAGCATGCGACCATTTGATATCAGACCCAAGGGCTGCCAGCAGCTCGTATCATGATCGCGCCTACCACGACCGTCACGTCGCTCATGCGGTCGCGCCCTTGGAGATTTAACATGGTGTGTTAGGTTATATGATGTTGGCATGTCATACATAGTCATCACTTAGTCACTCATACTACAACAAGGTTAGCTATAAGGTTGGCTATAAGTGTATTTTTTTTTACTTCTCTCTATCTCTTTCTTTGTACTCCCTCCGTCCCATAATATAAGAAAGTTTTGACACTAGTGTAGTGCCAAAAACGTTCTTATATTATGGGACAGAGGGAGTAGTATTTATTGCATTTGCCAAGGAGTGACCTCTTCCAATGAAATGGTTCTTAGATGAGGTGCTAAGGGCATTAAATGGCTTAGCAGTCAAGTCCCCAATGCATAGGTGCTTATTAGTAGTTTTTTGTTGCTAAGTTTGCTTCACTTAATTAGCTATAGACTCAAAATTGTCTTTCCACCTAGGTACACGCACTTAGCACCATTTCTTCCTTGGGTCACCAAACTTGCCACATCAGACTTTATACCTATGTGCACCTGTAGGAGCAAGTAAGTACAATATTGCGCTTTACATGGCATTTTTGCATATGTGGAGGAAAGAGATGCAAGGAGAAAGTGGAGAAGTGGGCTCTCATGCAAGAGCCAGCCTCTACTACATGGTGGAGCATTGGGAGAGGCACCTGTATGGAGGTGGTCAGGAATCGGCAGACTCACGCCGGTCGTAGCGCCGTAGTTAAAATGATAATGGCAAGTCAAATCACGGGGCCCCACCTGTCCAGCAGTAACTCGCTGTCAAATCACACAACCCTATGTTTGCAGCAGCCTACTCCCTCATCTTCTCGCGTCTCTGTTGAACCGACTAGGCGGAACTGCCCCGCCTACCGCACAGGAAAAGCCTCGCCCTTGCCATTTAAATAGTACAATATACTAATTTTGAATCCATGGATTGCGCCATGGAGCAAAGCCTCTAGAAAACGGCGGTACACATGTATGGAGTATACAGCACGCCCGTCGCGTTTGCATTGCACCCCAGACAGTCGGTCGGTCTGTCACGCTGCTCTCCGAATGGAACGCGCGTCATATTGCGTTTGCACACACATGGGGGACCGCAATCAAGAACCAACTATAAGCACACTCTCCGGCCGCGCAAGTCGGGTGACTTAATAGAAGAGGGAGACGAGCGATAGTACTAGAGAAGTGTTGTACTACGTTGGTGCCTGGACGATCCCTGCAAGACACGGAAGATCAGGCTGTCCATGCATGTGACCAGACTCCAGCACACACGCCTGGATTGGCTATCGTCTATTTATCGTGCAGGCTGTGTTGTACATGGCTGTAGTTGTGGTGAGAAATCTAAAAAAAGGTTTCTTGTCATCTCGCAAAATTAGGTGTCATGTGCTTCGGATCACTGCGAGGGTTAAACAGCGACAACTGAGTTGGGCTAGTCATTGGGGGCACATGGATGAAGATTACTCGGCTGCCATCTAGGTCAAGCCGGCTATGTTAATTAGGACATCTATCGACGGACCCCTTTCTATGAGTTTATCTTTAATTTGAGCTTCGTTCCTCGTCTAGTTTGTCCGTCGGGATTCATGTTGTCTCCTTTGGGCAGTGAGGTTATGATTTCTTTTCATGTGGCATTTTTTCGTGTTATATGTTATAATCCGGTGCTTCAGATCAAAATGACGACAACTGCGCCTCCGGGCCACGTGCATGAAGACTTCTCTACAGTCATTGACGAGATCAAGCCGGCTCCGGTAGACAAAAGAAAACTACTACTCCACTATATAGGCAGGAGCTTCCGCGCTTGCTTGCTAGTGTTGCTCTCTTCACACTGTCTCGTCCTCTACAGATCTAAACACAACAGCGGTGGCCACACACTCTCTCTCTCTGCTCACCGCTGGTCACAGATCCAGCCAGATCCTCTCCGCCGGGGAAGGTGAGAAGGTGCAACATTCACGCGGTCGTCCTCTGCGATGGCTCTTACCCAGTGCTGGCGCGTCCCGATCAGCCTGCCTTGCCGTTCTCTCCCAAGCACCGCTGATGAGGGAGGTCCTCCGACCCCTTCTTCCTTGCTGCCGTAGCATGGGCAGATCCAGCCTCCCGCCGCCACCTAGCGACATCCCGGCGACCATCAGGTATAACTTCCTTCAAAACCGGCCTTGCTCTAGTTCCCGAGCTCCTGATGTCGCTGCATTTGTATCTTTTACTATTTCTCAGGCCCCCTCGTAGATAGGATCGATCGGCTGTTCGAAAACCACCTAATTTTTTATGTTTAAGAGGTAAAACTAGTTCATGCACTTGAATCTAGTACTACTTGGTTCAAACAAGGAAGAAAGGGGGTGGGGGTGGGGGAGGAGTTGTTACCTGAATCTAGGACTTGGACAAAAGAGGAAATAATGGGGGCAAAAAGTAGCAGAGTCTGGCTATCCAACTGGTCTCTAGGTCTAATAGAAAAAAAGGGAAACACAATACAAACTCAATATAAACCTGATCTATTGGTTGAAAAAAGAAAGAAAGTGGGGACTGGGGGACAAGTCAACAGAGTAAGTCTAGCACTAGATTTGCTAGCCTCACACAGTACAAGGTGGCTATACCGAACAAAAATGGGAGCAACCCAGATATCATGTTCTGATGTTAATTTGTTGCCCCAAGCCACTCTTATGTAATGCCAGTGCTAAAATGTAGCAGTCGCACTGTTAAAAGTAAGGACACGTTAAACCAATGTTGTTTCCAATGTAATGCCTCCAGTAATATGAATCAATGACTCTTTTTTACATGTCCTGCTAAATTTCCCATTAAGATAAGTTGGTTCTTTTCATTAGAAATACAACTGTCTTGGTCTGCCTACTCTCCCGTGCCCAAAGTAATGTCGTATTTAATGGTTGTCATAGTTAATCCTAATGCCCACACTAATATCTAGCAATGCCGCTGCTTTAAAAATTGCTACCGTCCTTGTAGGATTTCCATTCAGATAAGGAACATGCTTCTTTTCATTTGATGCATGTTTCATCACTTGTTAGTCACCCTCCTTCCCACCTTTTTTGTGCAAACAGAGATATACATTTCACGCTCGATCTTAGTTGAACTGCACAAATGATATCCAAATTATAGTTGAACATTCCAGGAGCTTCACAACCAACCTTGATGTTGCTCAATTTTATTGCAACTAATGAAGAAGAAGCTCTGTGGGTTTCGTTTTCTGATGGAAATGGAACCGGGGCTGGAGCCCTTTCCTTAAAAAATGAAGAAGAAGCTGCTAGCTCTCGGGGCATTGCTTCATTTTAGGTGAACTGCACCAAAAGGTCCCATGAATTGAATCATCCATGTTGGTGACTGAAAGAGCCAGCTTCAGCATCCCAGTCTAAGCACCCCCGGCCTCCATCCTTGCGATGCACGGTACACCTCGTTTTCCACCTACTCGACCCTAGTGTCACTGATAAAATGAAGTAATAATACAGTTAAAATAGAGCAAGTGTCCTCTCTATCATTTCATTTCCAATGTAGATAAAGAAAGTGCTTCTCTTTGTTAATGTATGTATCATCAACTAGTCCCATTGTTAATGTTTAAGCGTTTCTGCAAACATGGGTGCTTAATTTTAGTTGATCTGTACAAAAATAGTGATTTGAATGTCTCAAGGCTCCTCCTTGTACTATCGCTGTACACTGATGTTCATCACTGGCAGAAGGTGTATCTGGGAGACTTGGGACGATTTCCAGTATGAGGCGTACCGTATGAGGCGTCACAGGTCCCATCTCGCCATCGCAGCATGGCATACTATGATACTATCGCAATATTTTATCCTATTTATTTTAAGTGTGTTTCATCAACTAGTGCCACTATAATGTAATCACGCTTTTTCATTATCTGTGCAAACAAGGTTATTCAGCTGCATTTTGGTGGAACTACACAAATGTACGTATGGAACCGACATATATGCAGAGTGTGAGGTGTGCCAAGTAAAAATTACCGGCACCAAACATGCTGCATGCACGCATTGGCATCCACCACCACCAGTGGGATGTGTGGCGCTCTTTGTGGATGGATCTTTCTCGGCAGCAAATCCTCTAACCAAATACTAGTAGCTTATATTGGCAGTTTTCTAGGGAGTACTCTTTTCTGAAAGAAGCACCAATCTATTTTTCTTTACTTGTACACTGTGTCACAACTTTGACCCAAAGGTCCAGAGCTATTTTAGGGTGATTGGCATAGTACTCAGAGACTGATTGTAAGCATGATTTTCATTAGTTGTCACACTGATTGTAAGCATGAGCAGGTGGAAGATTAGGTTAGTGCTAAGCTTAGCTTAAACCATACCGCCGCCGTTGAAATGAGGCGAGCGTCGAGGGAAGCGTGGAGAACGGCAGGGAAACGACGTCGCACCATCTGGCCTCCTCTTGCGGTGGGAGAACAAATACTCCCGTGGCTCCGGCTGGCTCTGCATACTCACGAACGGCACACCATGCTTGATCGATTCGTTATCCTCTGGGTGCTCAACCTTTGACCTGTACGCCCACCACCTCCGCCTGACTGTCGCCTCGGGCGAATCTGTCTGCTCCATCGCCCAGAGGAGATACTCGATGAACTCGGAGGACTGCGGTGTGACTGCCGCCGAGGAGTACATGTACGTCGTCGCCCTCATCACCGCCATCTCGCTCTTTCGCATACATTTCCACATCGCCCGCACCGTCCTCGAAATCTCCCACTCATTGTCAAACCAAGTAAGGATCTCCTTCAACCTGGCTAACTTTGCCTGGTCGCTGCCGGCGATCTGCCTGATTCGCTGCTGCATCCTCTCCATAGATGTCCTTCTGAGTGGTCCGGTGCTAGCTTTGGAAGATGGGAGGAGAGATGATGGTCTTGCAATAGAGAAGAGGGAGAGGCGAGATGGTGGTTTTGGAATGGAGATGATGGAGAGGAGAGGAGGTGGTTTTGCAATGGAGAAGATCAGAAGAGGGAGAGGCGAGACGGTGGTTTTGGAATGGAGATGATGGAGAGGAGAGGAGGTGGTTTTGCAATGGAGAAGAGGGAGAGGAGCGTGTGGTAGCGATTTAGGATTGGACGAGAGGGCAGGTTTGGTGTGACTGGATCAAAATCAAAATCAATTTACCCTTCAATTAAGAAAGCGACCCCACATAAACTAGTCTCCCTTTTATTCTAGGTCATAATTGACCATGATTTTCGCACATAAAATATATGTTATACGTTGCAAAAGTAATATAATTTGAAAGTACATTCAGATACGAACCAAACGATACAATTTTTGGTGACATGCATTCACATTTTGCTTGTCAAATACAGTACGTGGTGAAACTTTGACCCAAAATATGCAAAACAACAAAAAATTACTTCCAAGACCAGCGCCCCTCTTTCGCTCTTCTCCTCTTAAACCACCGCCGCTCCTCTCCTGTTCCAATCTAAATCCAGCGCCGCTCCTCTCCTCTTCCATTTCAAAACCACCGCCCCTCCTGTCCTGTTCCAGTCCAAAACCAGCGTTGCTCCTCTGCCGTTCTAATCCAAAACCAGCGCTGCTCCTCTCCTCTTCCATTCAAAAACCACCGCCGGCAAGTGAAGGTGCTGTGGAGAAGTAGATCGATGGAGTAGTACAACCGATACGTGAGGATCGCAGACGGCGACCTTGTGAAGCTAGCTAGGATGTTGGAGATACGGTCTTGGTTTGACAACAAGGACCAACTAGCGGCGACGGCGACATCCATGGGCAAATATCTGCAACAGAGCAAAAAGGCGGCGATACTACCGAAGGGAGTCGCGCGGGAGTACATAGAGCTTCTCCTCTGGGCCATGGAGCAAAAAGATTCACCGAATCCGATCGTGAGAGAGCGGTGGTGGGAGTATCGATCGCAGATGGAGCATGCACCAGAGATTGAAGGATCGAGCATCTACAGGGTGCCGTTTGTGAGGGTGTCCTGCCAGAGCGTGCCGGTGGAGTCTTCGTCGACCGAACCCAACTGCAAGAGGAGAAAAGCAGTTGGCCCGACGATGCTTCCCCGTCATCCTCTCCCTCGCTGTTCACATCGTCTCATGGGGCGGCTGTCTGCCGCCGAGGAATAGGAGGGCACTGCCCCCCAGCCCAATAGTCGAGCGGGTTGTGAATTGTCAGGAGGAGCTTAGGGTTGTCAGTATTTGGAGGTTTTGAATTGTGTTTTGTGTTGTGTATTTTGAGAGTACTTTCAGATATGAATGTCTTTTGAATTTCAGATTTGCAGTATTGAGCATATGAAGTATTTTATGAATTCTAGAGATCTATTTTGAGCACTTAAAAAAATGTAGTTTCATAGGAGTAGAAAAGTGCAGACAATGTGATTCTCAGAGAAGAAACTGCAAGTTTCAGTTTCAGATAAGAAACTGCAAGTTCAGTTTCAGATAAGAAACTGCAACTTTCAGAGGCAGAGCATTTATATTAACATGGCCTTTTCAAACAAGGTTAACATCATTGAGGGAGTCCTGGATTATGGGGTGTCCAGATGGCCGGACTATGACCTTTGGCCGGACTCCCGGACTATGAAGATACAAGATTGAAGACTTTGTCCCGTGTCCGGATAGGACTTTCCTTGGCGTGGAAGGCAAGCTTGGCGATACGATATGTAGATCTCCTCCCATTGTAACCGACTCTGTGTAACCCTAGCCCTCTCCGATGTCTATATAAACCAGAGAGGTTTGGTCCGTAGGACGAACAACAATCATACCATAGTCTAGCTTCTAGGGTTTAGCCTCTCTGATCTCGTGGTAGATCTACTCTTGTACTACCCATATCATCAATACTAATCAAGCAGGAGTAGGGTTTTACCTCCATCGAGAGGGACCGAACCTGGGTAAAAACATCGTGTCCCTTGTCTCCTATTACCATCCACCTAGACGCACAGTTCGGGACCCCCTACCCGAGATCCGCCGGTTTTGACACCCACATTGGTGCTTTCATTGAGAGTTCCTCTGTGTCGTCACCTTTAGGCCCGATGGCTTCTTCGATCATCAACCACGACGCGGTCCAAGGTGAGACTTTTCTCCCCGGACAGATCTTCGTATTCGGCGGCTTTGCATTGCGGGCCAATTCACATGGCCATCTGGAGCAGATCGAAAGCTACGCCCCTGGCCATCAGGTCATATTTGGAAGTTTAAACTACACGGCTGACATCCATGGAGACTTGATCTTCGACGGATTAGAGCCACAGCCGAGCGCGCCGCACTGTCACGATGGGCATGATCAAGCTCTGCCGTTGGACAGTGCCCAGAGCGCCGCTCAGGCGTCCGCTCTGACCCTTAGCTCGGAGCCGACTGCGCCGGTCGAGGACGGTGGCTAGACGCCGCCTCGGGGGCTGCAATCTCTAGGGCGATCGAGCCGAACACCAATCTTGTCCTTCGCGGAGCTCGTGACTCCAAGGTGCCGGACTCCTTTCCGGACTCCGAATATTCCGCACCCCTCCCGATCGAACCCAATTGGGCTCCGATCATGGAGTTCACCGCTGCGGACATCTTTCAACACTCGCCCTTTGGCGACATTCTGAATTCACTAAAGTCAGCAAGGTTGGGGTGTGGACGACGAAGAAATTCGAAACCCACCCACCACCCACTTCGTAGCCACTGTCGACCATTTAACCGACATGCTCGACTTCGACTCCGAAGACATCGACGGTATGGATGCCAATGAAGGAGACGACCATGAACCAGCGCCTATAGGGCACTTGAAAGCCACCTCGTCATACGACATATACATGGTGGACACCCCAAAAGAAGGGGACGACGATGGAACAACGGAGGATGACCCCTCCAAGAAACAGCCTAAGCACCAGCGTCAGCGGCGCCGCTCTAAATCCTGCCAAAGCAAAAACGGCGAGTTCGGCACCGGAGACAATAACACCCCGGACAGTGCCGAAGACAACCCCCTCCAGCAGGATTCAGCGCAGGAGGATGGAGAAGCCAGCCCTCATGAGAGAGGGGCAGACAGAGAGGTCGAGGACGATAATTACATGCCTCCCTCCGAAGACGAAGCAAGCCTCGACGACGAAGAATTTGTCGTGCCTGAGGACCCCGTCGAACAAGAGCGTTTCAAACGCAGGCTCATGGCCACGGCAAGCAGCCTCAAGAGAAAATAGCAGCAGCTTAGAGCTGACCAAGACTTGCTAGCCGATAGATGGACGGAAGTCCTCGCTGCCGAAGAGTACAAACTCGAACGCCCCTCCAAGAGCTATCCAAAGCACATGCTGCTACCCCAACTAGAGGAGGAAGCAACTAAACCTACATCACCAGTGTATGATGCGGCCGATCGGCCACCCCGTGGCCGCGACATAGAGGCCTTTTGGCCCTCAACTCAAGCCACACCCCGGCGCCGCTCAAAAAGTACCAAGGCACGGGGAAACACGCCAGACCTGCGAGACATATTGGAGGACAAGGCAAGGAAAACAAGATCGATCTATGGATCGCGTGGGCGCCCCACGACACGTGACGATAACCATCACACCGGATATGGCAAATACGGCCAGGCCGAACACAACAGACAAAGCTCATCCGAGCTACGTCGTGATATAGCCCAGTACAGAGGCGCCGCACATCCACTATGCTTCACAGATGAAGTAATGGATCATCAAATCCCCGAAGGTTTTTAACCCATAAACATCGAATCATACGATGGCACAACAGATATTGCGGTATGGATCGAGGATTATATCCTTCATATCCACATGGCCCGTGGTGATGATCTACACGCTATCAAATACCTCCCACTCAAGCTTAAAGGACCGGCTCGGCATTGGCTTAACAGCTTGCCAGCGAAGTCAATTGGTTGCTGGGAGGACCTGGAATCCGCATTCCTTGACAATTTCCAGGGCACCTACGTGCGACCACCGGACGCCGATGACTTAACACTACTAGGGAAAAGGCTAGCACCAGCGCGAGTTTTAGATGTATCAGTAGCGCGGGGATAGGCGCTACTAATAAGGCGCTACAACTAACAGATAGTAGTAGCGTGTGCTCACCCGCGCTACTGCTACACAAGTGTAGCAGCAGCACTGTTAGAGGAAGCTCGCTACTGCTAGTAGCTCTAGCGCGCTTTATCTTGACGCGCTACTGCTATCGCGGCGCTGCTGCTAACTTTTATACACTCGCTACTGCTAATTTAAGTAGGTTTTTTTTGGCATATTTGTTTTGTATTTGAACAGGCTTTATAGAATAATCTTTAGCACATAGGAATGTCATCATGATACACATACAAATGCCTGCGAGACCACAAAGGTAATCATAGCATGTACATATAAATAGTCTCATCATAATCATCATCCAACACAAAGTGATATCTTGTCATCATCTCGAAAATAGCGATACATGCAAGTCTCGAATACTTGCAACTACAACAACATCATCCATCTAAACAAATTAAAGGTATACGCAAGAAGTGCTATCACTATGAGTGAGAGCGGAACTATACAGTACATGAGGTGGCGGTTACGAGTCCTCTCTCGCGCTAGCATGAACCTCAAGTAACTAGCTTCTCCTTCTTGTCTGCTTTTGAAGCCTTTATGGCTGGCGCCCGTGAACCCATTCACTTGCGCCTTACACTCATGCCACTCGTTGTACACCCCCGGAACCTTCCCTTTGTACACGGCATAGCAATTCCATCTCGCCATCAAGAAACTAGGTACTTGTTAGAGATGCATGTTCATGAAGAGGATGTACAATCATATATATGCAACAAAATATACTAGAGCAACACCGAAAAAGAAAGGGTTAGCAACTAGATGCAACATACAGTATGCAAATCAATTAACTAGAGGTACGCAGGTCATCGTACGCAAACTAACAAAGTAGCGTTATGCAAGTTCGGCAGGGACCGTGGACATCACAAAGTTTCATCGCTACAAAAAGTATACAAGTTCAACCAACACATATCATCATCATCGGCATCATAAATCACTAGAAGTTCCATCCTTTCATATCATCGAGGACGAACCCTAGCTTCTTGAACGGCGTGAGGTCTAGACGTTGCATGCCTATGCGAGTTCGGACGTCAGCTCGCGATATAGGGCCGTGGTGGAACATCCCCTTCTCATCGACGACTTCTTTCATGATGATCGTCGCAATGTCGCTTTGGATGCGAAAGAAGTCATCTCTAACTTTATAATCCGCTTCTCCATGAGATTCTAGCCACTTGTGGATACGATCATCATTTCTGCTGTTACTGCGAAGCTTTTGGTGATCCGTGTTGAACTGAATCATGAGATGGACGATGTAGAATCCATCCTTCTTGCTTGGTTTTGGGACATGGATGCAGGAGAAGTTAGTTTTATGCGCGAAACCCATCTTCTTGTTCCTTTGTTTCTTGATCTGCACGTGGCCACCTCTAAAGCTGAAGCCTTGGAGAGCATCATCTAGAATATTCATTATGTGGGTGTATTCTTTTTTGTCGTAGTCTCTGGAAGGGTCAAAATACACGGCGTGGGAGACTTGCGGGTAAAGAACGATAAGGACGGCACGCCTGTTGCTGCGGGGAAAAGACACCTCAAATTATTCCCCATATGAGAGAGAAGGAATGATTGAAATGTACGAAAGGGTTGTCCGGAACTGACTTACTTTGGATGATAAGGCACGAGGACAATTTCCCGGTCCTTATTCTGTACCATGAAGTTTTGGAGGTACTCCCTAGTAGTTTCACGCTCAAAGTTGCCGAGACTCAAGAAAGACTCATGCATGTAGTACGGACCCGCCACACAGATTTGTGAGACTTCTTCACTCTTCATGACGGAGCTCATATGTAGCGCAAAAAGGCGGACAATAGTAAAATCAAGCCGCCTTGTTAGAAACATCTCAAAGATATGGTCAAACCGCAGGAAGAACACCTCTGCGGGCCGTGTGTCGACGTAGCACTTCCCCTCAGGCACACGAGCCGCGTATGTCGGATATCCTGGATCCTTTGAGGCTAGTAGGCTTTTCTCAGTCGACAGCACATGGTCGTGCAGTCTCCTGAGATCCCCTGATAGTGCCTCCAGCGGTTTCGGCGGTAGCATCGGCTCGCTCGTGAGATGGAACATGACCACACTTTTCACGGATACACGCTCTTCAGAATGCATCGTCTGGCTGCTATGTGCTCTGGCTTGTTTGGAGGCAGTTACCTTCCCCGATCTCTTCCTCTCCTTTTTCTTGGGCACACCTTCCAGACCCTTCCTTAACCCCTGCCCCAGTGTTCCCAGGCTAAGTACTATACGACCCTCGCGCCCGGCTAGTTGGGCCTGTGTTGAGGCGGCATCTTCAGGCGTGTCCCGTGAGGATTTCATGAAGAGAGACTTTTTGCAATCCATGGTACGACCCTGCCCGAGCATATCATCCATATCCTCATTAGCAAGCTGATAGCCCAATTCGTCATATGGTTGACTCATCATATCTATGTCACAGTCATACGCATTTGTATTGAGGTAATCCATAGGGTCGACCTCCGTCTCATCATCCATTCTTTGTTCTACAGGAGAAATTACATCAGCCAGTACTATTGCACCCCCTTCATCATGTCGTCCGCCGCTCTCACCCGGCACTACAGGAGATGGTAATTGCATAGGCGGGGTGGTGGTCTTCGCACATGCTTGTTGATGTGTGGTAGTTATTGGTGTGCTCTCGGCCGGCTCCAGACGAATAAGATTCTTCGGCCATAGCAGCACCCAATTCTTGTAGCTTCCAATCCGCGGCGGGGTATCGTCGTCCGCTCTCACATGCTGTACTGGAGGAGGCAAATCCTCGTGCCCCGATTTCACACTGGTCAAGCTAACCTTGAAGTGCCCAGCGGGGATCAGCTGGTTGTGGAACGTGCGCTGAGAGGGGTCCATTATCATCCCCTTTCCCACGTCCACCTTCTGGCCTTTGATCAAGTAGAGTATGGTGCACTAGGTTTCTTTCGCCTGCAAACACATATGTCTGTGGCGTAAAACAACCGAAAGGCAACAAAAATGGAATATTATATATATATATATATATGTTCATGCGACATGTAATTACCGTGACGAAGTCGAGCTCAGCCAAAGATGAAGGCCCACCTAGCGCGCCTGAGACTGAGGACGGGCTGCTATGAGTGGGAGCGGCTGCGAGAGGAGGCCCGGTTGCTTGAGCAAGTGATGGTGGGATGATGTCGTTGTTCATGGAGTTGCTCCTAACGAAACTGGGCATCGAGAAATCATGTACCGTCTTGTCTGGATTTTCCTTCGCCCACTTGATGATAACTGGAACCAAGTTAGTAGCGAAATCATTTCTGCAGGCAGTTACAGCTGCATTGACTGCCTGCTGTAGCAACTCATATTTGTCCTCGGCTGCTTTTTTCGCGTCCTCAGCTACTTTTTTCTTGACCGCAAGCTTCACCTTCGCGTTGATGTCCGCCTGACTAAACTTCTTTTTCAGCTTCTTGGCCTCCGGGCCCTCGTTGTAAAACACCTTCCACGTGGCACCGTCTCCAGCGCCATGCACACGACCATATTGCGGCCGCTGATCCAAAGGGAGTCCCTTAAGTTCGTTCAAGGCCCGGTTGAGAGGGGTGTCCCACTTGGGCCTCATCGGAGAAGTAGGGCTTTCGGCTGCAAGCTGGTGTTGCTTCTCCAGTAGTCTAATCAATTTCCTCATGATCTTGTCCATGTAAAAAACCTTTTTCTCCTTGTCCCACTTGTAGCGGGCCCTGATGAAGTCATGCTCCAAGGGGTTGGTGAACTTCGCGAAGGGGTCTAGGAGACCCGCGGCTTCACGTTTCGCGCCCTCCTTATCCCATATGGGCATTTTACCGAGGTAGCCACGACTTCCGAGGCGATGCTTCCCCATGTTCCTTTGTTGAAGGCTCTTGAATTTTGCAGCCTTAGCCTTGGCTACCTCGGTAGCGCAAGTGTCCTTGAACTTTTCGAACTCCTCTTCCGTAAGTGTTGGATTTTCCTCCAGAATCTTGGACAGGGGTTCATCAGCCTCAATAGCTCGTTTCACCCTCCCTTTCTAGGAGGCCAAATCATTGCTGAACATGCCCATGGCGTGATTGTTAATCTTTTTCATCTTCGGATCATCCCACGGTTGTTCTATGTTATCATCCCGGTCGGGGAACTTGAATCTCTTGTGCAACTTTGTTAGGAGCAACTGCGTCAAATGTTCTTTACTCCCTAAGTCATCGTCGTTGATGCTCGCGTATTCCCATAGGATGCATCCTACTTGGTTCCCATAGCACTTGCGAGGTTCTTCCGGCTCTAACGGCTCAAACTTGCCAGGTGCCATCTTTGTGATCACAAGTCGTCCAATCCCTAGTTTGTTAGGTTTTCGTATCCTCTGCTTCTTATGCTTCCTCTTTTCGGTAGCGGCATTGGGGCCGGTACCTTCCCTGTCGGTACCTTCCCCGCCGGTACCTTCCCCACCGGTCTCGGTGCCGCCATCGGTGCCGGCGCTGTCGGTGTCGATGTCGGTGTCAGTACCATCATCGAGGCCGACCTGCAAACCTTGCTTAGCAGTCAAATAGTTGAGGTACTCTTGTTCACCCTCATAATCCATCTCGTCTGCATCTTGGTCAGAAGGCCCAGTTTCTTCGTTGTTCGACATGTTTCCTATGATTAAGTGTCCTCATTTATTTCTAAAAGTATGAATAAATGAGAAATGACATAAAAAGATATCTATGTGCCAGCATTCGATATGCAACTATGTAGCACAAAATCATGCCTTTATTCGCGGGAAATTTCGGCATGACCTTTGCTAAAAAATGGACATATCGAGCGCCTGAAATTCACCGAAACGGAAATGAATCAACATTTCAGCATAACATAGGCCACTCGGATCATTTTCCAAACATGACATGTCCAAAACATGACATATGCACGTATCACATGTCCAGTTCAAATTTGCACATGACCGGCGCCGGGGTCGGGGGAGAGCACCGGGGTCGGGGTCGGGGGCGAGGGCCGGGTTGGGGGCGAGCGCCGGGGTCGGGGCGAGCGCCGGAGTCGGGGGCGAGCGCCGGGGCCAGGTCGGGCGCGGCGGTGCGACGGGGGAGAGTGGGGATTTGGGGGGGGAGGCGGGATGAAGCAGGGCGGGTGAGAATTTTGGGTTAAGTGGACGTAGCAGTAGCGCATTTGGACAAAACACGCTGCTACTACCTTCAGTAGCTGTAGTGCTTTATACGAAATTCGCTTCTACTAACTTCAGTATCTGTAGCGGTTTAGGCAAAACGCGCTGCTACTACCTTCGCTACTGCCAGTTTTCCTTTATTTTATCCCACTTTTATTTCCCGAGGGCAGTGAACGAAGGGAGCGCGATGTATATTGCATCATTTGACGGTTAAATATGTATGCAAAATAGGAACATATATATTACACGTCATTGGACCCATGCATAATAATGGCCAAGTGTGTATACAAAATAGGAACATATATATATTACATCATTTGACCGATAACATAAGTTTCCTCAGTGCTGAGGTTTTCGTTTTTGAGTCGGCTTCTTTCCCTTCTTGTTCGTCGAAGAATAATTGAGCCCCTCATTGTGACTTTGCCTTTTCCATGGAGTATGATTTTTCTTAGGTAATGTAGTATTGATTCTTCTTTTGACGTATACTTCATCATCATCGTCATCTTCCCTCATTGGGTTGCCGTACTGATCATAGTCTTCCTCGTTGGCGACTCCATCCATTCCAATGATGTTCCTTTTGCCTCTCCTCAGGACAACACGGCTGGGATTGCGCGGGTCAGTTATGAAGAAGCATTGTGTCACATGCTTAGCGTGTACCCATGGCTCGTTTTTTGTGATAGCGTTCACGGTAGCGCTCTTGGCGTCGGATATAGTCATGGTAGTGAAAATCCGGCTTTCTCTTTCGACATTCTTAGCCTATCTGACACGGAACATCATCGTGTTGTGCAGTCCAGAGTAGTCAAGCTCCCAGATCTCCTCGACCCTTCCATAAAATTGTTCAGTTGCGCCGTTGTCGCTACCGGTCATGCATTCCATCGTCACCCCTGAGTTCTGATCATCACTGTCCATATCTTTGTCCTCCGTGTAGAACGTGTATCCGTTGATATCATATGCCTGATAGGTTACGAGGTTGGGCGAGGGGCCATGTGCTATGGCGTATATGAGCAATCTGTCCTTAGAGCCCTCCTCCGAAGGATTAGCAATAATATGCTCTTTGAACCAATGCAGGAAAGTGGAGTTGTGCTCTCTAGTAACTTAGGCGTCCGTCCTACATACCCCCTGGTCAGGATACTTCTTTGCAATAATTTCTTTGTGCAGTGCCATGAAAGGAGTTACCTCGTCTAGGTGTTGTAGCACTACCAAGTTTGCTCTGTCAAAGTCGCTGTGTCGATCTGAGTATGCCACGTGCAGTTCCCTGCGACCGTTGCAGTGACCATCTCCTTCGAGCCTCCCATCGTGCTTGTTAACGGGTAAACCAACACTAACACCAGGCGGCTGGTCTGCGCCATATAGAAAATTCTCACAGAAAGAGATGCACTCTTGTGCCAAATAGCCCTCGACGATGCTTCCATCCGGACTGACATGTTACGAACGAATCCTTTGATGATCCCATTCATCCTCTCAAACGGC
Source organism: Triticum dicoccoides (assembly GCF_002162155.2). Taxonomy (NCBI): domain Eukaryota; kingdom Viridiplantae; phylum Streptophyta; class Magnoliopsida; order Poales; family Poaceae; genus Triticum; species Triticum dicoccoides. The sequence continues at coordinate 779,690,048 of NC_041385.1, forward strand.
ATCATGTTGTGCAGGAATGACGGCCCCAGGTCTATTATGTCATCCACAATATGGACACACAGAGGCACCATCACGTCAAAGAATGCGGGCGGGAAGTACATCTCAAGCTCATTCAGTATCACAACAATCTCTTCCTGTAGCCTTTGGAGCTGCTTCACACTGATCGACTTTCGAGAGATGATGTCGAAAAAGTTGCAGAGACCAATAAGCGTTTCACGGACGTGCTTGTCCATTATCCCTCTAAGGGCAACATGTAGTATCCGCGTCATCATCACATGACAGTCATGAGACTTCATCCCGCTGAACCTTTTCTTGTCCGCGTCTAGATATCTTCTTATCTTGCCACAGTAACCGGAACTAACTTTGACTCCGGTAAGGCACATAAAGAAGGCATTGATCTCAGCCTGACTTAAGGTGAAGCAAGAAGGGGGCCAATAATCCTCTTTCTTTATTTTCTTGCCCTTCTTCTCCCGTGCCTCTGTCTCCGTCTCTGTCTCGTCTGACATTTTACGGGGCGGCATGTGCAGATCTTCCCTGATTTTCAAATCTTGCAAGTCTTTTCTTGCCTTCGGCCCATCCTTGGTCTTATCCGGCATGTTCATCAGTGTTGCGAGCAAGCTCTCAAGGACATTCTTACAGATATGCATTTGATCAAGGAAATGAGGTGTATCGAGTTTGTGCCAACACTCCAAGTCCCAGAACACAGACCTCGTCTTCCATACCTTCAGCAGCGGCTCCGGCGCCTTTCTCATCGTCTTTCCCGGTGTGGGGCACTCCTTCCAGTTTTTCAACAACTCATCGATTTCGGCACCGCTCCGCTTACGTGGAGGTCCTCGATGCTCAGCGTGACCATTGAATAGATCTCCACGGTTTCTCCACGGGTCGCCCTGTTCAAGCCATCTTCGATACCCCATGTACACGATTTTCCCAAACCAGCCATCTTTCCTTGACGTTAGCTGCTGAGACGTCGTATCATCCATGCACCGCGTGCATCCGCAATATCCATGGCACACCTGGCCTGCCACATATCCGTAACCGAGATAGTCCTGCACTATCGTGATCAGCGCGGCTCTCATGTTGAAATACTCACCTTTGCTGGCGTCCCATGTCTTGGCCGGTGTTTTCCATAACGTGTCTAACTCCTCTTGAAGTAGCCCCAGATACAAATTAATATTATTTCTTGGTTGTTTCGGCCCTTGAATAAGCATGCTCATGTGAATGTACTTCGATTTCATGCACAACCAGGGGGGAGGTTGTACATCCATACAAACACGGGCCATGTGCTATGGTTGGTGTTCTGGTTGCCAAACGGATTCATGCCATCGGTACACGCGCCGAGCATGATGTTCCTTGCATCACATTCAAAATACCGATAGAAGTTGTTCAACGCTCTCCACTGGCTTCCATCCTTCACGTGTCTCAGCTTCGGATCATCTCCATCGTCGGGCTTCTTCCTCACCGCGTGCCAGCGCATTAGCTTTGCTTCCTTGGGATCTACAAAATACCTCTGGAGACGGGGAGTGATCGGTAAGTACCATACAACTTTCTGGGGATATTTCTTCCCGGCCTTCTTGTATCGAGAAGCATTACACACCGGACAACTTGTTTTTTCCGCGTGCTCCTTCTGATAAATTATGCAGTCGTTGATGCATGCATGGTATCTAACGTGTGGCAGATCAAGAGGGCACACGATCTTCTTGGCCTCATCAACACTAGTAGGACATAGATTACCCGCGGGAAGAACATCCTTTAGGTACTTGATATGCTCATCGAGGCTAGTGTCGGTCCATTTGTTTTTAGCCTTCGTCTTCAGGAGTTGGAGCGTGAAACTCAAGCGGGTCACCTCAGGATTGCAACCATCATACAATGGAGTGTTCAAGTCTACCACCAGTTGCTCCAGCTTAGCCTCCTCTCTAGAAGCAACTCTCTCAGTACTCATCTCCTTGCGAAGCAATCACTACAAGAAATATGTCAACTAGTGACCTTTTGTCAGTGACCCTAGAAGAATTGGTCATAGATCTATGACCATTTCAGACCAATTGGTCAAAATTTGTTCGGGGGGCTCCAAACCCTAAACCATTGCGACCACTTTGGTTAGAAAGGTCGTAATTTCCTTACACGAAATGGTCACAAAGCAAACAGTGCTAGTTCGCTGCCTTATTTCTAGTTGTTAACGACCAATATAGATGGTCATAGCCTTGTAGATTGTGGTGGGTTGTGATGACTAGGCGCCATCTCATCAGTTTTGCCTATGTGTCATGTCCATGTGGCAGTTTTTTCCCTAGGTTGTGAAGCAACCTATATTTCTGTCATTCCTAAAATTCCCAAAAAATTGTCATAAATGTTTTGGATCATATCTTCATCAAATATGTCAAAAACATTCCTTGCCTAGTTCAAAAATAATTCGAAAATATTCATTTTCCTATTCTGTTCAGAGCAACACTTTGTGAAGGAAGTACCACTTTGGCATGTCCAAATGGTATCCATTTTCTACAGTGCTTTCCTATGCCCAAATAAACATCCTCCACCAAATGCCAGCTCAATCAATTGATTATTTTGAGCCCAGCTTCAACATTCGTATTTATGTCCAGTGTGGTACTTTGTAAAGCAAATACCACCTAGGCTCCTCCTTTTGAGGTGAAAATTTGTGAAGACGGTCTTCTTAGTAACTGATCATCCTCAGCCAAAACTCACGCCCATTAGCCATGTGCATTTCCCGTACCGCAAATCAAACACTTGGCTGCTTATTCATGTTTGAGCATCGATCAGTCTCCTCGTGAGAATCTTATATTGTGATTTTCTTCCTAGCACCTACCTGGGGAGTGCCCAACCCACTAGACATGCGCAGGCCGCCCAGAACACATGGCAACGCCACGGTCACGCGGTGACCACGCGGCGGGATGCGAGCTTACGCGCTCTAGAGTTGGGGCCCTCGGCCACCATCCAAACCTTGATGTCTCGCCATCAAACCATGTATTTCTGATCAAATAGATACTTATTTACCTATAAATGATTTTTGGAAAAAATAAAGAGCAAACTATGAGGCAGCTGCAGTTCAAATTTGACCCGCTTCTAGCTGAATCGACGACAATTTGTATTTTTCACCAGAGGTGGATCAAAAATTTTGACACCCAACCATTTTGTCAATTGTGCATTATATATGGCCTAGTATTTTATAAAATTTATTAGGTCCAATTTTGCAACAATTATTTGGTAGGTCCTTCACAAAAAAACCTCACTTGGGGCACTCGAAAAATGAAAAATGGCTCTTTTGTGCAATGAAAGTGAAAACTCCCCAAATCAACATTGTTTGGAATTCCAATATGCACCCTTGTGCACAATATGAGATCATTTGAACAAACTATTCCATGAATGTGGCCATAAGATTGATCATTTGGCTTGAAAGCTATGAATCTTCACGCTTGATAGCTCATTTCTGAGAACACTTATTGAAAATAATTACCGTATTACAAGTTTATTATTTTTCCTGGAAACTTGGTCACATATAATGACACAATACAAAGGTTTTCCATTTTTTGATTTTTTTTGAATTTTTTATGCCCGTTTCAAAATGCAGTCAAAACGGCAGGCTTGACCGTTCCTAGCTATTGGTTGAATCTTGGAATTTTTTTGGTGTTTCTATGATTAAATATATACTTATTTACCTAAAAATGATTTTTGGAAAAACAAAGAGCAAACTATGAGGTAGCTGCAGTTCAAATTTGACCCGCTTCCAACTGAATCGGCGGGAATTTGTCTTTTTCACCGGAGGTGGATCAAATTTTTTTTCACCCAACCATTTGGTCAATTGTGCATTAAATATGGCCTAGTATTTTATAAAATTGATTAGGTCCAATTTTGCAACAATTATTTGGTAGGTCCTTCACAAAAAAACCTCACTTGGGGCACTCGAAAAATGGAAAATGGCTCTTTTGTGCAATGAAAGTGAAAACTCCCCAAATCAACATTGTTTGGAATTCCAATATGCACCCTTGTGCACAAGATGAGATCATTTGAACAAACTATTCCATGAATGTGGCCATAAGATTGATCATTTGGCTTGAAAACCATGAATCTTCACGCTTGATAGCTCATTTCTGAGAACACTTTTTTAAAATAATTACCGTATTACAATTTTATTATTTTCCTGGAAGCTTGGTCACATATAATGACACAATGCGAAGGTTTTCCATTTTTCTGATTTTTTTTGAATTTTTTATGCCCGTTTGAAAATGCGGTCAAAATGGCGGGCTTGACCGTTCCTAGCTAGTGGTTGAATCTTGGAATTTTTTTGGTGTTTCTATGATTAAATAGATACTTATTTACCTAGAAATGATTTTTGGAAAAAATAAAGAGCAAACTATGAGGTAGCTGCAGTTCAAATTTGACCCGCTTCCAACTGAATCGGCGGGAATTTGTCTTTTTCACCGGAGGTGGATCAAATTTTTGTTCACCCAACCATTTGGTCAATTGTACATTAAATATGGCCTAGTATTTTAGAAAAATGATTTGGTCCAATTGTGCAACAATTATTTGGTAGGTCCTTCACAAAAAAACCTCACTTGGGGCACTCGAAAAATGGAAAATGGCTTTTTTGTGCAATGAAAGTGAAAACTCCCCAAATTAACATTGTTTGGAATTTCAATATGCACCATTGTGCACAATATGAGATTATTTGAACAAACTATTCCATGAATGTGGCCATAAGATTGATCATTTGGCTTGAAAGCCATGAATCTTCACGCTTGATAGCTCATTTCTGAGAACACTTTTTTAAAATAATTACCGTATTACAAGTTTATTATTTTTCCTGGAAACTTGGTCACATATAATGACACAATGCGAAGGTTTTCCATTTTTTTGAATTTTTTGAATTTTTTATGCCCGTTTCAAAATGCGGTCAAAACGGCGGGCTTGACCGTTCCTAGCTAGTGGTTGAATCTTGGAATTTTTTTGGTGTTTCTATGATTAAATAGATACTTATTTACCTAGAAATGATTTTTGGAAAAAATAAAGAGCAAACTATGAGGCATCTACAGTTCAAATTTGACCCATTTCCAGCTGAATCGATTGCAATTTGTCTTTTTCACCAGAGGTGGATCAAAACTTTTTTCACCCAACCATTTTATCAATTGTGCATTATATATGGCCTAGTATTTTATAAAATTGATTAGGTCCAATTTTGCAACAATTATTTGGTAGTTCATTCACAAAAAAACCTCCTTTTGGGCACTCGGAAAATGAAAAATGAATTTTCCGTGCAAAGAAAGTGAAAACTCTCTTAGACAACATTGTTTGGAATTCCAAGATGCACCTCGTGCAAATATTTGATAGCTTCTTCACAAAAAATTTCATTTTGGACACTCAAAACATAAAAATTAAAATGCTGACAAGATTTTACACTTTATTTTTATTTGACGACGACCAATTTTGAATGGTCATAACGTCCAATACTAAATGGTCATAACGTTATACACGCGTACTGCATTCTGATTGGGCCATAGCCATCTCACGCGGATCATGTGTCAAGCACCGTTGGATGCTCGTGGATCCAACGGTAGCCCTCGCCCCCCACCCTCTCACCCACCTAGCCCTAACACAACCCCCCACGCCCCCACCTTCCCCACCTTCTCCACCTTCTCTCCCTCTCTCCCTTCTGGATCCACCGCCACCGCACACCGTGGCCGCCGCACACCGCGGCCGCAGCCCCCCTCTC
>NC_041385.1:779696043-779711662 GCF_002162155.2 Triticum dicoccoides
CGCCCCCTTCCTCCTCACCCAACACCCCGACCTCCGCTCCGCTCCACTCCAGGATCCATCCACCGACCCAGGCCGTCATCATCCTAGGGTTCCGGCGCCCGCACCTCGCCCCCTGCCTCTCCACCCACACGGCCACGCCCTACCTCTCCTTCGTCGCAGACCTAGACCTCGACAACTTCGCTGCATCCCTGCCGCAGCCCCGCGGCTCCTCGTCGTCCTCATCTTCCTCCTCTCCCTATCTGTTGTTCCCCCAAATCAGCCACCGCTGCCACCAGCGAGCTCGTCCCCCTCAAATCTCCCGCCGCCAACGGCCTCTCCTTCTCTCCCAGGCTGCAGATCGAGCCGACTAAGTTAGGTTGCGGCCAGATCTGCCAGGCTCGGGGCGGGAGAGACGGAGAGGGAGAGTGGTACGCCACCACCACGCCGTCGTCGAGCTCCATCCGTCCAGCACCTCCTCCATGGAGACGGAGACGGAGACGGAGATGGAGCTCTTCTCCCCTCCCCAACCACGCAGCACAGCGCAGCACAGCGGTAGAGGACCCCTCCCCGGCGCCTAGGGTTTTGGTCCCCCCACGCCGTCGTCGAGCTCTCTTCGGCGACCCTCCAGCATCTCCGACGACGCACAAGGTACGTATGCCCATCCTCCTCCCATAACCCTAGCCCCTCCCCTCCCCTCATCTTCTTCTGGATTTGCTGGTCTGACCCGTGCGGTTGTTTTGTGCAGGTCATCACCATGGAACGTGTGAAGGAGGAGCACCATCCCCATGGCCATGGCCATGGAAGGCCCTTCCTTCCTTCCGTCCCTCTCTCTGTGGAGGCCATGGTCAGGTCAATCTCTTTTCCTTTTCTAAATCTCTCCTCTGCCATACTTTGCTGCTGCTGCTGCTGCGAGATCCATAACAAATATCAAGAGGTTTGCATATTTTCTTAATCTGAACCATAACAAATCCATTGTTTGTGTGGTTTCCGTCCATCTCATATCATATCCATGTCTTTGTCTTGTGTCAAGGGAAGGCCGACCATGCCGGGCCGGCAGAGGAGGGTGGACTTGATCATGAAGTCGCTCTCGTGGTCCAAGGCGGCACCGGTCATGGATACGGCCATCCGCGCCGCCGTTGGCGACAATGCTGTAACTAGAAAGGCTGTGCGCTAGTGAGTAGGACACTTCCGCTAATCCAACTATCATCTCTGAAGATGTACTGAAATTTGTTGGTTGACTCTCTGTTTGGAATTTGTAGGTTGCTGAAGCAGAAGAGAGGGTTGCGTCGTGCGGGCACTGGTGGCCGCCCGGATCCGTATGTGTACATGGTACGTGAAATCTGTGCCACACAGTTTGCATTTGGATGATGATTTGATTTCTGAAAGTAGCTAAATGTAAGCTATGACTGAATCAGTATAACTGAGAGTCAGTGTCCAACTTCCAGATGGAGTTAGGGAGTTGTTACTTATTGGAGTAGTAATTTCCAGTTAATCAGTAGAGAGTAAGTAGAATCTGAAAGCAATTGTTAAATCTTATTAATTTATCCTAGTTCCACTCACAACCTCAGTTCTATAATTATGGAAGCAAGTTGAATCCTGAACACTACACATTTCAGCCTTGTCCATAACTGTTATTTCTTGGATAAACATTCTTACAAGGGATGATGATTCTATTCAGGTTACAGTAAACTTCAAGCAGCATATTTGCATCTGGCATCTCACTATCTTTGTCACTTGCAGGAGATGCACAATTGCTTAACAGCAGTTGGATGCCGTCACAGTTTTATACACTATTGGCAATAACTGAATTGAAGTTTATTGTAAAGTTAACAGCCCGATGGTACCAATGGGCTTAAGAAAATTTACTTGTAAAGGAACAACGGCAGTATAATGAGAAAATAACATAATTTTATGCTTGTTTGAGCACTATAACAGTGCTTACCTACTGATTGTTATTGTATAGGCACCACACTGTTCTGTTACTATGCTATAGTATATGCTTAATGACTGAAGCTTCTCAGGCGAGTTGTCTTAGCAGTGTCTTTTATATCTTGCTATTGATCAGTATTCTGTATGTATCATTGTAACCTATGATATGTGATTATCAACTGTGAATTATTGAGTCGCTGGTTCTTTCAGGCATTTAGGAATCTGATCGAGAAAGTAATGAGATGGAAGAGTCATGGCAGGTGGAAAAGCATGGAATCAACTAGTAGGTTTTTGACTCCCTTGGTTTTCTGTATATCCATCATAGTATTATGGCCGAATGCATTCCATCTCACTGACATAATATGTGCTATTTTTAGCTACCATAGAGAGGAACTTCTCGAGTTCTTCAAGTTACTGATCTGTTGTACTGATTCTCCAAGTTACTCCATTCAAACAAATGTGTTGATCTGATCGGCTATAGTAGGTGATGTTGATCTTGCTGTAGTAGTAGTTGTTGATCTAATATGATCTGATCTGATCTGTTGTAGTAGTTGTTGATCTAATTTGTTGTAGTTGATGTTGATTTGGAGTAGTTCATGTTGCTGATATTATATGTTGTACTTGGATCTGATCTGATCTGCTATAGTTTCTGTTAATCTGATATGCTGTAGTTTCTGTTGATTTAGAGTAGTTAATGTTGCTGATATTATATGTTGTACTGTTGCTAATCGGATATGCTGTTGCTATTGCAGTAATGCTGGATCAGCTGCTGCTGCTCCCTACAGGATCTGGTTATCAACCTGAGATGTTGCTGCTCAAGTCATGGCGACGACCAGGGATGCTCTGCTGAGCTGATCCAACCTGGGATGATGCTGATGATCTGCTGCTCCACAAGGTGATGCTGCTTCGTTCAGCCTCTACGAACATTTACAAGAGCTCTAGCCTGGAAGAAGAAGTCAGAATTATATTTGTACTATCATAGTATCTTGGTGAAATGAATGATGTAAAGATTGTGCTATTACAAGAGCTCTAACCTGGGACAACCCGAGAAGTATATTTGTAGTATTTTGGCTAATTGGCATGTGTTTTGATAATTTTCACTTTTTTACTGTTCTCATTGAAATAATTGTTTCAAATTGTGGAAGTTGAAACCTGGGCCATTGTTAATTAGAACCTGAGAAGTGGGACCTAGTAGTATTTGGCATCAGAAAGGCCATTTACCACATAATATTCACAGGAAAGGCTGAAAATTAAGGAAATTGACTGAAAAAAGGCCGAGGCCCAAAGGAAAAATAGATGAGACCCAAAAAAGAAATGGACCATAGAAAGGCTAAGGCCCAAAAACACTGAACGAAGCTTATGGAACAAAAAGGCCGAATTATTGGGCTCGGCCCACGTAAAACAATGAATCGGACCGGGCTGAATCTTACCTGTGACCTTTTGAATTGGTCGCAATTTTGCCACGTCAGCTTGCCACGTCGGATCCGACGTGGCCTGGGCAGACAGCCAGTGACCAAAACAAAAGGTCATAGCTTCAACGACCTTCTGTTTTGGTCGTAAACGTCTATGACCTTCTCACAGAGAAGGTCGCTATAGTCAGTTTACGACCGTCAGCTTTTGACCTTCTGCTTTTGGTCACAAAAAGGTCGCAAATGAAAAACTATGACCTTTTAGTGACCAATAGTGGAGGTCACAAGATAGCATATTTCTTGTAGTGAATGCTTGAACATGAGGGTCCCGCACGATTGAACTTAGTACCGACGAACTCTGCTGCGTGGAGTCCATGTCGTTCTCTCCGCCGCCATGTCCGGCCCCTTCTCCTCCGCCATGTTCGGCCCCTTCTGCGCCGCCATGTCCGGCCTCTTCCCCGCCACCATTATCGATCATCTCTTCGTCTTGCCCCGTGTCATCATTGCCTGCCCCGTCGGCATCCTCAACATCGTCATCCTCATCTTCAATTATCCACCGAGTATAGCCATCCATGAAACCAGTCATGAGCAGGTGCGCTTCGACACGACCATTGTCATGGGGGTCGAGCCAAACTCTTCCTTTGCATCTTCGACATGGATATAAAACCTCTGTCCGGTTATTTTCTTTCATGTCCTGCACCGCCGACCGCAACCACCTGTCCACCATCGTTCCACTGACCATCGTCAACTCTACACGGTAATAATAAACAAATTGATTATAAAAATGCATGCATGCATCAAAGTCATACAAAAATTTTGCATGACCTTCCCTAAAAATAGGACATATATGGATCTAGAGTTTGCCCGGAATTCGCCGAAACGGAAATAAATCGACATTTCGACAAAACATAGGCAACTCAAAAGCACAATTTGGCGTGCCACACACACAATTTCCACAAACATATCACACACACATAAACATATTTCCATTTTGCGAAAGCATGAAATTTTCATCACCTCTATCTCGATCGAGATCGAGCGCACGATGGAGATGATGTTGTAGGGAGATCAAAAGTACACAAAGCTCTTATTGACAAAGATAGATCTAGTTAGGGGGCAAATAGGTCACTTAACTAAATCCTACATCTACCTAGCTACCTAATTTGGGAGGAGACAACTTCAACTAGTGGAGGGGAAAGGAAAAAGAGAAAGGAGATGCATTAATGGAGGTGGTGTAGTTTAGGTAGGAGTAATGAAGAGAGAGAAAGGTGGATAGAAGAGAAAGAGTAATGGGGGAGAAGTATTGAGGAAGAAGAGTGAGTGGGAGCATGTGGGGGAGGTAGGGGGAAGGGAAGAGAGGAGGGGGAGGGGAGGCACGGGTGGGGAAAGGTGGTGGGTTGGTGCGGGTTAGCAGTAGTGCGGGAGCAGAAACGTGCTACTGATAAGGAATTAGTAGCAGCGCGCTTTGAGACACGGCACTACTGCTAACAGTGACAAAAAAGTGTGCCAATTTGAAATTTAGCAGCAGCAATCTCAGTAAGAGCGTGCTACTACTACATCCGTAGCAGTAGCGCGGTTCGGGCCACGACGCTACTGCTAAATGGAGTTAGGTGAACACCGCCGGTCGATATTTGTAGCAGCGCGGTTTACACAGAGCGCGCTACTGCTAAAAACTTATCAGCAGCAGTGCTCCTTTTTGAGCCGTGCTGCTGCTAAGATTATGTGTATAGGCTTTTCCCTAGTAGTGTAAGCCACATAATTCAGTAGCCAGAGGAATCGGCCAGACAATTCTGGACACGGTTCCTAACCAAGAAAAATCAAATAGTCGACTGGCCGGACGCAGAGGCCCTCGCAGCCTTCAAGCATAACATCCGAGACGAATGGCTTGCCCGGCACATAGGACAGGAAAAGCCGAAATCCATGGCAGCCCTCACAACACTCATGTCTTTTGCGCGGGAAAAGACAGCTGGCTAGCTCGTAGGAATAACATGATCAAGAGCCCTGGTAATTCGTATACCAAGGAAAATAATGGCAGGTCGCGTCGCAACAAGCACAAACGCCGCATTAACGGCGACAACACTGAGGATACGACAGTTAATGCCGGATTCAGAGGCTCTAAACCCGGTCAGCGGAAAAGGCCATTCAAAAGAAATATTCCGGGCCCGTCCAGTTTAGACCAGATACTCGATCGCTCGTGCCAGATACACGGCACCCCCGAACAACCAGCCAATCACACCAACAGGGATTGTTGGGTGTTCAAGTAGGCAGGCAAGTTAAGTGCCGAAAACAGAGACAAGGGGCTGCATAGCGATGACGAGGAGGAGCCTCGGCTGCCGAACAACAGAGCACAGAAGGGCTTTCCCCCACAAGTGCGGATGGTGAACATGATATACGCAACCCACATCCCCAAAAGGGAACGGAAGCGTGCGCTCAGGGACGTATATGCGTTGGAGCCAGTCGCTCCAAAGTTCAACCCATGGTCCTCCTGTCCGATCACTTTTGATCGAAGGGACCACCCCACTAGCATTCGTCACGGCGGATTCGCCAGATTGGTCCTAGACCCAATCATTGACGGATTTCACCTCACTAGAGTCCTCATGGATGGCGGCAGCAGCCTGAACCTGCTTTATCAGGATACAGTGCAGAAAATGGGCATAATCCCTCAAGGATTAAACCCACAAAGACGACATTTAAAGGCGTCATACCAGGTGTAGAGGCCAGCTGTACAGGCTTAGTTACACTCGAAGTTGTCTTCGGATCCCCGGATAATTTTCGAAGCGAGGAGTTAATCTTCGACATAGTCCCGTTCCGCAATGGCTATCACGCCCTGCTCGGACGAACCGCATTTGCAAAGTTCAATGCGTTGCCGCACTACGCATATCTCAAGCTGAAAATGCCAGGCCCTCGCGAGTCATTACGGTCAATGGAAACACCGAACACTCTCTCCGAATAGAGGAGCACACGGCGGCCCTCGCGGCGGAAGTACAAAGTAGCCTCTCAAGGTAATTCTCCAGTCCGGCTATTAAGCGTCTGGACAATGTCAAGCGCGCCCGGAGTAGCCTACAACAAGACCGTTTGGCACATTCCGAGCTAGGATAACAGTGCGGCCCCAACCCCAGCCCTCAAGAGATTGCGAAACCAGTACCACGCGTACATAATTACACTCTGGAAATACCGTGGGCATAAGGGGAGGGGCACAACCACGGAAAGCCCAGAATGCGGCTCAACCGCACTAGGGGCTCCCGATTTTTGTGATTTTTCTTTTTTTAGTTTCAAGACTCCACTATTTGGAAGACCTGTCCGGCAATACAATCGCCGAACACATGATGCAACAGCCAGGGAGACAGCAAGCCACGTCGAATGTCCAGGTGGTCTCTATAATGAGCTAAATACCTGTCTTACTTAAAGTCTCGCAGCTTGCCCCTGGAGGGGGACATGTCAAATAATCCCATCTCTTGCCTATCGCACTATCTGTATCGTTCTGCTTTCATAGCAGCCCTCTAATAAACAATACATAGCTCTTGTCTATTATTGCATTCATTTTTTTATGTACATATGTTCAGCTATGACATTATGCAACCGTACACATTGGTACAACCAATACACCAGGGGCTTAAGTTCCCCAAAATACGATGTGAGAAGACCGAACACTCTCATGAGTGCGGCACCCCGAACTTATAGCATTATATGCATCGGCTCCGAATCATGTCTTGGGTCAATAGTTGGGTTTGCCCGGCTCCCATGTTTTGGTACCTTACATTCCACTATATCGGCTAAGGTAGCGCTGGGAGAACTACTGCGATTGTGCCCCAGTTGAGCTGGGATAACACCTCAGTAGAGAAAGCTAAAACTGACCGTCATGATAGGGCGAGAGCCGGTCGCTGTTCACGAGGTTTTTTGAGTCCTTAAAGACTTATGCCGCTTAGAGCGAGGAGCTGGCTTTGTCCGGCCTAGGCGTGGATAGCACCCCGAACTCCATCTTCCGAATACTAGGGGCTTCGCCGAAATTTAAAATTATAGAATCCTACGGCTAAGTGAGAGTGATAAAGCATTATAAGTCCGATTGCCTTGTTCGTTGTGCTGAGCGCATCCCTCGACGGACCCAAGAATGGGAACAAGAGCGCTCAGGTTTATCCCGAACACCCCAGCACTCGTGGCATGGGGTTAGAAGCCGACGACTTGCATCTCTCAGATTTAATAAACGGCCGCACAGAAGGTAATATTTTAAATTCAAAAAGCGTTGCTTAGCGCATATGAACAAGTTTTCAGCGCACAGGATAAACACGAGTGAGTTTACTAAAAAATTACATCCCTGGTACATTCATTCGCCACAAGGCGGGCACCCTTCAGGACGCCCTCATAATACATCTCGGGCCTGCGATGCTCCTTCCCCTCCGGTGGCCCTTCTGTCACTAGCTTCTCAGCATCTAGCTTGCCCTAGTGCACTTTAGCACGGGCAAAAGCCCTACGGGCGCCTACGATGCATACGGAGTGCTTGATGATTTCAAGCTGCGGACAGGCATCCACCAGCCGCCTCACCAGCCCGAAGTAGCTCTCAGGCAGGACCTCCCCAGGCCACAGCCGGCCTATAAGGCCCTTCATGGCATGTTCGGCCACCTTATGGAGCTCGACCAGCTGCTTCAGCTGGTCGCTCAAGGGCACCGGGCGTCCGGCCTCAGCATACTGGGACCAGAACACCTTCTCCGTCGAGCTCCCTTCTTCGGCTCGGTAGAATGCGGCGGCGGCGGACACACTGCGGGGCAGATCTGCGAATGCTCCTAGAGAGCTCTGGATTCGGGTAAGTAACACGTAATTCAGTTTCACATGCTTGCTTTGCATAAAGAATGCCTTACCCGTCGCTATCTTTTTCATCGCCTCAATCTCCTGGAGGGATTTTTGGGCTTCGACCTTGGCAAACTTGGCGCTTTCAAGTGCCGAGGCAAGCTCGGACTCTCACGCCTTTGAGTCAAGCTCTAAACTCTCGTGTTTCTTCACGAGAGCATCGAGCTCTTGCCGCACCTCTGCTACCCGCGCCTCTTGTTTCTCTCGCTCGGCGCGCTCCATGGCCGCATTGTCTTCGGCCTTGGACAGTGCTTCCTTCAGGGTCGCCACCTCGGTTGTGGCCCCTGTAACCCTCACGTTGGTCCTGTCATTATTTGCAACCAGGTATTTTTATATATATTTACATAAGGCACTACCTACCTTCCTTGTCCTCGAGCTGCTTCTTGGCAAGGCCGAGCTCGTTCTCGGACCGCTCGAGGCTCTGCGTCAATGCATCGACCTCCCTAGTCAGTGCAGCAGAGGTTAGCAGCACAGCATGCATTCGCATATTGACATATTTCTGTTAGACTCCTGCGTATATCTTTTTCGATCCTCAGTCCGGCTTTTCTTTCCGAACACCACACTGAGCATCAGGGGCTACTGTCTATGCGGTAACATTTTTACATGTTTTAAAATACATACCTCAAAGCATGTTAGAAGGCTGGCACAAGCTTTTGTCAGCCCGCTCTTGGCGGACTGAACCTTCTCGATCACCGCACTCATAACAGTACGGTGCTCCTCATTGATGGAGGCGCCGTTAAGCACCTCCAGCAAATTGTCTGGCGCCTCCGGTTGGACGGAGGCCGCCGGCGTCGTAGGCTTATCCTTCTCGCGAAGGGGCCGCCTACCGGACTCCGGAACCACTGAAGGTTCCGGCGTGGTGTCCGGCCCAGGGCCGGACTTAGATCCCTCCAGGGTTTTATCTCCTTCAGGCCTGGAGTCCGGGAGGTCGCCTTGCTGCGCCTCCAGGAACACCTCCTCCTGGCTCAGCCCCTTTCGGGACTCCGCCTCGGCTTCGTCCGTAGGGCGGGGGGAGGAAGCCGTCGGGAGTGAAAGAATGTTCATATCCGACGAGTCCAGGGAGCCACTCGACGAATCATCGAGCTGAGATTTGGGCGGACTGCATGATTATATTCGGCGTCAGAAGGCATTGTGCAATAAAGGAATACCGTGAGTTATTCTGGTAACCGGATACTTACGATTTCGCCAGGGGCTTGGCCCTGGATGGCCACTCCTCTCCGCCGTCTTCGGTGTCGGAGGCGTAGTCCAGAAGAAGGGTCTTCCCCTTCTTGGACCCTCTGGCCTCCCCAGTTGGGGCGGCCTTCCTTTTCTTTCCTCCCCCTGTTGGAGGGGGAGAGGCTTCTTCTTCCTCCTCGTCGTCTTCAAAGGAGGAGTGCGCTTCGGGGTCGTCGGGCGATGAGTCCGACACCACCAGTTGCCGGGAGCTCCTTCGAGTTCCCGTGGCCTTCTTCTTGGCCTTCTTCTCCGTCACCACGTGGGGTGCCGAGATCAGCAGCTTCGTCAAGCGGGCGTCTGCTGGGTCTTCAGGCAAAGGAGTCGGACAGTCGATCTGTCCGGCCTTGTTCTGCCAGTCATATTAAAGGAATGGGAGTTTAGATCCCGCATAGAGTCAAACTATGAAAAACAAATACCCTGTAATGGGTAAACTAAGCTTACCGCGCTGGCTTGGCGCTTCGCGCAGAATCCGCGATCCTCGGTGGTGGGAGGGTGGACCTCGGAGCTCTTGAAAAGCAACTTCCAAGCATCTTCGTGCGTTGTGTCGAAGAGCCTGGACAGAGTTTGGTGCTGAGTCGGGTCGAATTCCCATAGATTAAAAGCCCGCTGTTGACACAGGAGGATCCGACGGAAGAGCATGACCTGGACTACATTGACGAGTTTAACCTTCTTGCCCATGAGGTTCTAGACGCAGGTTTGGAGTCCGGTCGCCTCTTCCGGATTACCCCACGACAGGCCCGTCTCTTTCCATGAGGTGAGCCGCATGGGGATGCCAGATCGGAACTCGGGGGCCGCTGCCCATTCAGGGCCACGCGGCTCGGTGATGTAGAACCACCCCGATTGCCACCCTTTGATGGTTTCCACAAAGAAGCCCTCGAGCCATGTGACGTTGGCCATCTTGCCCACCATGGCGCCTCCATACTCCACTTGTCGGCCGCCCACAACCTTCGGCTTGACATTGAAGGTCTTCAGCCATAAGCCGAAGTGGGGCTGGATGCCGAGGAAGACCTCACACACGACGATAAAACGCCGAGATGTTGAGGATGAAGTTCGGGGCCAGATCATGGAAATCCAGGCCGTAGTAGAACATGATCGCCCGGACAAATGGGTGAAGAGGAAAGCCCAGTCCTCGGAGGAAATGGGGGAGAAACACGACCCTCTCATGGGGCCTGGGGGTGGGGATGAGCTGCCCCTCATCTGGGAGCCGGTGCGTGATGTCGTTGGACAAGTATCCGACTTTCCTCAGCTTCTTGATTTGCCCCTCCATAACGGAGGAGGCCATCCACTTGCCTCCCGCTCCAGACATGATTGGAGAAGGTTGAGGTGGGAAGTGCGGACTTGGGCGCTGGAGCTCGAGTGCGCAGGAATAGATAAGCAAAGGAGGAGGAAGGCGTAGATGGAAAGGGTGGATTCTTATCCCCTTATATGGGCGGCCGAAACTATGTGCCCCCACCAGCCTAGTAAAACTCGCGTATCTCCCAAGCGTCGCGATTAATGGCGCGGTTGGGTTACCCACACCCGTATTGATGAGAATCCCGGAATAAGGGGACACGATCTCTGCTTTGACAAGACGTGCCAAGAAAACCGCCTCGCTAAACACGCTGAGGTGGGACAGTAAAACGATTCGAATAAAGGCTTGGCTATGGCATGATGTCACGCTACGGAATTCGTCAGTAGATTAGATTTGTGCGAGTATTATTCTCTCTATGGTGGTATGTGGAAACTACTTTGCAGAGCCGGACACTATCCTTGTGTTCAACGTCTTCTATGAAGTATTCGGAGGAGGAACCTGCCTTACAATGCCGAAGACAATTTGCACGCCGGACTCGTCGTCATTGAAGCCTGGTTCAGGGGCTACTGAGGGAGTCCTGGATTAGGGGGTGTCCGGATGGCCGGACTATGACCTTTGGCCGGACTCCCAGACTATGAAGATACAAGATTGAAGACTTCGTCCCGTGTCCGGTTAGGACTTTCCTTGGCATGGAAGGCAAGCTTGGCGATATGATATGTAGATCTCCTCCCATTGTAACCGACTCTGTGTAACCCTAGCCCTCTCCGGTGTCTATATAAACCGGAGAGGTTTGGTTCGTAGGACGAACAACAATCATACCATAGGCTAGCTTCTAGGGTTTAGCCTCTCTGATCTTGTGGTAGATCAACTCTTGTACTACCCATATCATCAATATTAATCAAGCAGGAGTAGGGTTTTACCTCCATCGAGAGGACCCGAACCTGGGTAAAAATATCGTGTCCCTTGTCTCCTGTTACCATCCGCCTAGACGCACAGTTCAGGACCCCCCTACCCGAGATCCGCCGGTTTTGACACCGACAATCATGTTGGAAGTTTTATTCATGGTCGAAAATGAAACTACCAGCCAGTTAACATCATGCTGATCAACATTGATGCATAGCACATCTTCATATGATGCATAGTCAAAATACCCACACAATGTCGAGTGTGCGAAACACAGAGAAAACGAGGGACGAAGTTTTGGCAAGTGTTGGACGTGGTGTGCGTAGATGACAATGGGGACCCACATGTCAATAAAGGCAAAGGCAAAAAAATTGGAGATATTTTCCCTGCACAAGTAGAATCGAACCCGGGCGGAACAACTGTCGTGTGGTGTCACTTGGCCACTAGGCTAGTTCAGTAGTTTCGTTAGTAATGAGGCACTTCCTCAGGTGGTCGGATCCCCTCCCGCGCCTTTGTGTGCTCGCCGCGATGCCCCTATCTGCCGCTGTGAACATGCTGAACAAACGAGAGGAATCTGGAGAGGACTGTACGTGGAGAGGTGGACAGTCGGGACCCACCAGGTCTATGGCCGTACGCAAGCAAGTGCCTCATTGAAAAAATACTTCCTCCTAATGCTACACTAACATTGGGGCCCACGGGTTTGTCAACATAGTTACATTTTTTTAGGTGCTTCAACGTAGTTACTATAGGAGATAAATTCACAACGAAGTCGGGGAGCAAGTATCAGCTAAGTTTTGGGCTGCCCCGTCTAGGCTTTCATTTTTAACATGCGCAGCCCACGACCTCGGATTGGAGGTCCACAGGCCTGTTTGTATTTTCTTGAGGGCCGTCATGTATCGACCGGCCTATGGACCTCCATCCGAGGTTTTATTTTTCCTGAAACATCGGCAGCCCAATTTATGTATTTTTTTGAAGAAAACGCAGAGGTTTGTTCTATTTTTCTATAGAAAAATAGGAACGCCAGGTCCAACTTATGTTTTCGTTCTAACTATATTATATATATTTAAATTATTTTATATGTTATATATTATTTTTATTGTCATCATATATTTAACAGATACTTACATATGTAAGAAAACAATATCCCATATCTTATTAACTTATACAAATAATTTCTTAACAATAAAATCTTGGATTGTTTTGGCACGAAAATCCTAGTGATTGTGTACAAAAGCTTTGTAAGATTTAAGGATGAATATAATAATATCACTTATTATTTAAATATATTTATAACAAAATGCTCAGCCCCTTTTTATTTTTTGATAATATTGCTGGCCCAACCCAAAATTATAATTAGAATCAGCCCAGCAAAATCGTGTATTTCGAGAAAGTGCAAATGGCCTGCAATTTTTTAGGAAATAAAATAAATAGGCCACATGGACGCTACATTATTTGTTCACCCAACCCAGCTAATGTACTATAATTAAAAAAAGATCAAATTGACTGTAAATTCTACCATGCAAAAAAGAAGACTAAATTCTGAAAAAATGGGTTGAATACGTGCCACATTTTGGAGGCTGAAATGTGGGCCAATAGGTCCAAGCCAACGCAAGTCATTGTCAATTTAGTTAACAAATGATTCTGACATGTTAACCGTTTGATTTACATCCAACGACTGGCTTCCATCTTCAATATCTCGTCTTCTTCCTCCTGCGCCGCCGGGACCACCTCCCGCCTCCTGCTGCTAGTAGCTCTACTTAGCACGCTTCGCTATGAAGCGCTACTCCACCGTTGGCCAGGCCATCCGTCCACCCCTCCACACCTCATGTTCTTCTCCACCGACTACCAAACCACACCGCACTAGAACTAGTTAACCCTCGTACACCTCTCCGTCTGCGACTCTACTCCCGTGTCTTCCCATCTCCGGCTCGTTGCTGTTCGGAGATTCGCCGTTGTCCACCACCTTGGATGCGCTTGGCGCGGCGTGGTCAACGTGATCAACGAACGACACCATCAGAAGTATACTATACGTGGAGGGGCTGACAGCTGGGTCCACGGCCGCACACAAGGAAATGCCTCCTTATTACGTGCAAAATAATGATTCCTCCACCTGACATCTGGGACCCACCAGAAGGGCCTCTGTATTTTGCGAAAAAACGTGCCCCCCGCTGACAGGTCCGACCCACCAACTATCTTCGCACGCAAGGAAGTGCCTCCTTATTACGCACAAAAAAATGAATACTCCCCCTGCCAGCTGGAACCCAGCATAGTGAGAGGCTGACTTGTGGGCCTACCAAGTTGACGGGGACGGAGGGCTTTGTCAACTTAGTCAATATGAATGATTCTAGCTCCTATTACTGTACGATGTTCATCCAACGACCGTAGTGCTTCTTCAACCTCTGGTCTTCTTGCTCCAGCCGCCCAAACCAGCACCGGTCATGCCGCGTGCTCCTGCCTCCCGTGGCCGGCTGTGATGCCACGGAGGCCTCACCGCCCCCTACTACTCCCACTGCTGGCCAGGCCATCCCTCTACTCACCCACACCCGCTGTTATTCTGTGGCGACGGCAGCCTCACACCGCAGCCGAACCAGTGAACCCTCATACTCCTCTCTGTGCGGGCTTCCACTGTCGCGTATTCCCCGGCTCCGCATCGTCCCCTTCCTAGGCCTCGCTGTCATCCACCACCCTGGTGCTCTCCGTGCGGCGTGGTCCACGTGGTCAAGGAACGACTTCCATCAGAGTACTATACGTGGAGAGGCTAATAGCCGGGTCTACGATAGCCGCAAGGAAGTGCCTCCTTATTACGCGCAAAATAATTATTCCTCCACCTGATAGCGGGGACCCACCGGACGGGCCACCGTATTTCGCGAAAAAAATGATTCGCCACCTGACTGCTGGGACCCACCAGCTACATCTTCGCAGGCAAGGAAGTGCGCCCGGGCAAAAAAAACGATTCGCCCCCTGACTGCTGGGACCCACCATCTAGATCTTCGCACGCAAGGAAGTGCCAGACAGTCGGGACCCACCTCGTCGAAGTGTACGTAGCGTTGTCATTCTGGTCGCGAACATGTACGTACATACTGGTGGGTGTAGAGGCGCGCACATGTCGTAGTAGAGGCATGCACGTAGCATGTACACATAAGTTCAGCGGCCAGTGTGCAAGAAAGAAAGTACGGCCACGTACGTACATATGGGCGGGGTCTCGAACGCCTACTCGCGCATATGTACGGCCAGGGCTCGTGTACATGGCTGGGTCGGAACGTAAAAACCGCGTTGTCGTCGTGTTAATGGGGAGGCAACGGAATGCGTCGTGTTCATGGGGAGGCAACGGAATGCGTCGTGTTCATCGGGAGGCAACAGAAAGCGTGGGAGCCAACCGGCTTGGATGGAACAGGTGAAGGAAGCGAGGCCTAGCGTACCGCAGAACGGAGGAAACGACCTTGTGTTCAACCGGCCACATTCGAAACGGGATCCTGTTCATCGGGAGGGGTCTGGCGTACCGCACAACGGAGGAAACGGACCTCCTACGGTCGAAACGGGGGTCCTGTTGATCGCGAGGGGTGTGGCGTACCGCAAAACGGACGAAACAGACTTGTGTTGGAGCGCTACGGTCGAGACGGGGGTCCTGTTCATCAGGGAGGGGTGTGTGGCGTACCGCAAAACGGGACTCCACGAGATACTGTTCAACTCCACTGTCGACCTCCTCCATCCTTCACGAGCTACTGTTCATCCACCGTCGACCTCCTCCAGCTTTCACCTACGACTGTTCATCCATGGGCTCCTGTTCATCTAGCCTCCACCGTGCTCTACTCCACCAGCTACTGTTCAACCACCGCTCTCCACGGTCTACTGTTCAACTACCCCTCCACTGTCTACTGTTCATCCACCCCTCCACTGTCTACTGTTCATCCACCCCTCCACGTGGTCGTCTTGTTCATCCAGCCCTCCACGGGGTCCTGTTCATCTAGCCCCAACCAGCTCGATCGATCAGGGTCCTATTCATCCAAAGGCAACGCCACGGGGTCCTGTTCATCCACCCCCACCGCTCACT
>NC_041385.1:779711900-779725078 GCF_002162155.2 Triticum dicoccoides
CATCCAACCCCCCCTGCAACGCTCACTATTCATCCAGAGGCAGCATCGATCGGCTTCAGCTAGCAGCAGTAGCGAAGGAATCGCTCGATCGCTCGGGTTCAGTAACGCGTAGCCTGCAGTGCAATTGCTCGGGTTCAGTTAGAGCCCAACGCCTCGCACACACGCACGTACATGTACGAGAGAAACACGCATCGCTCGGCCCCCCACCACGCACCGTAACCGGGAACTCGCCGAAATTTTCCTCGCCCTCGCTTCTACCATGGTTTTTTCCATCATGGACGGCCCAAAGAATGTCATGCAGCTGCGTCTCCGGCCCGCCCAGGATGAAAAGCCCATTTTCTGTCATGATTTTTTGTCATAGAAGTAGGAGCCCACCACATCTATGATGATACCGGGTTTTGTCACAATTATCGTCATAGAAGTGTCATAAGTATGACAGAAAAAAAAATCGTTCGGCCCAAAATGTCACGAATGTGTCTTTTTTTGTAGTGAAGCAAGGACGAAGAAAGCCATGTTGGGTGGCCTGGGATGTGTTGACACGGACAAAGAACTTGGGAGGATTGGGTTTCCGCGACTTGGAAATTTTCAATCTGGCACAACTATCAATACAGGCTTGAAGGTGTCCGATGGATCCCAACTCACTCAGTGCACGTATACTGAAGGCGGCTTACCATCCTGGATGCTCTATACTTGATGTAGAACTTGGACCACACCCCTCTCAGATTTGGCGTGCAATATTAGATGGAAGCAATGTTCTTAGACAGGGGATCATAAGAAGAATTGGTGGTGGGAGGACACCCAATATATGGCAGGATAATTGGATACCGAGAGCGGGATTAATGAGACCAACTATCTCACTGATACAAGACCCACCCCCAACGAGTTGCTCAGCTAATTGATGCCACTATTGCTTCATGGCGGGAAGAAGTACTTCGGCAAGTTTCCTCCCCTGTGGATGCTGAGACCATACTATGGATTCAAATATGTACTAGGCAGGTCAAAGATTTTTGGGCATGGGCTAAGGACCCGCGGGGTCGTTTCTCTGTCAGGGCGGCTTACAGGATGATCTTCAGAATTAAAATAATGGGTAGGGAGGCACGGCTTGAAGAGATAGATGGATTATCAAACCTACAAGGGGAGATGAGTGTCTGGTCAAAGCTATGGAAGATGAACATGCCCTCCAAAATCAAGGTTTTTGCTTGGAGGCTTGCCCAACATTCTTTGCCAACCGGGGATGTCCTCCAGCATAGAAACATGGCTACAACACAGGTTTGTATGATCTGTGGAGCACAGGACAGTTGGAAACACGCACTACTTGATTGTGCCATGTCTAGATGTATATGGGCTCTGTCCAGTGAGGAGCTTGTTCAACACAGGCCCGCTAACAGAGATGAAAATGCAAAACGTTGGCTACACTCCATGCTTGAAACCGTAACAGAGGATGAAATCACTGTCATGATCGTAACCTTGTGGGCCATTTGGTCTACCCGGCGCAAGGTCATACACGAAGGAATTTATCAAACGCCTCATGCCACGAATGGCTTCATCTTGAGTTATCTCTCAAATATTCAGTATTTGAAGAAAGCATGCACTGGTGCCCCGGCTGTCCTTGTGATTAAGCCGGCGACATGGATTCCACCGCAGGACCAGCATGTGAAAGTGAACGTTGATGCTGCAGTAGCAAGACATGGAGGGCTTGGGGCGGCTGCAGCCATTTGCCGAGATAGGACAGGGATCTACCAGGGGCTGTCCGCGGTAGTCTTCAGAAATATTGATGATCCAGAAGTACTGGAGACCTTGGCGATCCGGGAAGCTCTTTCTCTCTCTGATGATCTTTATGTCCAGAAAATTGATGTTGCTTCAGACTGCAAACAGGTGGTGGAAGCTATCAAGACGGGAACATCGGCATCTTAAGGAGCAATTGTACATGAAATAGTAGAACGATCTAAGTCTTCTTCCTCTTGTAGGATTAGCCATGAATTTAGAACCTCTAATGTAGAGGCTCACAAACTCGCAAAGCATGCTTTCACACTGGGTATTGGCCACCATGCTTGGTTACGTCTACCCGGAGATCTTGTTTTCGTCCCTGTAAACCTTCTGACGGGTGAATAAAAGCTTTGTGAGTTTGTCTCAAAAATTAAAAAAACAAGACATTTTTTAGTTCTGAAAAAACAATAGAGTTTTTTTTTTAAAAAAAACAAGGGAGTTTTGCTCAATGCTGATTTGAAAAAGGAAAAGGAAAATGAAGTCAGTGATTCCCCTTAAACCCTAGATCCCCAATTCCATCTTGCCACCCGACACGTAGAATCAGTTGCATGCGCGATGTAAGTGTCCATTTTCCATTCGCTTACCACGTGAGTTATTCATGTTCATCACGAAGCTGTTTGAATTGAGTTTGCATTATACATACATCTAACTGGACTAGATTGATTCCACAAACAAAAAAAGAACTAGATTGGATTGGACCGGACTAGTTTCTACATTCATATATATAATATGCACATAACCAGGTCACTCTGATTCTAATTTCGTAGACATGGTTTCCCATCAAAATATATATGTTGTTTCATAGTGTTATCAAAATGAGCCTAAGAATATATGTGAAGCTACTTTAACCATGGTTCAAATTTGATGTTACTGCATTATTATGATCATCAAACGTCAAACACATAGGCTTTTAGTTGCTCTTCTAAATATTTAGATGTATTTTCTACTACAGGACTGCGGGCACAACATTCAAGACAACGAACAGAGTCAATGCTAAAATGACCAAACTTGAGTCGGGCGGTAGCATAAAAGACTTGTGCTCTAATAGAACCCTCACAGTTCCCCTACTAAATTGTGTTCGCTGACAAGTCGTGGCCGGTTGCTGCCGCCGATGAGTGATAATGTGCTGTAGTGGAGAAACTGTTTAGGAACTTCCCAGTCCACGTCCACCTGGCAATTATTTTGTGGAGAGATCATACGGTCTTGCACGGGGTTAACAACACTATCATACCAGTGCTAATGTTATCCGGCGAGCGAGGATGCCCTCACAGATGTGGCGACCCGAAGATCCTCCTATGTGATATGGTAAGTGCCTGTAACCCTAACCCCCGATCTACTATTTCGTTCCTCTTCTTGTGATTTAGGCTGAATCCATGACCGAATCCCTTGCAATCTAGGTGTAGGAGATATGCCCTAGAGGCAATAATAAATGCTATTATTTATCTCCAGGTTCATAATTATGTTTATGTTCCATGCTATAACTGCTGTGGTTCCCGAGTTCGTATATTCATAAAGGCTCTGGAGAAAACCCATGTGCACATGTGGAATAATAAACGGTAAAATGTATTCCTAGTCATGCCTCTAAGACTAGCTCAAGTATTGCATGATGATTATGTTTTCCCAATCATGGGCATGTCTATGCCAGCAACTTTGAGGGCACAATGTTAAGAGAACATTTGTGTTGAATCGACCCGGATTGATGTTATTCTATGAGATTCATTCGTCACAAGTTTATGGTTGATAACATAGAGATGATTAACGTTTGCATGATTCCTTAGACCATGAGAGTATCAAGTTTCTTCATGCTTGCTTCATGAACTTTGGGGTTTGTTAAACGTCATCCGTAAATGGGTGGCTATTACGGCGGCTTATGGGTTCATTGAAAAGTATGTCAAGTAACTTAATAGCTCAAGATTGGGATTTGCTCCTCCGACAATGGAGAGATATCACTGGGCCCTCTCGGTGTTACGGTATCCATCATCGTTTGGCCAGACACTTTGTGATTTGATCACGGGGATGCCGGAACACGGTAACGAGAAAAGAGAACAATACCGGTAATGAGGTAACTAGCATAGTGGACAAGTTGTTGATCCACGGGAATGCCAACATGTCTCACCTCGGGTATTTGTAACATATCACGAAGCAACAGGAATAGCACACGGCAACTGGAGGTTCACTCGAATATTCATTCGTGTGGGTATAGGGGTCAATATGGGTGTCCACGACTCCGATGTTGATCATTGATCGGAAAGGGTTCTGGTCATGTCTATACTTCACCGAACCTATTGGGTCACACGCTTAAGGGTCATCTATCTGTTGAATACTAGATAGGGAGTCTGAGAGAAAATCACCGAAAAAGTTTCGGACAGCGGAAAAGGTTTCGCAGAGAGAGGTCATCGGATGAGTTTCGGTGAAACTGAAAAGTTGTTTCAGGGGATACCGTTAAGTCAAATTGGTTTCAGCACATGCCTGATAATTCTTGGAGGGTGCCAGAATCATTCTGGAAGCTTTCTGGAATCTTTCGAGATAATAACCGGATATGCTCCGGAGCTGCCAGAACCACTTCAGATGTTTTTCGCACATGAAATTCAATAATCTGAAATTGTTTCGGAACAAATCCAAAATCATTTTAGTGGGTACTGGAATTATTCTAATACCCACAGAAATATTTTCGGGTTTAATGGACGCAAAAAATTGTCTTCATGAATAGTAAAAATGCATTCTTGTTTGCTTTGCGCAGATGAAAATCACTAAACCGAAATTGTTTCACAACGCGTTGAAAATTATTTTAGTGGGTACTGGAAATGTTCTGAGCCCACATAAATATTTTCAGTTCGAACGGACGCTGAAAAATGTCATCATGAATAGTGAAAGTGTTTTTTGCTTGTCTTCTTGGAGGAGGGCCTTTTGGTTTTATCCCCTTGGATTCTTGGAGAAGCCACCCTTGGGCTTGGCCTATAAATAGGGGTGGAGGGGGCTGCCTAAAGATACAACTCTTTCTCACATAGAAGTGCCATGCATGATCTGGCTTCTCTCTCCCTTCCAATGAAATAGTTTCGTAGAGCCGAAAGGTTGTCTGGGTTCCGGCAGGAACTAGTTCTGGACGACGAAGCCCTGCCGGATAGATGACACCGTATGTGTGCAACTCTGTAGAGAGATCGTAGTTTCGGTCTTAGTTCGTGAGTGCCTCCCGAAGGGCTGTCCGTGTGACCGTCCGAGTTTCGAAGGTCCTCCCGAAGGGTTGTCCGAGTGACCGTTCGAGTTTCGAAGGTCCTCTCGAAGGGCTATCCGCGACACCGTCCGGGGGGCTGTTCGACCGTCTCCCGGAGGGCTGTCTGAGGAGCAGCTGAGGGTATACATCCTCGCGGTTGGGAGGTTGTAAATCCTAGCTGCGGGGATCTGCACCGCCGATCGTCATCGACTCTACTTCCCCCTGCGCTTCGAGTCGGTAAGGAAAAAGATCAAACCTTGTATGCAGTCTCCATAGTGGTCCTGGGCTGGTGCGTAGGTTGGAAATTTTTTGTTTTCTGCTGCATTACCCTACACTAGGAGCACAAGAGGATCTTTTCAATGTGGAAATAAACTATGTTGAATTTTTTTGCAGAATTGGCAAGTCGAAGTCATATGTTGATGGCAAAGTTGTTTTGTTCGATGGATGTGAAGTAGATACACTGTCTCCTCTCTAGCTCACTGATTTTATGCAACAATTATAATATAGTGAGCAATCAAACTTCACTTTGTATTGGTTGCTCCCTAGAAAGAATCTAGCTGATGGACTCTGGACTGTGACACTGACACATTACACATGACAACAGTTGTCCCAAAATTTCAATATTTTCAGTTGCTTGTGGACCTCAAAGATATGACATTTGACAATGCAATTGGTGATATTCATGTGCAACTGAAACCTGATGTTGTGTTGTGGCTGATTATTTAGGTTACCTTATAATGTTGCAGATCATGAACTTTGTAAGTTCAGCACCTTGAGACCTTATGTGGCTATGTTTAAGACCTTTGTAGTGATGTGGCTATGTTTAAGACTTGTTTTAAGTTCCTAAATTGGTGCAATTTCTCACTCTACCTATTATTGTATTGTTGGTCATTGTTACTTGCACTAACTATTGCCAAATTTCTAAAAAACAAACAACATCCTACCAAAGTTCTGATAAACAAGCAAAATGCTGCCAAATTTCTGATACACTAACAAGACTCTGCCAATTAGTGCATTAATTGTTGCCATTTCATTAATCCATAACTAAAGTACTTGTCATACATCTATTGCATACATCAAACCAGCATTGATTTCTCATTTATTACCAACTACATGATTGCATTCTCATTTCTTACAAACTACAAACGCCATGATAGCAATCATGAACACTAGTGCAATGAAAATACTCCTGCTCTTCCATCTTCTTCATTACAACTGCCGTCACCACACAACAAGTAATGGTGTGCTTCTTTGCTCCACATCTTCTTTCTCATATGTTTTTTCACTAGCATTGACAACAGCTGAATAAGCACTGCTAATTGCAAGGGTAATGTGCCCATTCCTGGAAATCCATGTAGTTATCTGGGCCATCTTCCAAGTAGTAGTTGCCGGCAAGGATTTGGGTCAATCTATCACACAAAATCTAACAGATGAGAAACAGAGGAATGCATTCAATTGCAAAAAGATTGAGGACAAACAAGAATCTTACAAGGTGATTGGGGCATGTGTAGAAAACCCTTCCAGGATTTGTGTCAGATTTAGACACTAGCTGGATGGATGACCGAAATTTGCAGCAAGGGCACGACACCAAAAGCAGTACTGCGCCAAAGGAGCTAATGCCCGTGGTGGAGGCAGCGCCGCCAAGGCCATGGATGCACCAAACAACTCCTTCCGTGGAGCTTGACCGCAGATAAGCTAGCGCCGATGGACATGGCGATGGAGCGGCGACAAAACGAAGATAGTGGGGGGGAGAAGACATGGCCCCACCCCCCATGTATCGACGTAGCCTGGTCAAGGTGCCACGCAAGTGAGTCAACGATGGTCAGTAGGAATTACTCCCTCCATTCCACAATGTAGTGCGTTCGCGCTTCCCGAGATCTAACTTTGGCTGTAAATTTAACAACGAGACCGATTGCGGAGTGGTATAACTTTTGCTCCCGTTGCAATCGGTTTTGTTATTAAATTTACGGTCAAACATAGATCTCAGGATGCGCCGATGCACTACATTGTGGAATGGAGGGAGTACAACCTCAGATGAACAACTTAAAAAGATTTAAAAGTCAGATGTGCATTTTGAAAAAATTAAGACCTAGTACTTCATGAAAAAATTAGAAAAAGAAAAGGGAAACCATCCTGTGCGAGCCAATTTTGCGATTTGGAAGAAGAGAGGCAAATCGCAAATAGCAGAGCAGCTCGAGTCCTTCCATCGCCCGCCGCCGCCGCCCCGGAAAAAATCGAGGTTAGGTTGGTCTCTCCTCTCGCAGACTCTGCTGCGCCGCCGCTGCCGCTGCTAGGGTTAGCCTGCCCTGCACCATCGCCTAGACGCCCGCGCATGCCTTTCCTCTGTCACGGCCAAGAGGGAGGAGTGGGGTTGGTCGGCAAGCGGATGGACGAGTTCAGGATGAACAGGGCCGAGCAGCGTCGCCGGGAGAGAGAGAAAGAGAGGGCCACGAGCAGCTCACCCGCTGTCAGGTTGTAACTCTCTCTGAATGCGATAATTACTCGAACTAGCCCCGATTGTATTTATGCAGCGGATAATTCTCTTACAACTCAGGGTACAAGTCGAGGATCGACCGAATTCTACCAAGTATATGTAGGGTTCTACGATAGTCTAGCTATTACAACTTGGAGAAAGGGGAAAGATGCTGGGGATCCCGATCCGCTGAGGCTTAATAGCTGGCGAGAAGGTGGCTGCGCACGTCAGCGCTGTAGCTGTCTTGGCGTAACGGCAACGGCTGGAAAAGGAACAGCGTTCCGTGACTGGTGCCAGTCGTTGATCTTCAGGCGATCATTTCATCGTAGCCGTCCATTTCCCAGGTACGCAGCTCTCCGTCAGTGTCGCTTTCTTTAGGCTGGGTGTCCATATCTTCAGTTAAGTGTTGTTGATCATCAGGGTCCTGACAACTGCTTCCTCCAGAAAACGATCCTAGTCCTCGAGGATCTGTGGATGGAAACCAGGAGCGAATGGTCGCATTGAAGAATTCTGGGAAGGTGGACTTGATGAAATCGGCGTCTTCCCATGTTGCTTCCTCGGGTGACATGTTAAGCCACTGCACCAGCCACTGTGTCACAAGACGAGGGGGCCGTGGAACAGCTCGAGTTTCCAGAACCAATACATGAGCTACTTTGATCTTGCCTGTCGAATCCACCAAGGGAAGACCCGGAGCTGCAACTGCATTAGGTCCCAAATGTTGCTTCAGTTGGCTGACATGAAATACATTATGTATCTGTACTCCTAGAGGTAGTTGTAGCTTGTGAGAAGAATTGCCAATTTTCTGTAGCACTCTGTATGGTCCATAGAACTTTGTTGCTAATTTCAATCCTGTTCTTATACCAAAAGCAGCCAATCTGTAAGGTTGCATTTTTAAATAAACCATATCTCCTGCTTGGAACTGTCTGTCACTTTTGTTTCTATCTGCATGCTTTTTCATTCTTTCTTGTGCTATTTCCAAGTTGTGTCTGAGCTGTTGTTGTATGTTTTCCTTCTGTTCTAACAATGACTTTGCTTCAGTATCTACAGGACCAGGGATAGAGACCTCCCCAATTTGAGGAGGGGGAAAACCATATAGAGACTGGAAGGGAGTGAACTTAGTAGTTGTGTGGTATGATGTATTGAACCACCATTCGGCTAGTGGTAACCAGGAGTACCATTTCTTGGGTTCATTGAAGGCCATGCATCTCAAATATTCTTCTAAACATTGATTAACCCTCTCTGTCTGTCCATCAGACTGGGGGTGGTGAGTTCTGCTCATGTTCAGTTTGACTCCCAATGTTTTAGACAGTGACTGCCAAAAGTTGCTGGTGAATATTGTATCTCTTTCAGACACTATGGATACTGGCAGTCCATGCAGTTTGAAAACATTGTGGATGAATGCCTGTAGGACAGTAGTGACAGTGAATGGGTGGGACAGAGCAATGAAGTGTGAATCTTTGGTAAACTTGTCCACTACTACTAGGATTACATCTTTCCCTTGAGACTTAGATAATCCTTCCACAAAATCCATGGAAATGTGCCTCCAAGCCATATCAGGTATTGGCAGAGGGTCTAATAACCCAGGGTAGTGGCAGTGTTCCCCTTTAGCTCTCTGGCAGACGGGGCACTGTTTAATGAATTCTTCTACTGAACTTTTCATGTTAGGACAGTAGAAAATTCTTTTGATTCTATGATAGGTGGCTCTAATCCCAGAGTGGCCACCCATTGGAGAAGAGTGAAAGGTTTCAAGCAAGTGCTTTTGGAAACTCTGGTTTGGTCCAATGTAAATCCTGCTTTTATATTTGATGACTCCTGAATGATAGGAGTAGTGAGGAAGTTCAGCACAGCTAGCAATGAGTTGTGCTATCAGGTTCTTGCATTTTTCATCAGATACATAGGAATCCTCTATTTGGTAAGTCCAACTTGGTACTGCTATAGACATAGCCATTAAGTGTGGTTGTCTAGAGAGAGCATCAGCAGCTTTGTTTTCCTTGCCCTTTTTGTATTCAATAGTGTATGTGAATTCCAGTAACTTGAGCATGAGTTTATCCTGCACTCCTTCAGAAATTCTTTGCTCTGTGATAAACTTGAGGCTCTGGTGATCAGTTTTAATGATGAGAGAGGATCCCAGGAAATAGTGTCTCCATTTTCTGAGGGATTCCAGTATTGCAATTGCTTCTTTCTCATAAGTTGAGAGGGCAGCAACTTTGGGGCCCAAGGATTTGCTGTAATAAGCCAGGGGTCTGTGTTGCTGCATGAGCACTGCTCCAATAACAGTGCCTGAAGCATCACATTCTAGTTCAAATGGGATGGAAAAGTTAGGAAGAGCCAGTACTGGTGCAGTAGTAAGACTGTTCTTGAGTTGTTCAAAAGCCACAGTCTGTTGCTCAGTCCAAAGAAAGGAGTCTTTCTTTAACAGATTATGGAGTGGCCTGCAAATCAACCCATAATCTTTGATGAACCTTCTATAATAACCAGCCAATCCCAAGAAACTTCTCAACTCAGTTATGTTAGTTGGTACTGGCCATTGCTTGACAGCTGATATTTTTGCAGGGTCAGTTGCTACTCCCTGAGCAGACAGTATGTGGCCCAAATATTCTACAGAAGATGTTGCAAAAGTGCATTTGGAGTAGTTCAGAAAAAGGTTGTTTTTCTTGAGTATTTCCATGACCAGTGCTAAATGCTCCTTGTGTTCCTCCATGTTTCTGCTGAAAATTGAGATATCATCAAAAAGTACCAAAACAAATTTCCTGAGATATGGAGCAAAAAGCTTGTTCATGAGAGCTTGGAAAGTAGCCGGGGCATTAGTCAATCCAAAGGGCATGACCAGAAACTCATAATGCCCTAAATATGTCCTGAAAGCAGTTTTATGCACATCCTCAAGTTTCATCCTGATTTGATGATAACCTGATTTCAGGTCCAGTTTGCTGAAAACAGCTGCTCCATGTAGTTCATCCAATAAATCTTCTATCACTGGTATGGGAAATTTGTTTTTGATAGTTTGGGCATTTAGCTTCCTATAATCAATGCAAAGTCTCCAAGTTCCTCCCTTCTTTCTAACTAAGATTGCAGGTGAAGCATAGGGACTCATACTATGCTGAATTATGTGTCTGTTCAACAATAGTTTAATCTGCTGTTCCATTTCATTTTTCTGCAAATGAGGAACTCTGTATGGTCTGACATTAGGAGGAGTGGAATTTTCTTTGAGGGGAATAGTGTGATCACATTCTATGGAGGGTGGCAGTTCAGTTGGTTCATTAAACAGCTCCTTGTAGTTGTTTAAAACTGGTAAAACTTCAGCTGCAGGTTTAAGAGGTTCCTGTGCTACCTGTTCCAAGGGAGTTTGGATGTGTGTCATATAATGCAAACTCATAGTGAAACCCACAGCCCCTTGAGAACACAACTTGTCCAGCTTTTCAGCAGATATCAGTTTAGGAGGTTCACTAGCAGTGCAGTCTACAAATGTGACCAGCTTGGTTTTGTCCTTATTGAGAGTGACAGTTCTTCCTTCAAAATCCAGAGATATGGGGCTGTGCTTTTTGAGCATATCACAACCCAGAACTACATCATACCCTTGCAGATCAAGCACTGTTAGGTCATTGGAAAATGTTTCATTCCCTATTCTGAAACTTGCATTTGGTGCAATTGCTCCAGAATTCAATGATCCTCCTCCAGCAACTTTTACTCTTTTTGCGGGTGTGTTCAAGAGGGAACAATTGACCTTAAGAGCAAATTTCATGTCAATGAAAGTGTTTGTACTTCCTGTGTCAATTAGTGCCACTCCTTGTTTGTTCCCAATCATGATCTGGACAGCTAGTGTTCCTTCAGAAGTGTTGCCTGAAACTGCTTGTGCAGATATTTGCATGCATTTGTCAGAACTATAAAAAAATTGCCCTTCAGCAGCTAGAACTGCTAGTTGTGCTTCTTCCTCTTGGGACATTTCTTCACTTTGATTTTCACTAGCAATAGCATGAATGCTTAGAGATTGCTTGCATTTGTGCCCTGGGACCCATGGTCCATTACATCTCCAGCAGACACCAGGTTTCCTAGTTGCAGGTGCTGCTGGTGGAACTGAGGTATTTCTAGCTGTAGTAGTAGGAGTTTTGCTGTGAGTAGTATGGAATTGCAACTGCTTATCCTGCTGGGTGACATAAGCTTGGTACTTAGCTTGAATACCACTTTCAAAATCCTTAGCCATCCAGTAAGCTTGGGTGAGGAGTTTGGGTCTCTGTGGTCTTAGGTTATATGTGATCGTTGGTTTCAGTCCATTGATGAAACTCACAACATAGTAGTGCTCTTGTAGGTAGGGGTGCTCATCTCTAACCACAGCCATGATCTCTTCAAACTTATCAATGTAAGTTGCCACTTTCAATGTTCCTTGCCTGACATTGTGGAATTTTTCTAATATCTCATAGATACTAAATCTGCAAAGCGATCACATAACAACCTGCAGAAATCTTTCCAGGGTATAGCACAATTCTCTAACTGTGCACTTCTGACCCAGTTATCAGCTCGCCCAATGAAACAGGTGAGGGACAAGTCCACCTTGCATTTGTGAGGAACTTGAGCCAGTTGGAAATACTTATTTATTTGTCTGATCCAGCCCAGAGGATTGTCACCATTGAAATAGGGGAAATCAATCTTAGGGCCTTTGGAGATGTTTTTGACAAACTGAGTTGCACGTTCAGATCTGTGCTGCTCACTTGTGGTCAGATGAGTTTCTGTTGTTTTTGGCTGTTGCTCCGCTTGTTTCAGATGTGTTTGTACAAGTACTTCCACTTGTTTTTGCAAATCTTGCACTATGAGCTGTTGACTGGAAGCAGAGTCTTATTGCACTGCTGTGTTGCGCGACGACGAAGGTGAATCAGGGTTGGGAGGGCGGGTATTTTCACCTTGCATTTGTCTCAGGAGAGCAAAAATCTCGGTGTGAACCTTGGAATTATTCTCGACCAGTGTTTCCACCTTGCCGATCTGGGCTTCCAAGGCTTCTACCTTGGACAGGCGGGAGTTGATTTCTTCCACTTGATCTTGGATCTAACCTTGCTTGTGCGTCATCGCCGTAACTTCGGCGCGAAGAACATCTAGTTCTTGTGAGATCTCCTCCATGTGCTTGGTGCGTGACGGCATGGTGAAATCACTCGTAGCTCCGGAATTTTACCACGGGAAGAACCCGGAACCCTTTCTAGAGATCACCCTGATCGGTTGCCAATAGTGGAATTTTACCGAGCCGAAACCCAACCACTGCAGCCTCGATCTGAATTTCGCCGAGATTCGACTGGCTTCTGGTACCAATTGTCAGGCTGTAACTCTCTCTGAACACGATAATTACTCGAACTAGCCCCGATTGTATTGATGCAGCGGATAATTCTCTTACAATTCAGGGTACAAGTCGAGGATCGACCAAATTCTACCAAGTATATCTAGGGTTCTACGATAGTCTAGCTATTACAACTTGGAGAAAGGGGAAAGATGCTGGGGATCCCGATCCACTGAGGCTTAATAGCTGGCGAGGAGGTGGCTGTGCACGTGAGCGCTGTAGCTGTCTTGGCGTAACGGCAACGGCTGGAAAAGGAACAGCGTTCCGTGACTGGTGCCAGCTGTTGATCTTCAGGCGATCCTTTCATCGTAGCCGTCCATTTCCCAGGTACGCAGCTCTCCGTCAGTGTCGCTTTCTTCAGGCTGGGTGTCCATATCTTCAGTTAAGTGTTGTTGATCATCAGGGTCCTG
>NC_041385.1:779725461-779727749 GCF_002162155.2 Triticum dicoccoides
GGATTTGGACAGAGCAGGGTGGATCTGCTGCTGCTGTGTTTGCTGCATGTAGAGATGAGTTTGGGGGGAGAGAGACTGAGACTGCGAGAGGACGAGGAAGAAAGAGTGCTAGAGTGTTGCTTGCTGCTGCTATTGCTTGTGCAACTGTGCCGTTGCTTGAATTGCTTGTTGCTTGTGCTCATTTCTTCGTGATCAATTTTTGTGATTTTTACAACTGGGGTCCTTCTTTTTGGCAGGGAGGAGCAGGCCCTTGGATCCTTTCCTTGAGATCCAAAATCAAGCTAAGCAGCAACTCCAGCGTGCAGCTATGGTGGCCGCTGCCAGACACGCCGAAGTTCCCCCGCTTTCCAAGGGGAAGAAGGACCCCGGCTGTCCGGAAACCTAGCCGGTCTTGCCTGCCACGGCGATTGCAGACTGGTCCTGTCTCCCGTACGACCTCGTCCGCCGCATTGCCGAGTCCTTCCTCGCCACCAACGGCGTCGATTGGTACATGGACTTACGCGCCGTGTGCCACGACTGGCGCTCCGCCACCGATGACCCCAGGAACAACACCTCGGATTGCCGGTTTCGCCCGCGCGGGTGGATCATCCTTGATGAGGCCTTCGAGAGCGACACGCGCCGCCTGTTGCTCAACACCGCCACCGGGCAATTAATCCACAAGGAGCTCCTGCCGCTCAGCGACTACTATGTGGTCGCGGCCACTCTTGAGGGCTTCTTTATCCTGGCGGACAAGAGCCCTCCTCACGCCGCACGCATCTTCAGCCCTCTCACCGGCGCCATGATCCATTTCAAGGTGCCCATGCCGCCCGAGGGGGAGGTCACCGCTGCAGTCTGCTTTATCATGGATTTGCCCATTCTTAATTTATTTTGTGGCTCGTCTCACAAGCATTACATGGCATATACTGAAAGTGAATGTTTCATCGCCCACAAGGCCACAACTATGAGGACGCAATTTATAGTTTCTTGCAGAGGGTGATCAAAGGTGGGTTTGATGGCGGTTGGACGGAATCAACCATGTTAGATGAGTTGGTCTGCAAGATGGGCAATTTGATGATGTTGCTTCGTGTTGACCCTGATAAGTTTTTCTCCGATGATCTTCATGTGACTGAACATGACAACAATGTTCGTTGTTTCCTAGTCGAGTTTGGTGGACAAGTGCTGATTATCATGAAGCGACAACTGGTCACTATGGTTTGCAAGTTTGAAGCCAACAGTGACAAGGTCGTGCCTTTGACGAGCATCAGCAACCATGCTATCTTTATCGGTCATCAGAGGTGCCTCATAGTCGATGCGGATAAGTTCCCAGGATTGAGGCAAACTGTATCTACTATATTGAACACCTGGGTTCGTCAGCACGCATCTGTATGCGCAACCTCTAGGACCAGAAAGTAGAGAGGATCTCTAAAACCATTGATTTCGTGAAGCAGGACATGCAATTTGTTCTCGTCGCCGATCGTCCTTTCACGATCATCCAGCTTCTCTCAAGCCACACCATCAACATCCGGGATTCAGAATTGGCCTTACAACAACACATCACATGAGCGCCGGCAAACTGGATAGTTGAGCCTACTGGTTCATATTTCCTCCCTGGACTTTTTCGTTTGTTATTTTGGTTATGCCTTGACTGGCTCTGGACAAAAATCAGATGGACTCTAGGTTGTATGTTCTGTGATGGAATTAGTGTTTGCTATCTTCATTAGGACATGATGATATGTACCAA
This sequence comes from Triticum dicoccoides, assembly GCF_002162155.2. Classification (NCBI taxonomy): domain Eukaryota; kingdom Viridiplantae; phylum Streptophyta; class Magnoliopsida; order Poales; family Poaceae; genus Triticum; species Triticum dicoccoides. The sequence goes on from NC_041385.1 coordinate 779,727,182, forward strand.
GGCTCCGCTGTTTAGCTTGATGCTATCTTGTGTGGGATGTGGTTCATAATTTCTTCAGTAGACAAAGCTAAACCTTTTTCCCCCAACTTTTCTATATCTAGCCCTGCAACTGAATCTTTGAATATATGGTGTGCCTCTGATAGGATCTGGGATCCTACTAGGTCTAGCTCGTAAGTTGTTGTGGTGGAAGGGGGCTTGGCGAGGAGGAAGGCGAGGTCGCCGGTGCTGGGGCGCCGTCGTCACATGTGCAAGAGAGAGGGAAGGAGCCACTACTAAGAAAAGGGTTATCGATAGGATTGACACTAATGGCGCACCTTGGAAGCAGTGCGCCACTACTATATACTAATGGCGCACACACTAATGGCGCACCAGACAAAAGGTGCGCCACTAGTGATAATTCTTTTTTCATTTTTACATACATACTAATGGCGCATCCGGCCGAAATGCGCCATTACTAGTTCTAACTAGTAATGGCGCACCAGACTAGGAGTGCGCCAGTACTGATTTTTTTTAATTCTTTTTTTTTTTGCAAAACTACTAATGGCGCACCGTGCCACAGTGCGCCATT
>NC_041385.1:779728081-779732552 GCF_002162155.2 Triticum dicoccoides
AAACTACTAATGGCGCACCACCTGCAGGTGCGCCATTAGTAAACAGGGTTACTAATGGCGCATTTGCGGGTGGTGCGCCATTAGTAACCTGGGACCCCAACAAGATATTTTGGACAGTCCCACACCTACCCACTCACTTTCCCCACTCCATTCCCTTCACCTCCTTCTCCAAGCTTTCGGCTGCCTCCTCCTCCTCACCTCATTTCCACCATAGATTCATCAAAATTAAGTGGTGAAATTACCTTTTTTTGATAGGTAAGTAAGGGGAAAGCTATCTTCATGATGTAGATCTATTTTTTTCTCCCTTGCTAGCTTCAACAACGTGCACACGCACTTTTTGTGGCCTAGCTAGATCTATGTATGTTTGTGGTGTTGCATGTGTTTGTGGTGTTGCATATATGTTTGTGTTTGCAGGTACCGGTATTTAAAATGCGATAGTTGCCAATATTTTGTCGGAATGTTGATTCATTTCCGTTTCGGCGAGAATTTTGGCACTATGCATTCTTTTTGGTCCTATTTTTAGGGAAGGTCATGCCAAATTTTTTTCTTGGTTCTAAAATATCGTTTTGCTCTACCCCGCAGGCGACCATGGTCCGCACGATGACCGAAGGCATCGTGAATAGGTTTTTGAGCTCCGCGAAGGCCGAGATGCTTCAAAAGAATGAGACGGAGATAAGATGTCCGTGTCGGAGATGCAAGCTGAAGAGCCTTATTGCGGACCCGGATTCCGGGCAGGTGCGGGACCACCTGCTCTTGCGTGGTTTCATGGATGGCTATCGGTGGCAAGGTGATGAAGATGACTATGAAGTCGTCCATGGGGGCCGGGAAAGAAATGAGGAAGGGCAACAAGACAAGTACCACCGCGGCGATGCGGGCGAGAATACGAAGAATCTCCAGGACATGATCACGACGGTGATGCTGTACACATCCATCATGTAGAAGATGTCGTACATGATGATGATGAAGATCAAGACGAAGGGCATGATCATGAATATGAAGATGCCGGAGCAGACGACGATGGAGGCTGGGTGCAGGACCCTCATATTCAAGAGCTGCTTCTCAAGTAGATGGATAACGCAAGAGCTGCCGCCCGAGAGAAAGCCAAGCTGGATCAACTGGAGATAGACGCGGTTACTCCATTGTATGAAGGATGCAGGCCCGAGGATACCCGCCTGAAAGTAATGCTCATGGCTCTGGAGATGAAGGTAAAACACAAAATGACCGACGCATGCTTCGACGAGAACATGTCATTCTGGCACGAACGTCTTCCCAAGGGGAACAAGTGCCCGACCAGTTTCGAGGAGGCGAAGAAAATCATGTGTCCTCTGGATTTATCGCACGTGAAATACCATGTGTGCATGAACAATTGCATCATTATCAGGACGAGCACATGGAGTCTACCATATGTCCGGTGTGCGGCATCACTCGATATAAGAAGAGGAAGAAAGCTCCTCGAAAATCGGTGTGGTACTTTCTGATCACTCCTCGTCTGCAGCGGTATTTCACGGACCCTAAGGTAGCAAAGCTCCTCCATTGGCACGCGGATAGGGAGGAGAAGAAGCGGGAAGATGACGGAAATGATCCGGAGATAAATAAAAAAGACAAGATGCTGAGTCACCCTAAGGATGCGAGTCAGTGGCAAGCGTTGAACTTCGAATACCTAGAATTTGGGAAGGATCGAAGGAACATCGTGCTGGGCGCGAGCACCGATGGAGTCATTCCGTTTGGCAGCCAGAGAAGCACACATAGCACCTGGCATGTGTTTGTGTGGATGTACAACCTTCCCCCCTGGTTGTGCATGAAGAGGAAGTACATTCACATGAGTATGCTAATTGAAGGGCCGAAACAACCAGGGAACAACATCAATCTGTATTTGGGGCTGCTGAAGGAGGAGCTAGACACGCTGTGGAAAACGCCAGCCAATACGTGGGATGCTGCAGAGAAAGAATATTTCCCTATGAGAGCCGCACTACTCACGACGGTGCACGACTATCTCGGTTACGGATATTTCGCGGGGCTAGTAGTCCACGGATTTTCTGGATGCGTAAGGTGCATGGATGACACAATGTATCGCCAGCTAGATAGAGATCCCGGGTCTTCAAAAACCATGTTCATGGGACATCGAAGGTGGCTTCACGAAGATGACCCGTGGAGGAAACGCAAGGATCTTTTCGATGGTGAAACCGAACCCCGAAAACGCCCGTGTACAAGGAGCGGCGAGGAAATAGACGAGCTGTTGAAAAATTGGAAAGACTGCCCACTGCCGAGAAAGAAGCGAAAGGCGCCAGAGCCGGGAAAGAAGCGGAAGGCGCCAGAGCCGCTGCTGAAGGTATGGAAAACGAGGTCTGTTTTCTGGGACTTGCCATACTGGAAGATCCACCGTGTGCCTCACAGCCTTGATGTCATGCATATCACGAAGAACATGTGCGAAGTCTGCTTGGTACCCTGCTCAACATGCCAGAGAGGACCAAAGATGGGCCGAAAGCAAGGGCAGACTTGAAACCAATGGGCATCAAGCTGGAGCTTCACGCTAATGATGATGATGATGATGATGATGATGATGATGATGATGATGATGAGGCAAAGCAGGACACAGTAAGTCGTCGCAAAGGCAAAAAGGGCAAGAAGACCGGAAATGACTACCCTCCCGCGTGCTTCACTCTAAGTCAGGAGGAGATTGAGCAGTTTTTCACCTGCCTCCTAGGAGTAAAACTTCCTTACGGTTACGCGGGGAAGATAAGCAGATACCTAGACCCAGCGAAGCAGAAGTTCAGCGGGATGAAGTCTCACGACTGTCACGTGCTGATGACGCAGATACTTCCAGTTGCAATCCTTGGATCATGGACGCGCACGTCCGTGAAACGCTATTTGGCCTATGCAACTTTTTCGACGTCATCTCTCGGAAGTCGATTGGCGTGAGGCAACTCAGAAGGCTACAGGAAGAGATCGTGGTGATACTATGCGAGCTTGAGATGTACTTCCCGCCCGCATTCTTCGATGTTATGGTGCATCTGCTGGTCCATATCGTGGAGGATATCATCCAACTCGGGCCGACGTTCCTGCATAGCATGATGCCGTTCGAAAGGATGAATGGTGTCATCAAAGGATACGTTCGCAACATGTCACGTCTAGAGGGAAGTATAGCCAGGGGCTTTCTGACCGAAGAGTGCATCTCCTACTGCACGAATTATCTAGGCATCGAGCACCCCGTTGGTCTGCCCGTCAACAGGCACCTCGGCAGGCTCGCTGGATGGGGTCACCGTGAGGGTCGCCGCGAAATGCATGTCGACTTCGAGGGTCGACTCGCCGACTTTGAAAGAGCAAACCTAGTCGCGCTACAACACATAGACGTGGTCGATCCTTGGGTGGTAGAGCACAAAACCTTTATTGAGAAGACGTACAATGACCGAGGCCAACAGAGGACGGACGGAGATATAATCAAAGAGCACAACTCATGTTTCACGCGTTAGTTCAAGTAGAAGCTTCTGTCATACCCTTTACACGAGGATTCTTCCGCGGAAGAACAACTCATATTCGCCTTGTCACACGGCGCTGAGCACAACCTGATGACCTATGAGGCGTACGATATCAAGGGCTACACATTCTACACCGAGAACAAGGGCATGAAGAGCGATGGTTATCAGAACTCCGGGGTAACGATGGAATCCTACACCGGCAACGACAAGGACAGATACTACAGAAGGATCGAGGAGATCTGGGAGCTGAGCTACGCTGGAGAGAAGGTCCCGATGTTCCGTGTCAGATGGGCCAAGAGCGTCCTAAAAGAAGACCGGTATTTCACCACCACGGTTATACCCGAAGCCAAATCCAAGACCGCGGGCGCAAACGTCACCGCGAAAAATGAGCCATGGGTACTGGCTTCCCAAGTGGACCAATGCTTCTTCATTACCGACCCGTCAAAGCCCAGTCGTGTTGTCGTGAGGAGAGGCAAAAGGAAGATCATCAGAATGGATGGAGTAGCCAATGAGCAAGACTTCGACAAGTACGGCGACCCGAAGATCGAACATGACGACGACGATGAAATAGCAGCACACACCACAAGAAGAAGCAGGACCACCCTACCTAAAGGACGTTCGTTCCATAGAAGAACTCCATTTGCGAAAAAGAAGGGCAAGAAGATTGTGAACAGATAGCTAGCTAAGATCGATTGTATTTAAATCGTAGTCTTCATTTCTTGATTGTATTTCATGGGCACTTTTTGATATCATGAATATTTTTAAATTTCATGGGCACTTTTTGAATTTATGAGGACACTCGATGTCGATCCCCCTCCATCTCGATCTCGATTCCCCCTCCATCTCGATCTCGATCCCCCTCCATCTCGATCCCACCCGCCCCCTTCCCCGCTAGCTCCACCGCCGCCGCCGACCCACCGCAACCCTCCCCCGCTCCACCGCCGCCGACAAGCACCCGGACCCCCGCACCCTCCCCCGCTCCCTCCCCCGCTCCA
>NC_041385.1:779733113-779763049 GCF_002162155.2 Triticum dicoccoides
CCCGCTCCACCGCCGCCGCCGATGATATTTTCAAGTAACAAATTTGAACATATTTTTTAAAAAATTATTACTGTTTTTATAAAAAAATATTATTGTTATGATTTAAACAAGTTTGAACATATTTAAACACAAATAAATATCAAACAACATTTGAAATGCATAAAAAATATTGGGGAGCCTGGGAATCGAACCCAAGACCTCCTGGTGTGTGTGCTGCGTGCTGACCAGTCGGGCTAGTGGGGGGGTTCTATTGTGGATTGGGTTAGGTGGAATATAACCTGAGTGCTCGAACTAAAAAAACATTCTAATGGCGCACCCCCTGGTGGTGCGCCATTAGTAATCTTCCCCCATCCATACACTTCGTCCCTCCCTCGTCCCTCTCCCTCTCGCCAGATCGACACTTCCTTCCTCTCCCTCCACCGCGCCGCTCCCTCCCTCCACCGCGCCACCACCGCTGCCCCGACCCACGGCGCCGCAGCCGCCCACGCGCCCCCGCCGCCTCCCTCTCCCCTTCCTCCCCCTCGAGCGCCACCTCCCCCTCGAGCCCTTCGTCATCTCCGCTCCGGCCACCACGAAATCTCTCTCGTCGGAGCTGCCCCTCAACGGCGGCTAGCCTCGTCGGACGCGCTCCTCGACAGCGGCGCAAGCCTCCCCGTGCGGCCTGGTTAGTCTCTCTCCCTCCCTCCCTCTTTCCCCCGCTCATCCCCATGCCCCCACGGGGCGGCGACCTAGGGTTAGGAGCAGGAGCTCTCCGCCGCCGCCCCGTCGTGCCGCTGCTGCTGCTTCTTGCGGCCGCCTTTCTCTAGCTTCCCCTCGGGATCTGTGCACCATGCCGCGGCTGCTGCTGCTTTGTGGCCTCCGCCGCCGCCTGCCGTGTGGGTTGGTCGCCTGCTTCCTCTGTCAGCGCGGCGGGATGCCCAATGTGGGTACGGTTTGGCAGCGCTGTGTTGGTGAGCTGTTGCCTTGTTGGTGAGCTCTGCGATTTTATTTTAGCTGGAGCAGGGTTAGGAGTTAAGCTAGAGGGAGGAGTGGCCGTGCCTGTGTTTCGCCCTTGCATCAGGCTTGCCGACATGGTACTTGCGTAGTTTCTTGATGGATAACCAGTTTATCTGCAATGTTGTGCTGCTTGCTGATTGCGCGATTCGTTTATGTTGAGTTGTGTTGTGCAAGGCCTCCGCACTTCTTGTTTCGTTGGATTATCATGTGGGAGTGGCCTTAATCTCAGTTTGCCATCTTGCATATTAGTGCCTGTGATGAGCATTTCTTTGTACCTGTACAAGTGTAGATATTATGATTGTTGCTGTTATACCATCGCTAGTTTCATGTAATAATTGAACTGGTTATCTAATTGTACGCACATAAGTTTAATGTAATAAATACAAATGTGCGATTTTGGGCAAGAATAGAAGTGATAAATATTTACTATCTTGTTGCCAGTCTCCAGCCTGATGAAAATAGTAGGTTCAGTTAACCGTACTCGTGTCTGCTGCTTCTTGCGGCCACCGTTCCCGCATGCTCGCGCGCTCCCGTGCTCCCGTACTAGACAGTAGCATCTTCAGACATTCAGTTACTGAATTTGGGTTGTTCTAATCATCATGCAGTTCATATCTCCCCGGGATCGATGCCGAAGGGCCTGCACTCGCTGGATCTGTCACGGAACAAGATCGCCAACGTCGAGGGGCTTCGGTAACTGACGAAGCTTTGCGTGCTCAATCTCAGCTACAACCGAATTTCGTGCATCAGCCACGGTAAGTTGCAGATGGTTCTGCTGGTGTGGTAATTGATTTACTTGTTTGGTTTGGTAGATGGAGCACTGTATCAGTGGTGCTAAACTGCTCTTGTTATCTGACTGGTTGGTGCGTTATGAGCCACCGTGTTGTGTATGGCCTGCCTAAGAATTGGTTAAGTAGTAAGTTGTTTAGGCTTGGCCATTTCCACTCATTGTAGATAGAATTACACTTTTGTTACATTGCGTTATCTTTCTGTAGAGTAGTAATGCTCCACTTCCACATATTTTTAGTTAGTTATCTTCCAGTAGTATTTCAAATTGAAGCCCTGAGCAGCAGCGCCTCTTGTGTTGTTCACTATCACATAGTTGCAGTTTGGCAAACACAGCTAGTAAATATTCTACTGTTTTGAAGTGCTTGTTGGAATATGTGTGTGAAATTATTTTGTGGCAATTGATGCTTCTGATCAAAACAGGTACCTTATAACATCATGGAATCACAACCTTATAACAAATAATTTAAGAGGCTATGTTCTGGTTTGTTGTATCTCCACCAGTTTGGGTTGGTGAATGTGGATGATTTTTTTATCCTGTGAACTCATTGTACTGCTACAAGAATTTGGTATCATCATGGTGTAATTTTGTTAACATTCTGGTTTTGTTAGATAGTGGCTACACTAATCTAGAGTGATACAATTTTCCTTCCCCTGTATTTCCTGTGGCTCTATTGTGTAATAATTGTTCTGTCATGAAAATAGAGTTTTGTCTCTCATGTTCTGAATTTCCTCTTTTCCTCATATTTTGCTTCACAATAGTATCTATGTGGCTGTTTTTGATCATTTTTCAAGTTTATCTTTGTACTAGTATTTGAGCTCTTTCCATCATCTACTGTCATGTGGAACTCTTTTTACAGTTAAAATGACCATGATTTACTATGTCCAGCAGTTGGGTTATTTAAGTCTGTTTACAGCTCTAGTACACTTCTCTTACACTTACTGAGGACTTGTATTTGCTACTGTTGTGTTGTTGTTCCTATACTGTAATTGCTTCAGCGCACACTACCATGACTTAATGTTTACAATAGATGTTTCCTTTGTGTCCAATAGTCAGCGTATATTTTTCTTCAGAGGTAACTGGTCAAATATTCAGTGTGTATGTCTGAACTTGAATGTTGCAATGCTGTTTTCTTCAGAGGCTACTGTCAAAAACTTGAGCTACTGTCTTGCAAAGATGATGATCATCTTGCTAGTTTGCTGGGTTTTGTCTCCGACCATTGTGTCGTGATGAATTTGCAGGTACCCCGAGAGGCCCTTGAGTTTGCCGGAATGTCGATTAACTTCCGTTCTGGAAAATTCGGGTACTCCATATGTCCTATTTTAGCAAAGGTCATGCTAAAATTTTCCGTGAATTTTAGCATGACTTTGCTAAAAATAGGACATATGGGGTACTTGCGACTAATGCATGGGCCGGGGTATCTTAGTACTTAGTTAAGTAGGATCAACTGCCCTGCCAGTCTTGCTACATTAAACCATAGGTGGCAATAGAGCCAAGTGATTAGGCCCAACTTAGAATTCTCCTTAGCATCAATAAACCCTAGATGATAAACCCAATATAGGTGGCAATAGAGCCAAGTGATTAGTGCCAAGTGATTAGGCCCAACCTAGGGTGCCTCGGCATCGATAAACCCTAAATGATGAAAACTTAACTTAGCATTTAGGGTGCCTCGGCGTCGACAAACCCTAAATGATGAAACCTTGGCTTTTAGGGTGCCTCGGTGTCGATCAGAATCTAAATGATGTACGCTTAGGCTTTTAGGGTGCCTCGGCGTCGACAAACCCTAAATGATAAAAGCTTAGCTTTTAGGATGCCTCGGTGTAGACAAACCCTAAATGATGAGACCATGATCTTGTTCCTTGACAATAACCAACTTTTTGACCAAACTTTTTTCCTATTTAGAGCGAAACATGGCCCACAACGATGAGGCCGGCGGTTCGGGCGGCAAGCAATTCTGGGAACTGTCCCAGGAGATGGAGGAACAACCTTACCGCTATGAGGACACCACGGAAGACACCGATCCTGACTACACAACCCCTAGTGGCGTCGGGGATGACACCACTGATGGTGCCGCCGAGGATGCCACCACTGATGATGGCGGCGCACACATATATGGCAGCCAACCGAAGAAGCAAAGGAAGGACCGGCGCCCGAATGCGATTAGAACCCTCAAGGAGGAATTTACTCAAGTGGACTTCGACGGGCATCCAACAGAGCCCAAACATATAGTCAAGGGGTACTCGCTTCAGCTCGGGTGCATTCTCCGGAGCACCGTCTCGATCAACACCGAGAACCTTAGGCATAAGGACCGAGGGAATTTGCGCAACCTCCTCTTCACGAAGCTGCACGATTGATACAAGTTCCCCGCTGATTTTGAAAACACACGCCTCTCAGGGAATAAAGTGAACAGTGCCGCCCTCACGAGGATGAGCATGGCCCTGTCTACTTGGAGAAGCGCGGTGAAGAGAATGATTGATAAAGGTGATAGTTAAGAGAAGATCAAGGCGAAATATTCTTCGATCAGCAAAGATGACTACAAGGAGTTCAAGATCAAGTGCGAGAGCAGCGCAACCTCCGAATCAAGTCAGTGGGGGGAAGAAATGCGGGAGTTGAACTTAGGGGAACACAAACTCGGTCCCGGCGGTTACAGAGTGGCAGAGCCTATATGGGACAAGGAGGAAGTGGAGCGTGCCCAGCAAGGCCTACCGCCCCGCTTCTAGAAATACAGCGGTGACAAGAAAACCAGGAACTTTGTCAGGGCCTGGTACAAGAAGGACCCGATAACAAAGGAGCTTACCACGGATCCGAAGACCAGGGCGCTTGAGCTTGTTCTGGTAAGGAATACACCCCCGCGTAATTAGCTCCACATGGTTGCACTCTAATTAATCCCCAATATTTCTAAATGGTTCACGTTCATTCCGCAGGAAACTGAAAGCAGTAGCGCGGGGTCGTCTCAGAGCTCCCCTTTCGACACCCCTTTAAATAGGGCGTTGAACGTAATGAAAAACAAGGATAAGCTCACTAAGCCGACGTCAGCTGGTCGTGTGGCCGGCAAAGGCTTGTCCACAAAATGGGGGTCATACTATACCGCTGGTGTGCGGAAGGAGAAAAAGACCAGCTCGGAAAGCCAGACGCGCGAGGTTGAAGCACTCAAGGCACAAGTGGCGCGGATTTCGGAGCTTGTCCAAGAGCAAGTGGAACAACAACTGGGAACGAAGCTCAACGCCATGGTGCCTACGTTGATTCATGGGCTGACGACGTGGATTGCGGGCGGCCAACAGGGGCCTCCCCCGGTTCCCACCTTCACGGCCAGCAACTCGCATAGCGCGCAGGCGGCGCCATTGGTGTCTCCGGTGGAGGTGATATTCGTGTCTCCGGCGCCGGCACGGGCATTGGAGCTTAATGCACCGGGTGTACACCGGCCGGCACCTCGCCAGCAAGCGCCCCCTCTGTCAGTTGCACGCCCGCCGTTGGCGGTGCCTCGACATTAGTCGAGCTTGATGGCATCACGGTAACTAAGCCTCTCGGCCGATGACTTCATCTCCTTGCCTTTGACTGCGCATCCCTGACGCCCTACATGTTTTCGCAGGGCGCCGCCGACGTTCCTTGCACTCTTCTGCACTTCGTGGGCGGCGAGTTGGTCGATGTCGCCAAGGGCAGAACCGTTCAACGGGGCAACTGCATGTTCCACGGTAATCCGATGGCACCCACAGTGTATAGGGTTGAAGTGGTTCGGGTGCTGCCAGGCTGCGACGAGCTGTTACCTCCGATTCGACCCGCTAGGGCCGACGAAGAAGATGAGATGACCCTCAGCGCCTGCATAAACTGGCCCCTGCTTTAGCCCAAGAGCCAGATTCGTTTGGGGGCGGGGGACACCACCCCACAGACAAGACCACCAGTCGTGCCGGCGCCAAGCCATGGCAAGAACGCCGCAACGCTACCGGACCTGCCGGACATCCCTATGGCACAGGATACGGACATCCCTATGGCACAGGATCCGGGCGACGACGACAACGACGACGGTACATTTACCAAAGTCGATAAGTACTTTGCCGAACATGGGTACGCTGACGAGTTCTGCGGGCCTCTTTCTCAAGAACCCAACCAAGACGACCGCAATCTAGCTGATACGGCGGAGAAATCCAATTGCAACAGGCGTCGTCTGGCTTTCGGTTCTTAGGAGACGCCTCCAGCTCCCTCCTTCACCGAGCCTCAGATAGCTGAGGTGCGAAATATTATCAGCTCCAACACGCTCAAGAAGGCGGTCTGTGAGCAGAACTCGGTCCCATTACAGGAGATCAAGAAGAAGGGATGGAAATGAAAGACTAACAAGGGCGCCGGTGCGAGCCAGCCAGCACCGAGTTTGATCCGTGCTCAGGACGGGCCACCTTCACCTAAGGATATCTCGAGGAGGGTGCATGTGCCGGGTAGGGCGATGCTACCGCCAAATATGCTCAATGTTGCAACCGGCGCTATGCGGAGTCTGCACGACAGTGTTCTTTCTTTGGAGAAGCGGCATCTCAGAGAGAATGATGTGGCATACCCGGTTTTCGTGGCCAAGGTGCCAGAGGGCAAGGGCTTTGTGGATGGCAACATCAGGGGTACGATCATCCTGCGGTTTGATGACATCTTTGCTATGTTTAACCTTCATCCGTTGCACTACACCTTCGTTCGGCTGTTTTCGCTGAGTATGGAGATACGGATCATTAGAGACAAGACCCCGGACATCGTGATAGTCGACCCCTTCTACATGCGTGCCAAGCACTTGAGCAGCGCTGGGGACCGCCAAGTTGCGAGTTCACACCTCGAAGGCGTCATTCTGGCAAACCCAGATAAGGATAACTTCCTTGTGGCTTACTTTCCCGAGTAAGTCATCCCTTAACCGCCCCGTAACATATGATTTCTTAGATTTCGATCGTTCTTTTTTTTCTAACATTCCGTGTTCTGTGCAGTGACACACATTGCACACTCATCCTCCTAAGCCCAAAATATTCCATGGCCACGTATTTCGACCCGAACCGTAACCTCAAGATAGACTACACAAATGTCAAGAAAGTTCTTGATGATGTTCTCCCTGGCTACGCCAAATCTGGAGGCACCTTCACCAGGGCAGTTTGTAAGTACGGCAAGCACACCTTCTCACACAATACGAAGTTCTGCTGTGTCAAGCAGCCGCCTGGCGGTCAGAAGGATGCCTACTATGCCCTCCATCACATGCGGGCGATCATAAGGGACCATCATCACCTTCTGCTATCAGATAGTCTCAAAGATTGGGCCGCGAGGTTGTCGGCAACCCAGGACGCGGACCTCAGACAAGAATTCTTTCGCATCCAGTCGGAGTTTGCAGACATCATCCATCAAGATGTCCTTCATACCTCGGGGCAGTTCTTCCGCAGATATCAACCGTCCAACAGTGAGATAGATGGAATGCTACAAATGCAGGGTGACAACGACCGTGATTTCATGACCATCACGACAGACGACGGCTTCATCCACGCTCCTGTCCGATGAGTCGAGTCGAAAGTAGTGATGTGTTGTTCTGAAACATTGATTGGCTCATGTTGTAATTAAACTTTAATGAATTTGTATGTCTCTTTGGTTTGGACAGTCGTTCAACTTAGATGTAATCGATGTTATTTATTAGTAGGACCATGAATCGTGCTATTAATGTCTTGCTTTTTTCTTTCGATCCTTTTGTTGCGTACTTACATATTGCTTATGTATTGTCTGTTGTTTAGCTTGTGCATAGAGATGTCGTCGTATGTCGTGTACAAGGGTAAGGTTCCCGGAGTCTACGACGACTGGGAGGAGTGTCGGAGATAGGTTCGCCATTTCAGCGGTAACAGTTACAAAGGGTACACCACTAGGGCGGAGGCCGAATCTAGATACGCCCGCTATCTAGCGAGAGAGAGGAGGGAGCGTTGGAGGAACCGTATGAAGACCAGTTTGATTGCGATGATGCTTATCGTGATGACCGCAGCTCTCTTCTATGTGATGGTAGTTTAGATGATCGATATCGACTTGTAATGTGAAGACAAACTCGATACTCGCGGTCTTGAGACTTGTAATGTTTTATCTTTGTTCGGTCTTTTGAATTCGGAGACTAATATGATGAATTGTATTCGGAGACTAATCTTCTATTGTATTCGATGAATCTGCTGTTGTTGTGTGCTGTTGTCTATATTTTGTCCAATAATATATTTTGTAACCTATGCAAAAATCAGAAAAGGAAAAAAACCAAATATTCATACTAATGGCGCATCACCTCCAGGTGCGCCATTAGTATGCCAAAGGATACTAATGGCGCATCACCACAGAGTGCGCCATTAGTATGACAAAGCACATGGTTACGTATGGCCCCCCGGGAGGCATACTAATGGCGCATGTTCTTACATACTAATGGCGCACTTCGTGGTGCGCCATTAGTATACCAGATACTAATGGCGCACCAATGGTGCGCCATTAGTAAAAAATACTAGTGGCGTGCTACTAATGGTGCACCGATAGTGCGCCATTAGTAGGCAAAACCGGTGCGCCATTAGTAGGCCTTTTCCTAGTAGTGAGCAGGACGCTACAGCTAGGGTTAGGTCTCCCGGCTCCCTTCAAGAAGCCGAGCAAATATGATTGCTTCTGCTTTTCCTTAGACGAGCCCTTACATGAGTTTATATAATCTCCAAATACGATAACTAGGCTAAGCCCCTAATAATGATAAGATAACTGGGCCAGGCCCCTAACTTCCTGGGTTGTAGTATATGCCGGTCAAAACATCTCTCCCCACCTGCATAAACAGCTTGTCCTCGAGCTGGAAGGTGGGGAAGCGCTTGCGGAACTCCTCGAGGTGATCAACGGGCGCCAAACACCACCGTGTCAGCTGGGGCGGGCAGGTCTCAGAGCCCGGCGGCGGCGGTGTCCTCCTCAATGTAGTCCGTAGCCTCCAGGTAGAAGAGTTGCGGGCAAACGTGGTCGGGCACGTAGGGCTCATCACAGTTGAAGCACAACCCTTGGCAGCGACGCTCGAGTTACTCGGACGGGGTGAGTCGGCGGAACGGGGGCGCCGCGGAAGCCTGAGCAGGCCGACCCTGCACGGGAACTTCCGGCCAAGGGGGTGGCCCAGCGGCCCGGGGCGGTGACACCTGCTGGATGGCCACTGTGCGACGCTCGAAAACACGGGCGTATTACATGGTCGTCTGGAGGTCCTGTGGCCCACGCATCTCCACGTCCACGCGGATCTGGTCCGGTAGGCCGCCAACGAAGAGCTCAGCCTGCTGACGAGCCGAAACGCCGGGGGCGTGGCACACCAGTGCCTGGAAGCGATCGACGAAGTCTTGCACGGTGGTGAGGAACGGAAGGCGCCCAAGCTCCGCCAGACGGCTCCCGCGTATAGGCGGACCAAAGCGCAAGAGGCGCAGATCGCGGAAATGCTCCCATGGTGTGGCATGCCGCCCTCGTCCTGCTAAAGGGGGTCATACCACGTCTGGGAGGCACCTCATAGATGATAGGAGGCGATCCAGGTGCGGTCAGACGTGAGAGTGCGCTGCCCCTTGAAAAATTGGTCGCATTGGTTGAGCCAATTCAGGGGGTCGATGATGCCGTCGTAGGTCGCGAACTCCAGCTTGGAGAATCTCGGCGGCGGCTGGGCGTGGACGATGGGCGGGTATGTGTCATCCGCGCGGAACAGCGAGGGCGACGGTGCCGAGTGTGCAGGCTGCAAAGTACCGCCATGGAAAAGGGACCCGTCCACACCATCGTAGGGACCCGCGGCACCCGAGGACCCGCCGAACTGCATGGTCGGGGGCGGCGCCTGCGGTGAAAGCATGTGCGGCTGTCCTGAGGCCATCGTGTAGACCGACTCGATGGACCCGGCGAGCCAGGCTGGCGACGGGGAGAAACGGACCTGGTGGATGGGCACCCCGGGCGCCATCAACGGAAGGCCCGGCCCCGGCGGCGGCGGCTGTTGCAGCGGCATGATGGATGCGATGGAGGTCGCCGGTGGTGGCGGCTGCCACAGGAGCTACTGTGGCCCCGTGATGGTGGTGACGGGGCGGGCGACTGCAGCCCATAGTGTCCTGCGAGGATGGTGCGGATGCCCTGGACCGCCTGAGTCAGGTCCTGGAGCGCCGCCGTCATCTCCTCCGGGGTGAGCACAGCGGGGGCGGGCACGGGTGGCGTCCAAGCGCCGGAGGAGATCGGCCCGGTCAGGGACGGCTTGCTGGCCACGGTGGTCATCGGCGACGAAGAGGCGATCGGCAGCGGGAGGGATGGGGTGGGCGGTGGCGCGGACATGATCGAGTCACAGACACCTGATACCAGATTGATAGGATCTGGGATCCTACCAGGTCTAGCTCGTAGGTTGTAGGGGTGGAAAGGGGCTTGGCGAGGAGGAAGGCGAGGTCGCCGGCGCTGGGGCGCCGTTGTCACATGTGCGAGAGAGAGGGAGGGAGCAGGACGCGGCGGCTAGGGTTGGGTCTCCCGACTCCCTTCAGGAAGCCGAGCAAATGTGATTGCTTCTGCTTTTCCTCAAACGAGTCTTTACATGAGTCTATATAATCTCCAAATACGATAAGTGGGTTAAGCCCCTAATAACACGATAAGATAACTGGGCCAGGCCCCTAACTGCCTGGGCTATAGTATATGCCAGTCATAACAGCCTCATTGTTCTCCATAAGCTTTGTTAATTTGAAATGTCTTGTTCTAGGCAAGAATACGTTTTAGATTTGCTTACGGATTATCTCTGGAACTGTTATATGCTCACCGGGGCTTAGAATAGGGTATGAATGTAATGTTTCGTCTATTTTCTGTGATGCTTCCTCGTGTCTAGGCGTCATCCTGTGTACTACTTGCTTTTGCAATTTGTTTTTGGTTGGATTTCCTGACATTACCGCAGAAACAGTTTGTAGCGCAATTGCCCCTGCAAACTAGCATGCCGAGTAATGGCTAAATCAGTGTATAATGTCTCATTAATAGCATCCTATAGCGCGATATAGCACATAATATATACTCCCTCTGTCCCAAAATATAAGAATGTTTTTAAACAAAAATGCATAGGTGAACATGGCGCCACGCGAGGTCTTTATCTCACCATCCATTTCTCTCAGATTTGTATCGTATTCATACCATAAGCAGTGCATATCACGTATATTAAATATTCCTCCTTGCAGTATTGAATATGTATTCCACAAAATAATCAATGCATAAGGGGCCACATGCTTGACAAACATGACCCAACTCATTTAGGGCTTGTTCGTTTAATCCCTTCCCCAAAGGGATTGGAGAGGTTTGAAGGGGATTGGGAAGGAATTTGACTTTCAGGGGATGTAATCCCTCACAATCTCCTTTAATCCACCTCAAACCCTGTGCAACCGAACAAGGCCAGCAGACCACATTTACTAGGCACAGGTTGGGAATGTTAACTGCATTTGAAGCCCTGCACCACCATCTCTCTCCATCCAGCGTCTGAAGTTTGAAAGTAGGTATTTAGTGTCATCACATTTACTAGGCACAGGTGAGGATTAATGCACCACGCTGCCCTTGTCTTAATGTGTGCTGCTCCACTACATATTACTAGTGCACCATCCTCTACAACTGCAATGAAAATGTGTAGTCTGCTAATTGGTCTGAACGTATTTTTAGATAAATTAGTCTGAACTGTTAACTACTCCCTCCATCCGCGAATAAGTGTACATCTAGCTTTTGTCTTTAAGTCAAAGTTTTAAAACTTTGACCACCTTTCTAGGAAAAAGTAAAAGCATTTATGGCATCAAATTAGTATCACTAGATTCGGTTTGAAATATACTTTGATAATATATCAATTTGATGTCATATATGTTACTACTATTTTCTATATAGTTGGTCAAAATTTTAAAACTTTGACTTAGAACAAAAGCTAGATGTACACTTATTTGCGGACGGAAGGGGTATGCTAGATCAGCTTAGGTCTATCTCCATGTCAGGTCAGGCATATGCATACACATGATTAATGTTTCTAAATTGCAACTAAAAAATTGTTCCTAAATTGCAGTTAATATTTTGAAAAATCAGGAATCCATGATTTTAATTTTTAAATATATACCCACCGCATAAGATTAAACTAGTCCACCTAGAACAAATAATCAAAGCCCCAAATAGCTATTTTCCTTTTAAGAATAATTAGTGTAAACTTTTAACTATGCTAGATAAGGTTTGGTCTATCTCCATGTCAGGTCAGGCATGTGCATATACATGATTAATATTCCTAAATTGCAACTAAAAATGTTCCTAAATTGCAGTAAATAATTTACAATTTTAGGAATTCAAGATTGGTTATATTTGCTGGGTGCATTGATGACCTGCCCACTCATTTACAATCGTCTACGCTGACAATTAAACAAATGTCGGCAGCATGTGAGAGATTTATGATGCTTGGCTTGTGCGAGGCAAGCTAATTTGTATGGTTCCTGCTGTTTTGTGTGTGAGGTACCATGCATCTTAATTATGTGGTAAGCACAACAATTGGGACAAAAACGAAATAATTTCTAGTGCTGATTGTATATCAACAAAACAACATCAAAATGGATTGTTGAGTGATAAGCATAACATGACACAGATTGTGCGATAGGTGAGGACGCACCACATACTGGAAGATACATAGGCAAATGTGGATAAAAAAGTACGAAAAATAGCTATTGGGGGGCTCTGATTATTTTTTCTAAGTGGACTAGTCTAATTTAAAGTAGTGCACATATTTTTGAAAATTAAAATCTTGGATTCCTGAAATATTAAATTATTTGTTGGAATTTAGGAACATTGTTTTTTAGTTGCAATTTAGAAATATTAATCGTGTTTGTGCACATGCCTAGCTAACCTGACATGGAGATAGACCTAAGCTGATCTCGCATAGTTAAAAGTTCACACTAATTCATCCAAAAAAGAAAAATAGTTATTGGTGCTCTGATTATTTGTTCTAGGTGGACTAGTTTAATCTTATGCAGTGGACATATTTTTCAAAATTTAAATCTTGAATTCCTAAAATTGTAAATTATTTACTGCAATTTAGGAACATTTTTAGTTGCAATTTGGGAATATTAATCATGTATATGCACATGCCTGACCTGACATGGAGATAGACCAAACCTTATATAGCATAGTTAAAAGTTTACACTAATTATTCTTAAAAGGAAAATAGCTATTTGGGGCTTTGATTATTTGTTCTAGGTGGACTAGTTTAATCTTATGCAGTGGGTACATATTTAAAAATTAAAATCATGGATTCCTGATTTTTCAAAATATTAACTGCAATATAGGAACAATTTTTTAGTTGCAAATTAGAAACATTAATCATGTGTACGCATATGCCTGATCGGACATGGAGATAGACCTAAGCTGATCTAGCATAGTTAACAGTTCAGACTAATTCATCTAAAAAATGGTCAGACCAATTACCAGACTACACATTTTCGTTGCAGCTGTAGAGGATGGTGCACTAGTAATATGTAGTGGAGCAGCACACATTAAGACGAGGGCAGTGTGGTGCATTAATCCTCACCTGTACCTAGTAAATGTGATGACACTATAATACCTCACTTTCCAACTTCAACGACGCTGGATTGAGAGAGATGGTGGTGCAAGCTTCAAATGCAGTTAACATTCCCAACCTGTGCCTAGTAAATGAGGTCTGCTCCTAGTAAATGAGTTGGGTCACGTTTGTCAAGCATGTGGGCCCTTATGCATTGATTGTTTTGTGGAATACAGATTCAATACTGCAAGGAGGAATATTCAATTTACGTGATATGCACTGCTTATGGTATGAATACGATACAAATCTGAGAGAAATGGATGGTGAGATAAAGACCTCGCGTGGCGCCATGTTCACCTATGCATTTTTGATACAATGACTACTAATAAATACTAAATTGTTTACCTTTAGAAGTGTAAAAAAACATAGATTTATAATTGAAAACAATATCTTTAGGATTTTCATGAAAATTATTTGTATTATATTAATTTTGATTATTTTTTGTCTAAAAAATAATGGTCAAAGATACACTACTAGAAAATACCTTATAGGTAGATGCCAAGCAGTAGCGATAGGTAAGTGACCGGCCTTGATGTTAAGTAGTAGTAGCGTGGGTCAGTAACCCACACTACAGGCACATGGTAGTAGTAGCGAGGGTGGCCACAACAAGCGCTGCGTCTAAGTGTGCCCCAAGATACGCCAAGTCGAGCCATAGTAGCAACGCGGGTCATATAACCCGCGCTACAAGTAACATGGTAACTGTAGCGTGGGCCCTATAGCCCACGTTGCCACTACTCTTACATAGGCTAGCTGGTGGGCCCAATTTAACATCAGCGCCGGTTAAAGGCCCGCGCTACAACTTAGCAGTAGCGTGGTCCACCTACCCGCGCTACGGCTAAGCTCACCTTATCCCCTACCTAACCGTCCATTTCCTAATCTCTCATCACTCTCACTCTCACTCTCTCGCACTCTCCTCTCTCCTCGGCGTCGCCGTCTCCCGCCGCCACCACCGCGGTCGGCCACCGACTCTCCCGCTCCTCCTCCACCGAGTAGCTCCTCCCTCCTCCCTCCACCTCCCTCCCTCCCTCCTCCCTCCCTCCTCCCTCTATTCTTGTAGAATGTAGGTTTTTTAATAGAATAGTTTTTTTGAATGGAATATAATATAGAATGTAGATTTTGAATAGAGTATAAAACTAGTAGATTTTGAATGGAATACAATAGAATGTAGATTTTTTTTAATGGAATAGAAAATTTTCTGTAAATGTAGGTCTTTTGAATAGAATAGAAAATTACTAAACGTAGGCCTTTTGAATAGAGTAGAAAACTAGTAAATGTAGGACATCAAAATTATGCTTGCCAAATTTAGAGAGAGAGAGATACTTTCAATCTAGGTCATCAAAGTTATGTTTGCCAAAGTTTGTATGAGGTCCTTTCAATGTTGATAGTTTGTGCTATTTGGACATGTGTATGTGTATGAACATGTTGATTCTGAATTGATGTGTATGTGGTACCAAAGATGGCCACATATGTCTCTTTCTATTGCAGGGAAACTCCGAATGGCCCATATTTTGCCGGAATGTTGATTCATTTCCGTTCCGGCAAATTTTAGGTGCTCGATACGTCCTGTTTTTGGCAAAGGTCATGCCGATTTGTTTTGTGGATTTCAGCAAGACTTGTGCTATAAATTAGGAAATATCAAGTGCTCGTGATTTGCCGGAATAGTAACTAAATGATATTCCGGCTAAACATAGGCCATTTTTTATGTCATTGCTCGATATATGTAACGAGTTGACTTTCAGTCTATTGGGGCTCCTTGTGTGACGGTCGATATATGAGAGGGGAAGAATTTCGCCTGTCGTCGTGGGGGTCGCTTCTCCTTCTTGTTTTTTTGCTAGACCTTCTTAATGCACTAGGGAAGGAGGAGTAGCAACCATCACCGATGGTCGAAAAATCAGCAAGGCAGAGTCCATCATATATGAGAGAGGAAGAATCCCGACTGTTGTCATGGGGATCACTTCTCCTTGTTCTCCTTGTGCTAGATCTTTGTAATGCACTAGGGGAAGGAGGAGTAGTGATCATCACCGATGGTCGATATATGAGAGAGGAAGAATCCCAACCATTGTCGTCGGGGTGTCTTCTCCTCCGTTCCCGTGTGCTAGACATTTTGGTGTAATGCAGTCGGGAACGAAAGGGAGGAGTGACCATCACCAATGGTCGAATATATGATAGAGGGAGTACCCACCATATACACCAAGTGAGATGTGAGTTTTCAAGGAAGACTCGACAGACCGAAAGTTAACGCGTGCTGAATAGTGATCTGTGTGTCTACTTCCTGGTAATTGTTATCAATTTTTAATCTTTGAATCATGAACACAAGACATGTCTTAGATGATAGGATCCCTGAGTGCGATTACTGCAGCGACAACCAGGGTATATGTGCGACATGCCTCACCTGGAAAATGATAGGTTCTTCCCCATCAAGCTAGAGACCTTCAAAGTTTTTACGGTCCGTACTGATGATAAGTATTTTTTTCATAATGAAGCATTACTTGTGCTTTTTTTGCTTCAATGCATAATTTCCATTTTTTACAATTTGAGTAGTGCATCCCCTACCATGCAAGACGGTATGTCTTGGTGAAGCTCAGTTTTGAAGATAGTAAAAATATGGAGACGGAGATATCTCACCTTAGGACATCCTCGATCTTTTAATTGGTATTAGAGCCTCGTCTCTCTTTGTCTGGCTTAACCACCTAGGGAGTAAGGATGTCGACTAGGGGATTAGGATTCTCTGACACTCTTAGTTTTGATGGCACAAAGTTTGATGTTTGGGTTATTCGCATGCTTAATCATTTTTGGGCCATTGACCCGTGTTTAGAGTGAATTTTAGATATGTGGGTTTCTCCTCTGAAGGATCCTCAAAGATTATCTATAGAGGGTGAGAAAAACTCTTATGTTAATGCTCAAGCTTCTAATGTGCTTTTTGATGCTTTGAGCAACGTAGTTATATTTCAACTCATGTCGTTTCGGGATGCTCTTGAGTTGTGGACTAAGCTTAAAGATAAATATGGTGTTTCCAAGATTTGTGAGGATAATTTTCCTCCCTCCACCTCCGGTCATATAGTGTTCTCAACTTCTTATACTTCACCTACATGTGGTTTGCCACAAGGTAATAACATGGTGAGTAGTGGTGTTCATTGCAATGATGATAGTGGGCTTATTGTTGATTATCCTTCATCACTTTCTTATTGCAATGCTTCATCTCTGGACTTTAGCAGTTTGAGCACTCCAAATGTTTCACATGCTTGTGTTGAGAGTCCGTGCATATCATGTAGAAATTCTTGACTAAATATCATGATGATATGCTTGCTATATCTTGTTGCCATGATAAAAATGCATGTATTTCCTCGAGTTGTTGTGCTAACTGATACGTCCATTTTGCATCATGCTTTTATATCGATACTTATTGCATTATGGGCTGTTATTACACGTTATGTCACAATACTTATGCCTATTCTCTCTTATTTTACAAGGTTTACATGAAGAGGGAGAATGCCGGCAGCTGTGATTCTGGGCTGGAAAAGGAGCAAATATTGGAGACATATTCTGCACAGCTCCAAAAGTCCTGAAACTCCACGAAAGTCATTTTTGGAATTAATGATAAATATTGAGCGGAAGAAGTACCAGAGGGGGCACACACACCCTGGCCACGAGGGTGGGGGCGCGCCCCCTGCCTCGTGGGCCCCCTGGCAGCCCTCCAGTGGCCATCTTCTGCTATATGAAGGCTTTTACCCTGGAAAAAATCATAAGCAAGCTTACGGGAGGAAACCCGCTGCCACGAGGCGGAACCTTGGCGGAACCAATCTAGGGCTCCGGTGGAGCTGTTCTGCCGGGGAAACTTCCCTCCGGCAGTGGGAAATCATCACCATCGTCATCACCAACGATCCTCTCATCGGGAGGGGGTCAATATCCATCAACATCTTCACCAACACCATCTCCTCTCAAACCCTTGTTCATCTCTTGTATCCAATCTTTGTAGCAAAACCTCAGTTTGGTACTTGTGGGTTGCTAGTAGTGTTGATTACTCCTTGTAGTTGATGCTAGTTGGTTTATTTGGTAGAAGATCATATGTTCAGATCCTTAACGCATATTAATCCCCCTCTGATTATGAACATGAATATGCTTTGTGAGTAGTTACGTTTGTGCCGGAGGACATGGGAGAAGTCTTGCTATTAGTAGTCATGTGAATTTGGTATTCGTTCGATATTTTGATGAGATGTATGTTGTCTCTCCTCTAGTGGTGTTATGTGAACGTCAACTACATGACACTTCACCATTATTTGGGCCTAGAGGAAGGCATTGGGAAGTAATAAGTAGCTGATGGGTTGCGAGAGTGACAAAAGCTTAAACCCTAGTTTATGAGTTGCTTCGTAAGGGGCTGATTTGGATCCATATGTTTCATGCTATGGTTAGGTTTACCCTAATACTTCTTTTGTAGTTGTGGATGCTTGCAATAGGGGTTAATCATAAGTGGGATGCTTGTCCAAGAAAGGGCAGTACCCAAGCACCGGTCCACCCACATATCAAATTATCAAAGTAACGAACACGAACCATATGAGCATGATGAAAACTAGCTTGACGATAATTCCCATGTGTCCTCGGGAGCGCTTTTCTCTATATAAGAACTTGTCCAGGCTTTTCCTTTGCTACAAAAAGGATTGGGCCACCTTGCTGCACTTTATTTACTTTTATTGCTTGCTACCCGTTACAAATTACCTTATCACAAAACTATCTGTTACCGATAATTTCAGTGCTTGCAGAGAATACCTTACTGAAAACCGCTTGTCATTTCCTTCTGCTCCTCGTAGGGTTCGACACTCTTACTTATTGAAAGGACTGTGATAGATCCCTTACACTTTTGGGTCATCACTAACAACGTAGAGGAAACCCAACACTCCATGGAACAAGATGTGGTCTTGAACGGTGCTTCAAGGGATCCTACATCGTCATCTATGCTTTTTGCCTATGGCTATGGTTTTAAAGGTATCTCCTACTTTGAACCCCAATATGTCTCTTGATGATGATGTTAATGCTAATAATGATGAGGATAATGATGAAGAGATTGATAATGTTGCCTCCTTAAAAATTAAGGGGGGAAAGGTTTTTAAAGCTCTTCATAAAAATAAAATTGCTCGTTCCAACCTCATGGAAATCATGTCCATTGCCATTGAGGGCAAGAAAAATTGAGGAGTTGGAATCTCATCTCGAGGAGCATGAGGTCACCATTAAGAAAATGGAAGGTCATGAGCATGATTACGCTAATGAGATGCATACCTCTCCCAAGCTCTTGAACTTGAACAAACCACTAAGGAATCTCTTGAGGAGACTTTTGCTCTAGAATTGTCTAGAGTGAAGGAATCTCATAATAGAGCTCTTGAGGTGGCCAATGATTTTGAAACTAAAAATGAGAAGCTTGAAGTTGTGCATGATAAACTCCTTGAGGACTTTGGGACCTCGAAAATGGCTCAAGGGACATTAAGAGTGAGCTCATCAAACTCACTGAGTCTCATGCTCAACTTAAAGCTTCATATTCAAAACAGCTTGCAAAATTGCTTTCTCCTCTTGTTGTTAATGATGATGCTAGTGCTACTAACTCTATTTATTGTGAAGTAGCCATTTTGAAGGAGAATGTTGAGCTAAGGTCTCAACTTGCGTTGCTATCTAGCAATTATGGGGAATTGGAAGAAAGTCATGAAAAGATCTCAAGCTCTTATGATGATATTCTAGTATCCCATAATGTGCCAGCGGTAGCTCATGAGGCTCTGATGACTAAGGTAACATCTAGTGAGCCTCATGTGGATACTAGCACTATTTCAAGTCTAAATACTATATTGCCATGTGCTAGTCCTCGTAATTCATCCACTCATAATGTTGATACATCTTGTGATGAATTGCTTTCCTTGCCTTGTTGTTCTAACGATGAATCTTATAGTTCCTCTAGTACTTGTGTTGATACTAACAATGTAGAGGAAATCAAAGAGCTCAAGGCCCAAGTCACTTCCTTGAAGAAAGACTTGGAAACGAGTCATGGAGGGAAGTCCACACTCAACAATATCTCGAGTGTGCAAAAATCCCCCAATGACAAAGGTGGACTTGGATTCAACTCCAATAAGAAGAAGAAGTCCAAGATGAACAAGAAAAAGGGCCAAAAACAAGTCAAGAATTTGGCCAAGAAGAAGAAGGCCATAAGTGACAAGCAACAAGGGAAGTGGCCACAAGTTCATTCCCATGCTCAACCTTAAGTTGAAGAAATGCCTCTCCCCAAGATGACTCAAGCTAATTCTTCTCAATTTGATAAATCAAGTGAGAAGAAAGTGAAGAGTAGACATTGCTACCTATGTCGTGAGAAAGGTCACATAACTTCTTCATGCACGAATGGTACCTTATCCAACCCTATTCTAATAGATGATGTCTATTCTCTTGGGAAGGATAAGGTTGGCAATGTGTTTGCCAAGTTTGTTGGTACTCAAAGTGGTGTCAAGAAAAGAACCATTTGGGTTGCCAAGCCTATTGTGACTAACCTCTTAGTACCCAACTTAGTTGGGGACCAACTAGCTCAAACTTGATCAATAGGTGTTGTTGGAGGGCATTGGAGACTTGGATACGTCATGAAGAATTAAGGGGGCTTCATCATTCTTATTGTCTGAAGCCAAGTCAATTGGGTTATCAAGTTTCTATCTTATATCCAATGTGCCTCCTTGCAGTAACTTGTACTTAAATTGCTTACATTGAAAGTTACTTGCCCCTTTCCATGTTTTGGTTTTGTTCCTTGCATGTATTTGTATATGTTGTGTCTCCAAGTTGCTTATCTTGAGTAATCAAGTATGTGTATGTTGGTTTGCACATCATGTACATGTGTGTCATACGTTGAGCCCTTGGGCATATTGTTTGTATTTATTTGGCTCTTGTGAGAGATTAAGGGAATATCCCATTGAGGGGGAGTGATGTGCCTTGTGCACCTTACAATCCTATAAATGCGTGTACATGAGGAATACCATCTAGTATTGATATTACAAGTTTATCTAGTCGCTATGTGGTATGTCTTATCATGAGAAATTCAAATTCTAAATAGTCCATTAATTATCTCTTGTTGGATTATTATTGCCTCTTGTGCAGTTTCCTTTGGTATCACATTATGGGGGACTAATGTGCTATGTGCAGATTACAAGCCTAGTAAATGTGTACATTTGAGATACTGTCACTGGTAACCCACAAGTGCAGGGGATCGCAACAGTTTTCGATAAGTAAGAGTGTCGAACCCAACGAGGAGCTAAAGGTAGAATAAATATTCCCTCAAGTTCTATCGACCACCGATACAACTCTACGCACGCTTGACGTTCGTTTTACCTAGAACAAGTATGAAACTAGGAGTACTTTGTAGGTGTTGTTGGATAGCATTGCAAGATAATAAAGAGCACGTAAATATAAACTAGGGTTGTTTAGATAAAGAAGCAATAAAGTAAGTATTAGTAGAGAGCTTTTTGTCACGAGAAAGTTATTTGTCCAAGGCAAACGATAACTAGACCGGTAATCACTATTGCAATTTTATTTGAGGGAGAGGCATAAGCTAACATACTTCCTCTTCTTGGATCATATGCACTTATGATTAGAACTCTAGCAAGCATCCGCAACTACTAAAGATCATTAAGGTAAAACCCAACCATAGCATTAAAGTATCAAGTCCTCTTTATCCCATACGCAAACAACCTACTTACTCGGGTCTGTGCTTCTGTTCACTCACGCCACCCACCATAAGCAAATCATGAACATGTTGCAAACTCTACAGCGGGAATCCCTCACGCTTGCGCGACACGGAGAGCACCATAGTACAGCACCAATAATAAAACATGTAACTCAAACCAATCACGATCATCAATTAACCCATAGGACAAAACAGATCTACTCAAACATCATAGGATAGCCATACATCATTGGGAGATAATATATAGCATTGAGAACCATGTTTAAGTAGAGATTACAGTGGGTAAGAGAGGGGTTACACCTCTGCATAGAGGGGGGAAGAGTTCGTGATGAAGGCGGGGAAGTTGTTGGTGAAGATCGCGGTGATGATGATGGCCCCCGACGGCGTTCCTGCGCCACCGGAAGAAAGGGGGAGAGAGCCCCCTTCTTCTTCTTCTTCTTCTTCCTTGACCTTCTCCCTAGATGGGAGAAGGGTTTCCCCTCTGGTCCTTGGCTCCCATGGCGTGGGAGGGGCGAGAGCCCCTCCGAGATTGGATCTATCTCTCTGTCTCTCTCTATTTCTGCGTTCTCCCCTCTGCCTTTTCACCTTTTTGTATGTTCTCCTCGATGCATTTCCAACACTCTCTTTTTCTACGTACACTTTTGATTCCTAAGTAGGTAGGGACAACGTTCGAGATCTCATCCAACCGTCTATTTCTCACTGATTGGGAGATTGGATTGGAATCCGAGGAGAACTGATTGGATGTCATGGAACAAATGGGGCACTACATTGGTTACCCACTGCTATCCTAACGGAGATTTCTCTATTTGTTGAAAGTGGAAAGGAGTCATATTTGAATCAGAAAGTTGGGCTCGTTCACTCACACCTTTCTTTGATTATTGATGACTTGGCTTCTTGCTCAAGTAAGCACCCGGCATACCAATTCATTATCCTTGGGGCTCGGCTCGCCCCTTCCTATCTACGTTATTCTTTCTTTGTTACTCTCGTAATGACCTTCCGAAAGAAATCAAGGTTACCAGGTGACAACTCTGATTCTTCTTCCCTTATAGAACCTTCCCGCAAGAAATCAGTGGAAGTGGGTCCGCCCTTACAACTCATCAAATCTGCCTTCTTTTCTGTTTTGCGATATACATATTCTCAAGATATGGAGATCCATAACTCCGATTGGATTGAAACCTTCGCCCAGATCTTTTTCCAAAAATTAGCTTTCTTGCGGCCAAAGAAGGGCGTCAACCGTCTTACGAGTGGCCCAGGAGGGTGGGGAGCGCGCCTCCCTGTCTCGTGGACACCTCGGGCACCGTTTCGCGTTGATTGTTTCTCCGGAAAATCCCAAATATTCCAAAATAATTCTCTGTCCGTTTTTATCCCATTTGGATTCCGTTTGATATGGGTTTCCTGCGAAACATAAAACATGCAACAGACAGGAACTGACACTGGGCATTGGATCAATATGTTAGTCCCAACAATAGTATAAAAAGTTGCCAAAAGTATATGAAAGTTGAATAATATTGGCATGGAACAATCAAAAATTATAGATACGACGGAGACGTATCAGCATCCCCAAGCTTAATTCCTGCTCGTCCTCGAGTAGGTAAATGATAAAAAAGATAATTTTTGATGTGGAATGCTACCTAGCATAATCTTGATCATATGTCTAATCATGGCATGAATATTAAGACACGAGTGATTCAAGGCAATAGTCTATCATTTGACATAGAAACAATAATACTTCAAGCCTACTAATAAAGCAATCATGTCTTTTCAAAATAACATGGCCAAAGAAAGTTATCCCTACAAAATCATATAGTCTGGCTATGCTCCATCTTCACCACACAAAATATTCACATCATGCACAACCCCGATGACAAGCCAAGCAATTGGTTCATACTTTTTAACGCGCTTCAGCTTTTTCAACCCTCACGCAATACATGAGCGTAAGCCATGGACATAGCACTATAGGTGGAATATAATATGATGATGGGGGTTATGTGGAGAAGACAAAAAAGGAGAAAGTCTCACATCGACGCGGCTAATCAACGGGCTATGGAGATGCCCATCAATTGATGTCAATGCGAGGAGTAGGGATTGCCATGCAACAGATGCACTAGAGCTATAAGTGTATGAAAGCTCAACAAAAGAAACTAAGTGGGTGTGCATCCAACTTGCTTGCTCACGAAGACCTAGGGCATTTTGAGGAAGCCCATCGTTGGAATATACAAGCCAAGTTCTATAATGAAAATTCCCACTAGTATATGAAAGTGACAACATAAGAAACTCTCTATATGAAGAACATGGTGCTACTTTGAAGCACAAGTGTGAAAAAAGAGGATAGTAGCATTGTCCCTTTTTATATATTTTTTCTTTTTCTTTTTTTTCTTTTTTTGCGGGCTTCTTTGCCCCCCCCTTTTATTTAGGCTTCGTTGGCCTCTCTTTTTTTTTCTTTTTTTTCTTTTCTTTTTTTTCTTTTTTTGGCACAATGCTCTATTAATGATGATCATCACACTTCTATTTACTTACAACTCAGTATTACAACTGGATACTAGAACAAAGATATGACTCTATATGAATGCCTCCGGTGGTGTACTGGGATGTGCAATGATCTAGCATAGCAATGGCATCAAAAAACGGACAAGCCATGAAAACATCATGCTAGCTATCTTACGATCATGCAAAGAAATATGACAATAAATGCTCAAGTCATGTATATGATGATGACGAAAGTTGCATGGCAATATATCTCGGAATGGCTATGGAAATGCCATGATAGGTAGGTATGGTGGCTGTTTCGAGGAAGATATAATGAGGCTTATGTGTGGTAGAGCGTATCGTATCACGGGGTTTGGATGCACCAGCGAAGTTTGCACCAACTCTCGAGGTGAGAAAGGGCAATGCACGGTACCGAAGAGGCTAGCAATGATGGAAGGGTGAGAGTGCGTATAATCCATGGACTCACATTAGTCATAAAGAACTCATATACTTATTGCAAAAGTTTATTAGCCCTCAAAGCAAAGTAATACTATGCATGCTCCTAGGGGGATAGATTGGTAGGAAAAGACCACCGCTCGTCCCCGACCGCCACTCATAAGGAATACAATCAATAAATACCTCATGCTCTGACTTTGTTACATAACGGTTCACCATACGTGCATGCTACGGGAATCACAAACTCCAACACAAGTATTTCTACAATCCACAACTACCCACTAGCATGACTCTAATATCACCATCTTTATATTGCAAAACTATTGCAAGGAATCAAACATATCATATTCAGCGATCTACAAGTTTATGTAGGATTTTATGACTAACCAATGACCAAGTCCTAACATCTCTCTAAATAGATATAAGTGAAGCAAGAGAGTTTAATTCTTTCTACAAAAGATATGCTCATGCTCTAACAATTATAAGTGAAGCAAAAGAGCATTCTACAAATGGCGGTTTTCTATGTGAAGAGAAACAGGCAATCCAAACTTCAAATGATATAAGTGAAGCACATGAAGCATTCTATAAAGCCATACTCAAAAGATTTAAGTGAAGTGCAATGAGCATTCTATAAATCAACCAAGGACTATCTCATACCAGCAGGGTGCATAAAAGAAAAGTGAAAACTAAATGCAAAAGACGCTCCAAGACTTGCACATATCGCATGAACGAAACGAATACGAAAACATACCGATACTTATTGAAGAAAGAGGGGGTGCCTTCCGGGGCATCCCCAAGCTTAGACGCTTGAGTCTCCTTGAATATTTACTTGGGGTGCCTCGGGCATCCCCAAGCTTGAGCTCTTGCCTCTCTTCCTCTTCCTCATATCGAGACCTCCTCGATCAAACACTTCATCCACACAAAACTTCAACAGAAAACTCGGTAAGATTTGTTAGTATAATAAAGCAAATAACTACTCTAAGTACTGTTGCAAACCAATTCATATTTTGTTTTTGCATTGTGTCTACTTTAATATAGCTTTTCCATGGCTTAATCCACTGATATATATTGATAGATTCATCAAAACAAGCAAACTATGCATCAAAAACAGAATCTGTCAAAAACAGAACAGTCTGTAGCAATCTGAACATTAACCATACTTATGGTACCCCAAAAATTCTACAAAAATTATGAAAAATAAACAATTTGTATAGAAAGACAGTGCAAAAGAAATCAGAACCATTTGACGTTCCAGTTAAAAATGTAAAATCGCACACTACAGCCAAAGTTTCTGTCCTGCACCGTACAAACCAACAAGCATTGTGAACATCCTAAAGGCAAACCTTGGCACATTATTTTTATAATACAATGGAATTATACAAGGGTATAATTATTTTTTTTTCAAAAGTTTCTGTAATTCAGATTCACAAAGTTTCTGTGAGCATGAACAAAGTTCAAGGAGCTCTCCCACTTCAACAATGCTTGTCTCTCTCACTTTCACTTTCCTTTTTGAAAAGTTTTGGGTTTCCCTCTTTATTTTTTGTTTTTAAATTATATGAAAGCACTCAAAAGAGATAAATGACTCTCTAAAACTTCCGGGTTATCTCGCTGGCAGCACTTTCTTTAAAGCCATTGAGCTAGGCATATAGTGCTCAAGTAGTGAATCCACCCGGATCCCAAGGTATATCAAAGCCAATTTTAATTAACAATGATTTAGAATTTAGTAGTGAGCACAAAGCAAAATATATCAAACAATGACGAAGTCTAACTCTCTTCCTATGCATTGGCATGTCATAAAAGAAAAATTCATGCACACCAAGTAAAGGCCAATGCATAGTATAAGCAGTTTCTTGCAATTCTATCATATTGGAAACATAGAGAGGTGGAGATATAGTTCCTCTCTCATAATAATTGCAAGTAGGAGCAGAAAGAACATGCATATTATATGTATCAAAATCATCATGTGTAGTAGTAAAACACAACCCATCAATATAATCCTTAATAAGCACAAACTTCTCTGATATAGTGTAGTTTGGAGAATTCAAAAAGATAATAGGGCTATCATGCGTGGGTGCAATAGAAACAATTTCATGTTTAACATAAGGAACTATAGCAAGTTCATCTCCATAAGGATAATTCATATTGGCATCTTTGCCACAAGCATAGCAAGCATCATCAAAAAGGGATATTTCAAGAGAAACAACGGGATCATAACAATCATCATAGCAATCATCCTTCGGTAAGCATGAAGGGAAATTAAACAATGTATGAGTTGAAGAGTTACTCTCATTAGAAGGTGGGCACGGGTAGCTAATCCGCTCTTCCTCCTTTTGTTGTTCGCTCTCCTCATCATCTTTTTCATTCAATGAGCTCATAGTTTCATCAATTTCTTCTTCCATAGACTCCTGCAAAATATTAGTCTCTTCTTGGACAGCGGAGACTTTCTCAATAAGAGCATCAATATCGGAATTATATTCATAATTCTCATAGAAATATTTCAACATAGCAAAATTTGCAAGCCTATAAACATCATCATCAAAAGCTTCATACTTTTCAAACAAAGATTCAATTTCATAAGCAGCCTTAAAAGCAACAAATTCTTCAATTCGTTCAACATCATAGTAATCATATATACCGTTAGCATAAGAAGCTAAGCTTTCATTATCATTAAATTTGCATGAAATGGGAAGGTGTGGAGCCTTCATCCTAGAGCAACAATTATAATCATATCTCAAGCATAGATCCCGAGCATACCAACGCAACATATTAATTTGATCCCATAATAGTTTTCCTTTTTGTGTCAAGCGATAATCCCTTAAGTATTCACGTTGATCCAACGTTACTCCCATTATAAAGTTGAATAGGGTTTTCTCAGGATTATCAAAGTAGTACATAATATTTTTCACATAATGATCATCGAGGGTTTTAGGAGGTTCCCCATCTCCATGAGCATCAAGTTCACCTAATTTTTTTGGTATTTCATGTTCCATAACTATAACTAAAGATAAAGAACAACTAAGAACAGCAAATAAAAATTACTTAGTGATAAAGCAAACAAGCACACACGAGAATATTCACCCCACGCTATGACTCTTCGGCAACGGCGCCAGAAGAAGGTCTTGATAACCCACAAGTGTAGGGGATCGCAATAGTTTTCGATAAGTAAGAGTGTCGAACCCAACGAGGAGCTAAAGGTAGAATAAATATTCCCTCAAGTTCTATCGACCACCGATACAACTCTATGCACGCTTGATGTTCGCTTTACCTAGAACAAGTATGAAACTAGGAGTACTTTGTAGGTGTTGTTGGATAGCTTTGCAAGATAATAAAGAGCACATAAATATAAAATAGGGGCTGTTTAGATAAGAAGCAATAAAGTAAGTATTAGTAGAGAGCTTTTTGTCATGAGAAAGTTATTTCTCCAAGGCAATCGATAACTAGACCGGTAATCACTATTGCAATTTTATCTGAGGGAGAGGCATAAGCTAACATACTTTCTCTTCTTGGATCATATGCACTTATGATTAGAACTCTAGCAAGCATCCGCAACTACTAAAGATCATTAAGGTAAAACCCAACCATAGCATTAAAGTATCAAGTCCTCTTTATCCCATACGCAAACAACCTACTTACTCGGGTCTGTGCTTCTGTTCACTCACGCCACCCACCATAAGCAAATCATGAACATATTGCAAACCCTACAGCGGGAATCCCTCACGCTTGCACGACACAGAGAGCACCATAGGACAGCACCAATAATAAAACATGCAACTCAAACCAATCACGATCATCAATTAACCCATAGGACAAAACGGATCTACTCAAACATCATAGGATAGCCATACATCATTGGGAAATAATATATAGCGTTGAGCACCATGTTTAAGTAGAGATTACAGCGGGTAAGAGAGGGGTTACACCGCTGCATAGAGGGGGGGAAGAGTTGGTGATGAAGGCGGGGAAGTTGTTGGTGAAGATCGCGGTGATGATGATGGCCCCCGGCGGCGTTCCGGCGCCACCAGAAGCAAGGGGTAGAGAGTCCCCCTTCTTCTTCTTCTTCCTTGACCTTCTCCCTGGATGGGAGAAGGGTTTCCCCTCTGGTCCTTGGCTCCCATGGCGTGGGAGGGGCGAGAGCCCCTCCAAGATTGGATCTATCTCTCTGTCTCTCTCTATTTCTGCGTTCACCCCTCTGCCTTTTCACCGTTTCGTATATACATGGAGATCCATAACTCCGATTGGATTGAAACCTTCGCCCAGATCTTTTTCCAAAAAATAGCTTTCTTGCGGCCAAAGAAGGGCGTCAACCACCTTACGAGTGGCCCAGGAGGGTGGGGGCGCCTAGGGGGGAGGGCGCGCCACCTGTCTCATGGCCACCTCGGGCACCGTTTCTCGTTGATTCTTTCTCCGGAAAATCCCAAATATTCTAAAATAATTCTCCGTCCGTTTTTATCCTGTTTGGATTCCGTTTGATATGGGTTTCCTGCGAAACATAAAACATGCAATAGACAGGAACTGGCACTGGGCGCTGGATCAATATGTTAGTGCCAAAAATAGTATAAAAAGTTGCCAAAAGTATATGAAAGTTGAATAATATTAGCATGGAACAATCAAAAATTATAGATGCAACGGAGACGTATCAGTCACCTAGAATTGATATTGTAAATTATCTTGTCCCTAGGTGGCATGTTAGCTCTACAAGTTGCAATTTGCTTTTATGTTTGGTGTGAAGATGATGATGTATATCTTTGAAATCTACCACCGGGAATTATTTCCAAATACTTGTCTCTTGACAATTGGTAACCATTTATGTGATAGAAATTGTTGATCAACTTTACATTGGCCTTTGGTTTTATTTGCCTTATCTCTTTCATAGGATTGTTTCAACTCCCCCGTTCTTCCGTTCCACTTGTGGATCATGTTTATTTCTTGATCTCGTCTAGTGCGTCTATGGATATAGTGAAAGCGGTGATCCCATCTTGTGCATTTTGCATTCAAATGCAAATTCTATAATTCACAACTCTTGGGGGAGCTATCCTATTTTCTTTAGAACACTCATCTTGTGATCCTTATCAAGTGTGTGTTGGTGGAAGACAAGTCGTTTCTTTTTGGTACTGTGTGCCACCATGAAACTTTGTAGAGGTCTTGGTTCGTTAGGAACCTTCCTCTCTTTTGTGAGTTTGGTATCTTCCTTTTAGTGTGTATCAATGGATATCTCATTCTTCGATGTATCTTTTATTTGGTATCCTTCAAGTCATAAGTTCTTCTTTGAGTATCTTATTTTCACTTGGTATCTTTTCTTTTGGGATCCTATCAACCATGTTTTGATTTGGTCCTTGAAGTCTAGAGCATGCATATTTACCTTATGTACATTCTTTGGCATGCTTTCTTTATTTGACCCAATATATAAGGGAAACTCCACCAAGTCTCAAATTGGCTAAGATGTGCATGAAATTCTATTTCATATCTATATGCACATATTTATGTGGAGTTTGTCATATGTATTGTTGGTTTCCTAACTCTTTGGTCCCAATGAGTTTGGCTACCAATTTTTACTACCACTCTAGAGTGGTACTACCGCGGCTACTACCGTGGCTACTACCGCTCCGAACCAAAATCTCGTATTAACTCCAGCGGTGGTAGGCACATATGTATTTTTTTAGTACCGCTCGCAAGCAGTAGTACCGCTACCCTTAGCGGTAGTACTGTGAGGACGAGGGTAGTACTGCTCCGGCGGTTCTACTGGCCTTTTACCTCCTCGCTGTTGTTTTTCAAAGGGCTTCCACCGCCCTGGCGGTAGTACCGCTCCCATGAGCAGTAGTACCGCTCTATGCGGGCATTGAGCATAATGGTTGGATTTTTCCCCACCTACAAAAAGGGGGTCTTCTTCCCCAATGAACCTTATCCTTTGGGCTCGTGTTCTTCCCCCATTGTTGACCTTCTTCGAGCTTGCTATCTCTGAATCCCTCCATGGATTCTTGCTTGTT
>NC_041385.1:779763317-779764210 GCF_002162155.2 Triticum dicoccoides
AGAGAGGAGATCTAGATCCACATTTCCACCAATCACTTTCTCCTCTATGTGAGGGGAACCCCTTGGATTAAGATCTTGGAGTTCTTGGTGTTCTCCTTCTTGTTCTTCCTCTCACTTTCCTCCCTAGCATTAGTGCTTTGGTGGGATTTGGGAGAGAAGGACTTGGGCACTCCGTGTGCCCTTGCCATTGCATTTGGTTCGGTTTGAGTTCTCCACGGTGATATGTGAAAGTTACAAGTTGAGAAGCTTATTACTCTTGGGTGCTTGGTACCCTTGAGCTTGTTCCTCTTGGGGTGCTTCGGCGCCCTAGATGGTTGGTGGTGTTCGGAGCTCAATCATTGTGGTGTAAAGCTCCGGACAAGCGTCGGGGTGTCCAATTAGGTTGTGGATATCACCCCGAGCACTTTGACGGGTTCCGATGACCGCCCCAAGGATTGCCAAAGTGTATGGGTTCAGTGATGGCCCCCAAGGGTTGCCATTTGTACGGGTTCGGTGACCGCCCTCAAGGGTCCCTTAGTGGAATCACGACATCTTGCATTGTGCGAGGGCGTGACGAGATTATGGTGGCCCTAGTGGCTTCTTGGGGAGCATTGTGCCTCCACATCGCTCCAAACGGAGATTAGCATCCACAAGGGTGTGAACTTTGGGATACATCGTCGTATACGCGTGCCTCGGTTATCTCTTACCCGTGCCCTTTACTTATGCACTTTACTTTGTGATAGCCATATTGTTTCTTGTCATATATCTTGCTATCACTTAGTTGTTTAATTTGCTTAGCATAAGTTGTTGGTGCGTATAGGTGAGCCTAGTTGTTGTAGGTTTTGTTCTTGACAAATTAACCGCTAGGTTTATTCCACATTTGTTCAAGCCTAAACCCGTAATTATTTTGAAGC
>NC_041385.1:779764631-779774251 GCF_002162155.2 Triticum dicoccoides
TTGAATCAATTGGTAGAATTACCTTCCACACTATGTTTCCAACTTGAAAAGTTTTCAAATTGACATTTTTACTGTAAGCTCTTTCCACCCTTAACTTGTCCCTCTCTATGGGTTTCAAACCAACCAAGCATTTATCACCGACTCAACCAAAATTGTCCATCATCAAGTTATAAATTCCACCGCCAATAAGTCATTTTGTTTGGATAATTTCACAACATTCAATTTACCTCTATGGGAAAACAGTTTTTCCCCATACGCAAGCTCATATGAGCTTACCTCTTAGCACCTTGCCATGAGATTGTACGACCCACAAATCCTTGGAAAATAATTCATGCCACCTCCTTGGTTCAATATTTTTCTTGATGAACCTGATTATA
Organism: Triticum dicoccoides; assembly: GCF_002162155.2. NCBI lineage: Eukaryota > Viridiplantae > Streptophyta > Magnoliopsida > Poales > Poaceae > Triticum > Triticum dicoccoides. The sequence goes on from NC_041385.1 coordinate 779,765,009, forward strand.
TATTTTGTTGCTAGACTCATCGTCCATTGGTTTGGACATAATATGGAGAGAAATTGAGCAACTTTATCTTATAAGATTCAACAAATTCTCTCACTTGATATGACATGAATGACAAACCTTCATCCGTTGTTAATGTTTGAGGAATGTCGAATCTATGGATAATGTGCTTAATTATGAATTGATTTACCTTTATACATGTCATATTTTGAGAGGTATTACTTCAGACCATTGGTGAAATAATTAGTTGCCAGCAACATGAACCGATACCCTTTTGAAGAAGGATGAATTTCTCTAATAGAGTATAATCCTCAAACTCTAAAAGGACACAACTTGATAATGTGATGTAACATAACAGTAGGAGCCAAATATAATCAATATTTTGACAAGCTTCACATCCTTTAGAATACCTCGAGCAATCATTAATTATTATCGACCAATAAAACTCATCACGTCGCAATACCCACTCCATTTTGTGGGCTGACTAATGAGTGCCACAAATGCCTTCATGTACCTCTCCCGCAACAACTCTTGCTTGGTCCTCACCCAAGCACTTCAAAAGAATACCGTCAACCATTGATTGGTGATAATGGCCATCATGTATTAATGTATACATGAAAGCCTTCGTGTCCACCCTTTTACTAAAGGCTATATTATAACTTATTTTTTCATGGGACATTGGTTGATCGATTTCATGGTTTTTAAAAAAATAGTATTTTAATTGTAAAACAAAGTCGACAATATCGCACAATTCCCATGAGAATCCTAAATTTATATGTCATATACGATTGAATGAAGCAAGCATTTGATGGACACACACTCCGCTTACAAGAATACTACCACACATTGCCTCCTATCCTCACTAATGATGGCCAAGTATACGAGGAACTGTGTCTAAGGACTTGTTCTAATTTCTTTTGCCATTGTGTTGTCTTTTCCCTGACATGGATGCTCATATGGTAATTAATCAACAAATCAAAGTTTTTTCTTTTTTCTTTTCAATGCGAAATAGATTGTTGACTTAGATTTGTTATGTCGTTTTGTTATTGACTGTATTTGGTTTTCTTAACCAAAAAAACAAAATTCTGCCTATACATATATATGCTATAGTCCATGCATGTTGTATATGTTATTGAGAGGCTAAGTGTATTCTTTTTTATATGCATGTTAGGGGAAATCATAAGTGAAAATGGAAACAAAAAGATCACGATGGTCTAAGTAACCGACGCCCCTTGTTATAAGGATGAGCACAATGTTGTAGGCTGACAATTCTGCTGCAAATACATTGACATCGACAACAAAGGCTGTCACCTCGCTTGAGTAACAAGGGCTATCAACAGCCTGAATAATTAACACAACAATTTCCGCATATTCATCTCGTTTAGTAGCAACATATAGTAGGTGCCAATTTCATTATTCAAATACATCGTCTTTCAAGGCGTGGTAAACAATGGGCAGTACATACAAAGTGAAGATAACATTCACACAAGTCACATGGATGCTTGGTCTATACCTGGGAGCAAATTAATTTTGACTGGATCCTTCTTAGTCGTGTCATGATGCGCCTTGCAATGCTCACACGCGCCCGTGCGGGGTGGGCACCAGCACGAGCGGCGTCTTGAGGAGGGGGATAACCTTGCCTTGCTCCTCCACACTCACCATCGTCCCATCCGGGAGCGCCCACTCGAAGCAGCACAACAGGTTCGCCAGCGTGAACTCCACGGTGGCCACACTCATGGACAGGGCGGGACACATACGCCGCCCTGCGCCGAACGGTATCAGCTCGAAATTTGCGCCCTTGAAGTCTATCTCGCTCGCCTCAAACCTATCTGGCTTAAACTCCTCCGGGTCATCTGGCCAGCTCATAGGGTCTCTGCCAATGGCCCAGGCGTTGACATAGATCCTTGTCTTTGCTGGCACGTCGTAGCCACCAATCTGGATGTCCCGCATGGCCTCCCTAGGCAACAACATCGTCGCCGGCGGGTGCAGCCGCAGTGTCTCTTTGACCACCATCTTGAGGTATCCCATCTTGGGCATGTCGTTCAGTCGCACCCTCTCGTTGCTGCCCACCACGTCCCTGATCTCCTTTTGCACCTTCTTCAGCAGATGGGGCTTTCGGATTAGCTCCGCCATTGCCCAAAGGATCGTCACCGAGGCCGCGTCCGAGCCACCAATGAACGTACCCTGCATGTATGCATGGCCGTAGTGCCTTAAGTTACTTCTCCTTTTTTTCCTTCATCAAGGCATGACAGGATCTAGACACAACTAGTAAAACGTACAAAGATGATGCCCTTGACGTGGTCTCTCGTGATACCGAGCGTGGTGCCACGGTTGTCCTTCCAGAGGTCGACGAGGCGGTCGACGAGGTCACCGCCGCCGTTCTGAGGCTTAACGCGCCGAGGGTCAAGATGCTGCTCAATGATGATCTCGAAGAAGGCATCAAGATGCTTGAAGATCTGCTCGCGGCGAGCGGTGAGACCGGTGATTCGGTCGATTAGGCGTCCGATGATGTTGGGGAAGTAGTCCTCAGCGGAGAAGCTTGCCTGCGCATGTGTGGCCTCCTCGAGCACGTGCTCCAAGTTCTTGTGGTGTGGGAACTTGTCGTTGTTGTACATGTCTCCAAAACCCAGCATGCCGATGATGCCATCGGCCAGGCTGAAGACGTGCTCCTTCAGGGCTACCGGCTCTCCGACCAAGCCGCTCAAGGTGCTCATCAGTTTCTCCACCTAATAGACCAAGGTATAATCCATTAGAGTGTTTTTTTCTACCATACGCGCCGCGTGGAACATATCAACCACCCCTTATTTTATCTCAAGCTAGGCTATCTCACCAAGTTAGCACACACATGTTGGCTTCTGTTTGAAAAAAAAATTAGATGCTAATATATTTTCTAACAAATGTTTGACTTACATTCTCGAGTCTCCACATAACTGGTCTGTCTAGGACACATCTAGATGTGTTATGTCACATCTAAGCTGATTTTCATTTTGCTTATGGTCTTTTTTTTTGTCTAAGTTTTTTTTTTCTTATTGCCGCATTATATATTTGTGAAAGGTTAGATGTGACATTCTTAAAAAACATCTAGATGTGAATTAGACAGCCTCCAATTCTGTTGAATAAAGCGCGCACGTGTTCTAAATTTTACTTGAACCATTACTATAAACTAATAAAGCATAAGTTATGTGACTTATTATATATACCACTATTTTTTTCAAATATGAATCAACAGCATAGCTTTTCTCACAAATAAGTGTGTAACGCACATTTGGTTGGTTAAACTGATGGTCACAATTAAATTTTAAGTTCGTGCGTGCTTTACTCATTGAAATGGAGGAAGTACGTTTCTCTTAGAAGGACTAGCATTAGTTGTATGTGCGTGCTTTACTCATTGAAATGGAGGAAGTACGTTTCTCTTAGAAGGACTAGCATTAGTTGTATGTGCGTGCTTCGTATACCTGATGCTGGCGTGCGTTCCATGCAGCTTTAGCGTGGCGCACGCCAAAGAGCTCGACCACGAGGAACTTGCGCATCGCGTGCCAGTAGGCGCCGTAGGGCGCGAACCCGACGTTGTTGAGGCCGTAGGACAGACGCTTCATCCCTGGGGACATGGGGCGGGTGCAGCAATCCTCATCGTGGGTCTTCATCACCTCTTGCGCTGCCTCAGCTGACGACACCACCACCGTCGGCACCGTGCCGAGCTGCAGCTGCATCACTGGCCCGTGCCGCCGCGCCAGATCCCGTAGGCTCCGGTGCGGCAGCTGGCTTACCTGGTGCAGGTTCCCCAGGATCGGCACTTGGGCCGGGCCCGGCGGCAGCCTGAGCCCCTTGTTGCTCAGTTTTCTCCTCGTCAAGAGCCCGAGGGAGACGAGTGCTAGGAGGAGGAGGAGGAGCTGCCATTGTTGCGGTGGGGAGAGGACCAAGCTGAGTGAGATGGCCATTGATTTTCTTAACTGTGTTTGGTGATGTTGTGCTGCTGCTTCTAACCTTTGTTTCGCGTCCAATTGATTGTCTTATTTATGGTGTGTGCATCCGCGTGTTATTAGCGAGCAAAGATTTATTCGACGTGTGTAAGTCATGCAGAGTCCAAGCATATCATCTTTCTCCTTTGTCGAAAGATATATCATCTCTTCTCTCAATTTCACTTTTGTACTGATTGACTGATCGGATGCACCATACACCGGTATCTTTTCTCTTAAAAAAATAGCCAAGTGGCCCACGCACGCAAATGCGCCGGCTATGTCTTAGACATCTTTTATTTATTTTAAAAATGTTAGAATTTATATACCAAGTGCACGTACACTCCGAAAGCCATACAAATTTCTTGAATTGGATGCAAAATGGCATAATTATTTGACCTTCTATTATAGTAATATATGTATATGTATAGTACATGTCATTCAGAAGTACATACAATGAGGACGCGGATTTTTAGGACATGGTTCTATGCGATGCGGTAATCTCAGTCGTCCGCGTTCACATCTAGATTACTACTCCCTCCGATCCAAATTACTTGTCGCTCAAATGGACGTATCTAGCACTGAAATACATCTAGATACATCCATTTGAGCGACAAGTAATATGGATCGAAGGGAGTAATTAATATAGTGTTTGCTCCAATACAAACAGTGTTGCTCAATAATGCACTGGAATACGCTTTTCTTTACCTGGCAGGAGTGGACCTCAAAGCTTTAAATTTGTATGCATATTACTTTGTCATTTAGTCAATCGGTAATATTTGCTGGGTGCATTGATGACCTGCCTACTCATTTACAATCGTCTACGCGGACAATTAAACAAATGTCGGCAGCACGTGAGAGATTTATGGTGCTTGGCTTGTGAGAGGCACGCTAATTTGTATGGTTCCTGTTTTGTGTGTGAGGTACCATGCATCTTAATCATGTGGTAAGCACAACAATTGGGACAAAAATGAATTAATTTCTAGTGTTGATTGTATATCAGCAAAACAACATCAAAATGGATTGTTGAGTGATAAGCATAACATGACACAGATTGTGCGATAGGTGAGGACGCACCACATACTGGAAGATACATGGGCAAATGTGGATAAAAAAGTAAGAAAAATAGCTATTGGGGGGTTCTGATTATTTGTTCTAAGTGGACTAGTCTAATTTTATGTAGTGCACATATTTTTGAAAATTAAAATCTTGGATTCCTGAAATGTTAAATTATTTATTGGAATTTAGGAACATTGTTTTTTAGTTGCAATTTAGGAATATTAATCGTGTTTGTGCACATGCCTAGCTAACCTGACATGGAGATAGACCTAAGCTGATATCGCATAGTTAAAAGTTCACACTAATTCATCCAAAAAAGAAAAATAGTTATTGGTGCTCTGATTATTTGTTCTAGGTGGACTAGTTTAATCTTATGCAGTGGACATATTTTTCAAAATTTAAATCTTGGATTCCTAAAATTGTAAATTATTTACTGCAATTTAGGAACATTTTTAGTTGCTATTTAGGAATATTAATCATGTATATGCACATGCCTGACCTGACATGGAGATAGACCAAACCTTATCTAGCGTAGTTAAAAGTTTACACTAATTATTCTTAAAAGGAAAATAGCTATTTGGGGCTTTGATTATTTGTTCTAGGTGGACTAGTTTAATCTTATGCGGTGGGTATATATTTAAAAATTAAAATCATGGATTCCTGATTTTTCAAAATATTAATTGCAATTTAGGAACAATTTTGTAGTTGCAAATTAGAAACATTAATCATGTGTACGCATATGCCTGACCTGACATGGAGATAGACCTAAGCTGATCTAGCATAGTTAACAGTTCAGACTAATTCATCTAAAAACGTTCAGACCAATTAGCAGACTACACATTTTCGTTGCAGCTGTAGAGGGTGGTGCACTAGTAATATGTAGTGGAGCAGCACACATTAAGACGAGGGCAGTGTGGTGCATTAATCCTCACCTGTGCGTAGTAAATGTGATGACACTAAAATACCTCACTTTCCAACTTCAACAACGCTGGATGGAGGGAGATGGTGGTGCAGGCTTCAAATGCAGTTAACGTTCCCAACATGTGCCTAGTAAATGAGGTCTGCTCCTAGTAAATGAGTTGGGTCACGTTTGTCAAGCATGTGGCCCCCTTATGTATTGATTGTTTTGTGGAATACAGATCCAATACTGCAAGGAGGAATATTCAATATACGTGATATGCACTGCTTATGGTATGACTACAATACAAATCTGAGAGAAATGGATGGTGAGATAAAGACCTCGCGTGGCGCCATGTTCACCTATGCATTTTCGCTACATTAGTGACAAAAACGTCCTTATATTATGGGACGGAGGGAGTAGCATATTTGAAGACCGGCGCTAGTTTGCTATAGCGTGCTATTACTTCATTGGTTGCAGCTCACAATTGCTGCCAAGATCTTAAGACATGCTTTTCATATTAGAAAAAATTAACGGCAGAGTTTGTAGTTGCTGTTTCTTGATGGGTTTTGTAGATTTAGATGGTTACATATTTTATTTTATTTTGCTGGAAAGTGTTTTACGTTTACATGCATAGACTATCATGCATGTTCAGAAGATGCATGTGTTGCATGGGTCATGACATGAAACAGAGCTGTTGGGAGTGAACGGAACATGGTCATGGAGATGTAACGCAAGAGTAAGCTGAGGATTTGGAGTACTACTTGCACTGACTACTTGGGACATAGGCCACCAGATGGATAGTGGTTCAAGGGGTCAAGTAAACCCCGAAATGCAATATGTCTTCTGAAGCACTCTTTGCTTTTGGAAACTATTACCTCTGATTTTTCGGAATGAATGCTCTAAGATAGCCGCGGCCCGCTCATCGGGCACACCTTCTGACATCACGCCGATCGCACGCATCACTACTGAATACTGGTAATATACTGGGCTACAGTTTTCACTCAAGAATTCACCTGGCTGAACATTCATGCTGTTGGCAGACGGCAGTGGCCCTTGCCACAGTATAAAACACCAGTGAAAACCGTTCTGTTATTTCAGTTGTTCTACTCTACTTTGTACCTGGCGCAGAACCTCCACTTGGCCGGGTTGCAACGCCCTCACTGCTGCAGATGAGGGATCCTCAAGATCATCTGAACAAAGGATGCGTCGGGTGCTGGCAAAGACAAGGCCAACGCACAAGAAGAAAGTGAAGACCATGCTGATACTTGTGGCTTCGCATATATGGATGAAGAGAAACAGTCGCTCTTTCAGACAAGTTACTCAAATTTGTGGTGTCATTGCAGCAATTCGGCGTGACATGGACTCCTGGAGGATGAGGAGTAGATTATTTTTGTTGTGGTGAAATGACACCAGACTCTTGTAAACCACCATGATCAGTTTGAAACCCGACGCTGAGTAATTGATTATTTGCACCACTTTTGTAAACCACCGTTCCACTATGTTTTTAATGCTTTCTTTAAAACCCGACGCATAATCTACTTCTAGGTCTATTCTGTGTGAGTCTTGTTCAGTATATCACGTGCTCACCCTTGCTATAGCCAAAACTGCAGAGAACGGCTACTACAGGTTTGTTGATGGACGATGTTAGTTGGTTATCCCACAGACAGCGGTTTGGGCGGGACATGGACGACATTTGATTCTGTTCGAGCCTTCTTAAAGCAATTTGCATTCTTACCTGTCTAAGGTCTATTCACTTTCGTTGTATGAGTCGTATCTTGGTCGAAAGACCTAGGTAAATTTGACTCTTTGTTGTATATGTAATTGATATTATTTTGTTATCTGTGTTGTGATAATTAAAACCAGATTGGCCCAATGACTAGCATTACTCTCCTTCGCCGCCGCCACAACATCTACCCCACATCCTATTGCCTCCCTTGCGAACCCTAGATCATGGCCGCTATCTTCTATGTCCCCGAACCCCCTTCATCCCCCCGACGAGGTCGACGCCAGGGAGCCATCCCTCAATGCCACTACATCATGTCCTAATCTTTCATGTGACCCACCGTTGTTGCCAAAAACAAAGTAATTCTATCTTGGGAATTAAAAAAGAATTGGAATGGGAAGTATTTGTTTCCTGATTCTCTGGCTAGGATTCTAAAACTAAATCACAAACTTCAGATAAAAAAATGAGTTGTTCTAGTGACATTTACAATACAAGTTACTTTAGAATTTGCTGAAATAAATGTAAGGTTCGTATCGCACGATTTTTCGCAAAAACGGGCTGGCGACATGGCAAATGTTCATATCTGACATTCCCCAAACTCTAGCACCTCTAAACCTTCGATTCTTCGCCATTTTCAGCAAAACAAGTTGGAGACTCTTCTTGGTGGTAAGTTTCTCATCCAATCTTTGGTTTATTTCGTCCGATTTCTTGGTATTTCTCTCGCATTATGAAGTTAGATCTGTTTGTTTTGAAACTAACCGTTGATTTTGAATGGTAATATTCGTTGTTTTTACATTGGATTGTTTGTGAGTTGATCGATACAATCAACTAGAGGGGGAAGGGGGTTGAATAGGAGACTACAAATTTTATGCTTAGGTGCCAATTCTAGGGATAAGCGGATAAATAAGGTTCAGTAGAAATGCAACTAGGTGAACACAACCTATATGGCAAGCAAACTTAGAGCAAGGTATGCAAGGAAAAAAATCTAAAAAGCAACGAACAAGTATAAAAAGCAAAGCAAGGTGTGGGATAGGATAAACCACAAGTGAGTCGACGATATGGATTTTATTCTGAAGTTCACTCTTCCTTGGGGAAGAGCTAATCTCCGTTGGCGGTGCCGGAGCCAAGGCTTCCGGAACTCCGTGAAAGGCTCGCCGTATTCTCCTCGAGTCATCCCAACAAATGAGCTTCAAATCACTTAGGGTCTGTCTTGAAGGTAACCACCACACCTGTACATACATCTCTGGAGCACACCACAAGAAAGGAAACTTTCGAAGGAACCTCTAATTAACCGTCTAGGAATCTGTTTGGTAGGAATGTAGATCAGGGGAATCTCCTCCAGTCCCGAAAGAATCAGAGTGTTTGGGGTGGATGGGGACGGATATCTCAAGCTTCTAAGATTTGGCAATGGTGGAGAAAAGCTTGAGAAAGATTAGGTTTTGAGGTGGAAGAAGGGTGGGTATAAATACCCCCAAGAGGTGAGATAGTCATTGCCCAGCCAACTCCTTCGGGCACCCGGACCGACCGGAGAAGCACAGCCTGCCTTGGGTACCCAAGGGTCCATGACCCAGGGCACACGGACAGATTAGGCGCAGAGCACACAGATG
>NC_041385.1:779774545-779816393 GCF_002162155.2 Triticum dicoccoides
AGGACCCCAGGAACCCGGGCACACCCAAGAGAAAACATCACGTCCGAGCACCTGGCAATCCAGGACCCCGGCACCCGGACAATACCGAGACTTAAGTCACATTCTCTCGTACCTCTGAGCACCCGGACCTCTGGTTGGGGTTATATCAACTTTGGAAGAACCCTTTTCGAAAGGCGTGCAATGTTTCAGAAAATAGTGTGTATGTAAGTTATTCGAGTTCCCCAACTCGCAAATCTTTGCAACCCCTTTTGATAGTACGGTTTCTCTAGCTCAAAAACAACCGAAAAACCTTCCGAGCCACCGAAGAATGCCGCTTTTTGCCCTTTTTGAATGGGGGGCCACCGAAGTCCGTAGACCATAGAGAGGTACCAATGTCCCGAGATAAACTTGACAACCGACATTAGTTCTCACTAATCCTATTGTAATCAACGCCAAAATCGTAATTGAGTGACAATGCACTTTTGATTTTTGTGCGATGCAGGAACACTCTAATGATGTAATTTCATGGAGTTTTGTCAGTTTCTAGTGAATATGAGTCGGTGGTTTGCCAAGGGCAAGGGGGCGAGCACCAGGGAAGTGCCTTCTTCTCGCAGTTTTCGCAACCCAATAGTGGTTGTTCGATTTTCTCTCGCGTGCCAGCAATCATGAAGCTAAAATCATGGTTGTCACTGTGTGGCATATCTCGGATGCACGAAAATCTGGGAGAAATAATAGTGAGGCTCCTTAATAGTGAGGCTCCTTAATAGCGCTGCATCGCCATGAAGATTAAAGCTTATACCGACCTCAATTTTCTGCATCTTCACAAATCTGCACCTGAGACCAGGCATGAAAGCACTATTTCAATCACGTCTGTCTTTCCGCCGCCCTCAAGTACAATTCTTTTCATGCCTGATGCAGCAATATTTCCTGAGAAAGACATCTCTGGGGCTAGTGTTGTTGGCCTGGACCATGAAGGGCGCTGCATTGTTTCCTGTTGTGGGCCTTTGCAAGGAGAGTTGGAACCTGAATTCCCGGAGGCGAGAGCTCTGCGTGGCTGTGTCGTGCGGTGTGTTGGGCTCATGAGGAGAACTATGACAAGGTCATCTTTGCCTCGGATTGTCTGTCGCTGGTTGAATGCCTCCATTCTTCGGTACAGGACAGGCCGTCCGTCGGTTCAGTTGTAGCTGAGATCAAACTTGCGTCAACGGGCTTCACCTCGGTGGCCTTCAAACATTTCGTAGCTAATAAAGGCTGCGTCATGGGCCCAAAAACAGGAAGACTAGTGCCTCTTTGATTTGCAGGTTTGTAAAAACCCTGGAATAGGAAAAACATAGGATTGAAATGGCATGGTCATCTCAATCCCACAGGATTTTGGTTGTTTGATTGCATCGTAGGAAAAATAAAGGATTCTTTCAAACAGGTTCAAATGGATACTAGAAATTCTATGGAGAATAGAACAAAGAAATCCTTAGAAGAAATTCTTATATGATTCAATCACAAACAACCAACAGAAAAAAGAACATAAAGATTCTAATCCACCAAAATTTCTATGAAAATTCTTCAAATCAAAGGGGCCCCCCCGAGGGCATCTACAACATTGTCTAGTCAGTCATCCGTAAAGATTGCTACAAAGGAATCGAGAGAAGATAAAACAGAGAGAGAAATAGTGTAGTGATCTAAACGCTCTGATATTTCTTTAGAGAGGGAATATGTAAACGTACAAGAATACTTATAGACGGTGATTTTGCTATTGTACTGGCATTGGGTGTTATGTGTTGTCTTATTTTATACACACAAGTACAGTAGTTGTGATTTGAATAGACTGTTTAAAGACAGCTTCTTATATACATTATCAAGAAAAAAAATACGTTATCTATATTATTGTTTGTCAGGATGGATTTTACAATATACAACTACTGTATCTTTAGACATACAAACGTGTAACCGGGGTAAAGTGCGGTAGCACTGGCCACTGGAGAGGGTGATAAAAAGGTCTGACAGACATAAAAGGCGGACATACAAATAAAAATGGCAGCTTTGCTAGAGGTACACTACCTGTGAAAGAGCGGGTAAACAAATATTCATACGTATTATACAGTAAAAGAAGAGCCATTTCGAATCAGACTAAAATCATTACCATCATCGCTAATCTTTTTCGAATGTTGAATCATCGCTAATCTGCTGAAACATTAGTTCAGTTCACTCACTCACTGGATGAACGTTCTTCAGTTGCCGGAGGCTTTTCTTCGTCAGCAGCATCCTCCTCCTCGGCCGCGAGCTCCCGCTCCACGTCGTCGCCGACGTGCTCGCCGTCGGGCCGGGAGGGCATCGCGAAGCGGCACATCGGGCAGAGCCGGCTGACGTGCAGCCAGCGGAAGATGCAGCGCTGGTGGAAGCAGTGGGAGCAGTCCATCTTCCTGAGCTTCCTGCCTCCGGCCACCAGGTCCTCCAGGCACACCGCGCACTCCAGATCCCGCACCTCCGCCGCCGCCGGCACGAGCAGTCCCGCCATGGAGTTCTTGGAGGCCGGCGGCTCTCTGCTACGCTCGGCCTCGCCCTCGGCCTCCGCCCGGGCGGCGGGTCGCCTCAGCGTCTCCGCGCGTCTCCGTATGAAGTCCTGGTTACGCGCCCACCACCCGCCGACCCGCTCGGGGCGGACGGCGACGAGGGGGTCGTCGGGATCCCCCCCTTGCCGCCTCCATTACTGGATCGATCTGCCGCTCCTGGCCCTGCTTCTCCATGGAGAAATCGGAATCGTAGCCGAGAGATAATCGCGAGAGGTAGAGTGATGATAAAGGGGAGACGATGTTTACCAGATTTATTATCCGCTCCTGGTCGGATTCATGCTCGTCTCGGCTTCCGATTCGACTTCTGAACAGGGGACTGCCCCTGCCTGCATAGGAAGGGGATGAACTCTACGCGGAGAGACAGAGAGAGGGACCCGTAGCAAACCTGGCCAAATCGGCCGGTATTAGCGTGCCGGCCCGATAACCCCGTGGTGGGTCTGGCCCGGCAAGTTTATAATCAGGCTGTGCTGGCACGTGGCCCGCCTAGGGCTGTACTTTGCGCACAAGGCTGGGCACGAGTGCCGACACGGCACGAACCGTTATTTTTTTTTTACGATTTTATTTCATTTTCATTTTTAATACAGTACAATAGGCTTAATATATGTTCAAAACAGCCCAATGGGATGAATTCCACGCTGGCTGACCAAGAACCAAATTGGTGTCTTGGAAAAGGGCCCAAAGCTAGATGAGCTCTCGCGACTCAACTGGCGACGCTGGCGGCGCGGCCCACGCGGTTGCCCCCAGCTCGCCGGCCCCCCTTTCCACCACCTCCACCGCTGCCGTCACTCCAGACGGTGGCGGCCACCCACTAGACGACCCCGGTCAGCCGCCAACCTCTCCTTGCAGCGGCGACGGCGAGGACCTGACCCCAAGCACGCACGTCGGCAGCACCATCCTCGTCCCGCGCCCAGGTGAGGCCTTCCAATCCAGAATCCTTCGCCAGTTCTACTCCGGAACGGCGTTCAATCCTTCCGAGTTCCCCTCCTGCCGGGTCCCCGGCGATCTCTGGTTCACTCCGCCGTTCCTCTCACCGTGTTTCTCTGCCGCCTGCGTTCGCTCCCTTGTCAACTACTTTTTCTGCGCCCCTCCAGAAGAGATTGTGGTGACCGAGGCCTCCCCGGTCGTCTTCCATGCGCGGCTGGCCAGCCCGGTCGTGGCCCGTTTCATCTTCGCCGTTGGGGTGGGGCAGCTGGCCTCCTTCAAGCTTTAGCCACATCTCTCCCTTGGGGACGTTTTGGCTGCAGCTGCTGCCCTCCAGCCCGTCATCACTGGCCGGTTGGTGAGAAAGCGACCGGCTGCATTGACTAAGGCTCGTCGATCGCGCGGTTTTCGGCGCCCACGCCCGCCCGTTCTCGTTCGCGATAACTTCCCTGGTCTGCTGCCCATCCCCCCTTCTGCTCCCCAGCTCACCGACGTCCCATCCCAACCTTATGGCGCCATTGAAGAGCCCCCCTTTCCGCGACGCAACTTCAAACCCACGTCGGCGTGCTGCCTCCCCTCGAGACCACGGCCACCGGCCTAGGTTCGGAGGGTAGCCCTGCCCTCCCCTGTCCCGTCATGGAGCTAGCCACGCCCCTGACGGGCTTCATTGACGCTCCTACTGCCGCGATGGGCTTCAATGTTGCTCCTTCCGGTGCTTCGCAATCCCCCACTCCTCCCGCCTCTTATCTTCAGGTCCTTCTCCGCCCTGCGCTCCCATCCCCCCCTCTCGCACCCCTCCTCGCCCCCTCCGCCCGCTCACCGGGTGCTTCAGGTGCCTCTCCTCCTGCCACCAGGTCGTTGACTGTCGTGACCCCATCTGCTGCATGGGGTGCGGCGGCTCCGGCCACCATCTTCATCGGTGCATGGCGCGCCCCACTGTGACCGTCCTCCCGCCCCCCTCACCCCACCTCAACCACCTGCCATTGAGCCCCGCCCCGTTGCGCCCTTCCCCTCCGCTCTGCCCACACCCCCGCTGCCCACCAACGCCCCTGCTATCATCGTCGGGGAGTGCTCTGCCTTGGCCTCCCCGAACGCCTTGTGCCTGCGCAGGCGTACGGCGCCTCCGTCCCCCCAAGCCTCCCTACCTCGGTTCAGCATCATAGGCACCTCGCCGAACGGCTTGGTCGCATCCATGCCCGCCTCCCCCAGCAGCGAGCGTCGCACCCCTCCATCGCCGATGCACCTTCCCTTGGCCCTTGGCCTTCGGCGCCGTGCTGCTTCTGACGAGTCCGACGAGACGGGCTCGGACGCTTCTGCTGCCTCCGGTGAGCAGCCCGATTTTGACAGCGATGGCGGCCTGGTGCATCGCTCCCCCTCGGGCTCTAAGGCCAGCTCCAGCGCTGGCGCCCCGTCCCTGGTGGCGGAATCTGAGCGGCCGCACTACCTTGAGGTCTTCATGCCCACGGGCGACCTCGCGGCGGCTCGCCGGCTGGCTGTGGTCTACATCGACCCCCCCGGTGCATTCCCTTCCCCAACGGCGACCGTCCGTGACGCCCTGCTGGCTGCGGCGCCCCACCTCTTCTTCGACACGGTCAGCTCTTCCGTTGGCGCCATGTACTTGCGGTTCAACTCTCTCGGGGACCGCGAGACGTGTGTCGCTCTGCGGGAGCTGCCCTTTGAGGGTCCTCGCATCACCTTCGCCCGGGAAGAGGAGGCTGACCGGGTGCCACCAAGGGCCAGGACCCACGCCTTCATCTCTGCCACCAGTTTCCCTGCCGAGCACATCAACCTCGTCGGCATTGCTCGCGCCTTCTCTAGCTTTGGTGACTTGGTCGAGGTCGACCACAGGGTGCTCTCCGGCGCCGATCTCTCTGCCGTTCGGGTCGTCCTCCTCCTCGAGCATGCCAGGGAGGTGCCGTGTGACGTGTGGCCGTGTGGCAGGTTCTGGGGCTCCCGTGTCGTCACTGTCAGTACACTCGCAGTTTGGCCGCAAAGCGGACTCCTACGGCGGCGATGGCGTCTACATCCCCTTCTTCGGCCCGCCACCGCCTCCCCCGTTCGCCCACAATGGTGCTCCGCCACCTCTGCACGGCTTTCCTCTTGGCTGGCCGGCCCCGCGCCCCCCTCACGGCAGCAACCTCCTCCGTGCCAGGGTGGGGGTGGCGGCCAATGGCTGGCCACCTTGCTTCGCCTGCATGGCACCCCGCCTCTTCCTGGGTCTCCTGCCTTCGTCCGCGCTCCTCCGCCGTCCGTGGCGTCGGGCTACTCCAGCAGCATTGCCACCTCCACCCCCCGTAGCTCGGTGGTCATCACTGAGCTGGGTGAGGACTCCGACGACGACACTGTGGGTGGTGGGTCGGGCCCCTTCACCAGCGTGCCTACCGCGCTTGCGGGTACTGGGTCGTCCCCGGCACCCGTTATGCATGCGCCATGCAACGTGGTGCCCGACGTCGCTGCCCCTGCTCCTGCCGTCCCGGGCGTGCGCCATAGCCGTCGCCTGGCCCTCAAGGAGCCTGCCGAGTACGTCTCCATGACCGCCAAAGCTATCAAGTAGCAGGAACTCAAAGACTCCCTCAAAGGCTGCTCAACGGCCCTCCAAGCCAAAGTTCTCAAACACAAAGTGATCACTGCCGTCCTCAAGCCTCTGGGAATGAACTCTGTGTCTGAGCTTCGGGCCGCGGCTGCCATCCCATCTGCTCCGGTGTCGGCAGGTGTCGATGATTAGCGATCCTTCTGCCTTCTCTGCCTGCTGGACGCCCGGGGCTTTTTCATTCGGGCGTCGTGTATCTTTGCTTCTGCTAGCCTCCGTGTACGCCTTCATGTACTGTGTTTTCCCCGTCTATGTCATGTTACCTATCACGCTTATCTCCCCTTGTACGTCTTGTTTGTCTGGTGCTTGCCGTGGTTATGGATAGTGTCAACCGTAACTGCCTCTCGTTTCTATCTTGGAATGTTCAAGGCCTCGGTGACAAGGACAAATGCTATCTTGTCCGCGGTGCCGTGATTGATGCTAACCCCCACGTTGCATGCATCCAGGAAATGAAACTCGCCTCACTTACCTTAGGCAAAGATCGATCGTTCCTCTCCCCCCGTCTCTCGTCTTTCAAGCACCTGGACGCGGACGGCTCGCGTGGTGGGTTGATCACGGCCTAGGACAACGCTGCGCTCCATCTCGTCTCCTGCCACTTTGGCAGGTACACTCTTTCCAACGAGTTTTCCTCCACCTCCTCTGATCTTGGCTTCGTGATTACTAACGTCTACACCCCATCTGACCACGCCTTCACGCAAGATTTTGTGGATGAGATGACGGCTATCTCTATTACAGTCTCGGGGCCCTGGCTTGTGCTTGGCGATTTCAACCTTATCAGATACCCCGAGGAGAAAAACAATGACAACTTCTCCGCATCTCTTGCGTCGAGATTCAATGCCATGATTGATGCCCTCTCGTGGGTTGAGCTCCCTCTCTCTGATCGCTTGTTCACTTGGACAAATCGGCGCACCCCACCCACCCTCGCGCGCCTCGACCGTGCATTTTTTAATGCTGATTGGGACGTGGCTCTCCCCAACTCCACCCTTGCCTCCCGCCCTCGTGTCACCTCCGACCACGTCCCGCTCCTGGTCACTGCCTCCACCCACATCCCAGCCTCCCGTCAGTTCCGTTTTGAGAATAAATGGCTCCTTGACCCCTTGTTCCTCCCTTCTACTTCTCCTTCCTGGGCTCTCCACGCAGGACCGCGGATGGTGCTAAAGACATTGCTGCTAAAGTTAAGTCCTTCCGTCGTGCTGCAAAGGTTTGGAAGGCAAGTCACTGGTTTGTCCCTCGCCATGATAATAACTGCAGATTTCTTATTGATCTGTTTGACTTTCTTGAGGAATACCGTGTGCTTTCTGTGGAGGAAGTGGCGTTGCAGGTTGATGCCCATGCCGCCTTGGCCTTCTCGGTTCGTCAACAGGCGGCGTTCTGGCGCCAGCGTGGGAAATTTCGCCGGGTGGGCGAGGGTGACGAGAACACCCAATTCTTCCACGCTCAGGCATCACAGCGCTTCCGGTCCAACCGGATCAAAGCTCTGGATGTCGGGGGCACGATCATCGTCGGTCATGCCGCTAAGGCGGAGGCCCTGCATGCCTTCTACTCCGCCCTCATCGGTCGTGCGGGGGCCCCCGTCTGGCACTTCGACCTGCCGGTGCTGTACGAGGGGGAGGCACTATGGACGGCGCCAAGCTGGTTGCCCCCTTTGAGATGGCCGAGATCAAGACGGCTGTCGCCAGCCTCGACAGAACTAGCGCCCCGGGCCCCGATGGCCTTGGTCCGGGCTTCTACCAAGCCGCCTGGGAGCTGGTCTCCGGCGATGTGATGCAGTTGATGGAGGGGCTCTATCACAACTCCGTGAACCTCTCCTGTATCAACCGCGCGCATGTTGTGCTGCTTCCCAAGGCCGAGGGGGTGCTCACTCCAGGTGGCTTCCGACCCATCTTGCTCCAGAACTGCGACATCAAGATCCCGTGCAAGGTTTTGACAATGCGCCTTCAGCAACAGATTTCGGATGTGGTGGACGTGGACCAATCCGGGTTCATTAAGGGGCGAAGCATCTCTGAAAACTTTGTATACGCAACGGAGATCATCCAATGCTGCGAGACCCACCGGGCGCCCTCGTTGGTCTTGAAGCTCGACTTTGCCAAAGCCTTCGACTCCATCAACTGGGGGAGCCTTCGATGGATTATGGAGGTGCGTGGCTTTCTGCCCCTCTGGTGCGACCGGATGGACTCCATCTTCTAGTCGTCCATGTCCGCGGTGGTGCTCAATGGCGTGCCCGGGCGAGGGATCAAATGAAAGAAGGGGTTGCGGCAGGGGGACCCCCTCTCCCCCTACCTGTTCCTCCTCGTCGCGTACGTGCTACAACAGATGATCAAGGGGGATGGTGGGATGCGCCACCCTCTGTTCGCCGATGTGCCCCCGCTTGTCCTCCAGTACGCTGACGACACCATCATCATCATGCACGCGGAGCTGGCGCGGTTCGGCGTCTCAAGGGCATCCTTGATGACTTCACGGCTGCGATGGGGCTCGTCATCAACTTCCACAAAAGCACCATCGCGCCAGTCCAGGTCCCCGAGGATGATCTTCGCGACATGATCCGTGAGTTGGGGTGCTGCGTTGGGAGCTTCCCTCAAATCTACCTCGGCCTTCTGCTCTCCAACCGAAAGCTCACCATGGACGACTTCCTCCCGCTCATTGCCAAAGCTGAGCGCTACCTCTCCGGTTGGCGTGCTCAGCTTCTGTCCTTTGGGGGGCGCCTGGTGCTGCTCAATGCCGTACTGGACGCTCTCCCCATGTATGCCATGTCGGCGATGGAGGTCCCGCCCTCTGTCCTCCGAGCGATCAACGCCCTGCGCCGCTCCTTCCTCTCGACCGCGATGGACAAAGCCTCTGGGGCCCAGTGTCTCGTTGCCTGGGAACGCGTCCTCCGTCCCAAGGAGGAGGGGGGACTGGGGGTTCGCGCCCTCCCGGTCCAGAACCGGTGCCTTCTGCTGAAGCTCCTTCACCGCCTTCACTCGCGCCAGGATGCGCCGTGGGCTCGCTGGGTCTAGGGCGAGCTGGGACGATCACTACTAACATCCGCAACAGCGGTGACGCTCCCCGAACCGCATTGGGCCTCCCTCGCCAAGCTTATACCTGTGTACCGTGCGGTCACCGCTGTCACCCTCGGTGACGGGTGCACTACGGCGTTCTGGCTGGACTCCTGGCTGCCCGGTGGCGCCCTATCCGTCCAGATGAGCTCCCTCTTCTCGCACACCACCGCCCCGGCAGCCTCGGTTGCTCACATCCTTCAGCTCGGGCTTGCGGGGGTCCTCGTCCCCCGCCTGAACCATGTTGGTGCCAGGGAGTGCACGCTGCTCCTTCCAGTCATCCAGGCGCTGGCCCTCACTACGGCGCCAGATGCTCGGACCCTTCCTCCCGGCTGTGAAAAGGGTACTTCGCTCTCCTCCTCCGGCCACTACCAACTATGCCACTTTGGTGGGGTGCTTGCGCCGTATGCTGACTTTGTCTGGAAGAACTACGCTCCAAGTCGCGTCTGCTTCTTCGCCTGGCTCTTGGTCCAGGCCCGAATCCAGACGAGGGACGTCCTCCTGCAGAAGCACATTGTGGAGGCGGCGGGGGCTGGCTGCCCCATCTGCTCAGCGCCCCTGGAGTCGGCGTACCATCTCATCTTCGACTGTCCTTTTGCTTAGTGCTTTTGGTCTGTGGTGGGGGTCGCCTCCTCGGTTTCATCCATTGAGCTGTTGCACACTGTGCCCTCGCCTGCCTCAGTACCGGTACGGACGGGCTCGACCTTCCTCCTTCTCTGCTGCTGGCAACTTTGGAAGCACCGCAACGCGGTGGTCTTCCAGGGGTTGCCCCTGTCACTCCCTCGGCTGCTGCAACTGTGTAGGGACAACAGCGTGCTTTGGCGGGTGCGTCTGCCTGCTGCTCTAAAGCAGGCATCTGATGCGTGGCTCGGCTGCCTGGCCAGCCCTCGGGATGCCTGATGCTTGTTGCCTTTCCTCCCCCCTCTCTCTCTTCCCCCATAAAATGTACTTGTACATGCTGGTGACTTGGGCGTTTTAGCCCCATATATGGAAATTCAGGTGGGGAAATCTCCCCCCGGTGAAAATTCAAAAAAAAAATTCACGCTGGCTGGCATGCCAAATATGCTGCGTGGATGTTGATCCAGTAGCAAAATTGTGCTGGCCCATGTAACATAGGGATTGTGTCACGTCCTCAATCTTCACGCCGGTGGCAGTGTTGAGGTCGGGGATGGTGGCGCCAGGTTCGTCGGTCTCCGCCGGCGTGGTTGGCTCCTGCTTCACAATGAAGTTGAGCCACTGCTCCTCCTCTTCGTTCGGCGTCACCTCCAACTCCATAATGGCGGGCACAGGGCCATAGCCTGGAGGGGCGAAGTGCTCCTCGTCTTCGTCAGCGGGCGTCGACGTTGGGAGGTCCGCATAGGCGAGCAGCTCGTCGATGACCTCCGGTTCCGGTGGTGGAGGGCACGGCCCATACCCGTGCATGGGGCAGAAATCACGGGCAGGGCAAGGTCCGTATCCGTGCACCGGGCAGAAGGCCACTCCTGCATCCATGCCATTGCCGAAGAAGATCCCTGGCGTTGGCGGGGCCTGAACGGTGTCGAAGAACTCCTCCTCGCCCAGGAATGGGGCTGCAGCCTCGGCGGGAGCCCAGACCATTTGCGGAGCGACGAAGGCCGGCATCGGAGGTGCCTGGTAGGCATGGTGGACGGCCGCGGGCGGGTTGCTTGGTCCTGCCTGATCTGCCGCGGCAGGGCCAGGGTAATCCTGACCACCACCACGACCACGGCGGCCATGACGACCACGACGGCCGTTGCCTGGGCCCCAAGGGTGATAAACTCCAGCACTTTGTTGTCTCGCAGATCGATGGATGCTATGTCTTGAGCTAGCGTTGGTTTTCCCCGAAGATGAGAGGGTGATGCAGCAAAGTGTAGCGTAAGTATTTCCCTCAGTTTTGAGAACCAAGGTATCAATCCAGTAGGAGGCTCCTCAAAAGTATCGCGCACCTACACAAACAAACTGAGAACTCGCAACCAACGCAATAAAGGGGTTGTCAATCCCTTCACGGTCACTTACGAAAGTGAGATCTGATAGAGATAGTATGATAAGATAAATATATTTTTTGTATTTTATAATATAGATGCGAAAAGTAAAGATGCAAATAAAAGTAGATTGGAAGCAAATATGATAGGAGATAGATCCGGGGGCCATAGGTTTCACTAGAGGCTTCTCTCGAGAGCATAAGTATTACGGTGGGTGAACAAATTACTGTCGAGCAATTGATAGAAAAGCAAATAATTATGACGTTATCTAGGCATGATCATGTATATAGGCATCACGTCCATAACAAGTAGACCGACTCCTGCCTGCATCTATTTCTATTACTCCACACATCGACCGACTCCTGCCTGCATCTAGAGTATTGAGTTCATAAGAACAGAGTAACGCCTTAAGCAAGATGACATGATGTAGAGGGATAAACACATGCAATATGATATAAACCCCATCTTGTTATCCTCGATGGCAACAATACAATACGTTTCTTGCAACTCTTTCTGTCACTGGGTAAGATCACCGCAAGATTGAACGCAAAGCTAAACACTTCTCCCATGGCAAGAAAGATCAATCTAGTAGGCCAAACCAAACTGATAATTCAAAGAGACTTGCAAAGATAACTCAATCATACATAAAAGAATTCAGAGAAGATTCCAATATTATTCATAGATAAACTTGATCATAAATCCACAATTCATCGGATCTCGACAAACACACCGCAAAAAGAGATTACATCGATTAGATCTCCACAAGAGAGGGGGAGAACATTGTATTGAGATCCAAAAAGAGAGAAGAAGCCATCTAGCTAATAACTATGGACCCGTAGGTCTGTAGTAAACTACTCACAACTCATCGGAGAGGCTATGGTATTGATGTAGAAGCCCTCCATGATTGATTCCCCCTCCGGCAGAGTGTCGGCGAAGCCTCCAAGATGGAATCTCGCGGATACAGAAGGTTACGACGGTGGAAACTGTGTTTTGTGGTGCTCTTGGATGTTTCAGGGTCCATGGATATATATAGGAGGAAGAAGTACATCGGTGGATGCCCGAGGGGCCCACGAGATAGGGGGCGCGCCCTACAGGGTTGGGGGGCGCCCTCCTATCTTGTGGGGCCCTTGGAGCTTTCTTGACTTGCACTCCAGGCTCTCCGGATCAGATTTGTTCCAAAAATAACGCTTCCGAAGGTTTCATTCCGTATGGACTCCGTTTGATATTCCTTTTCTTCGAAATACTGAAATAGGCAAAAAACAGCAATATGGGCTGGGCCTCCGGTTAGTAGGTTAGTCCCAAAAAATGATATAAATGTGTAGAATAAAGCCCATAAACATCCAAAAGGGGTAATGTAATAGCATGGAACAATAAAAAATTATAGATACGTTGGAGACGTATCAAGCATCCCCAAGCTTAATTCCTACTCGTCCTCGAGTAGGTAAATGATAAAAAGAGTATTTTTGATGTGGAATGCTACCTAGCATAATTCATAATGTAATTTTCTTTCATTGTGGCATGAATGTTCAGATCCAAATAATACAAAATAAAATTTCATAAAGACATAAGAAATAGTAATACTTCAAGCATACTAATCAAGGTAATCATGTCTTCTCAAAATAACATGGCTAAAGAAAGTTATCCCTACAAAATCATATAGTCTGGCTGTTGCTTTATCTTCATCACACAAAGTATTTAATCATGCACAACCCCGATGAGGAGCTAAGCAATTGTTTCGTACTTTAATAATCTCAAACTCTTTCAACTTTCACGCAATACATGAGCGTGAGCCATGGACATAACACTATATGTGGAATAGAATGGTGGTTGTGGAGAAAAAAAAAGAGAAGATAGTCTCACATCAACTAGGCGTATCAACGGACTATGGAGATGCCCATTAATATATATCAATGTGAGTGAGTAAGGATTGCCATGCAATGAATGCACTAGAGCTATAAATATATGAAAGCTCAACAAAAGAAACTAAATGGGTGTGCATCCAACTCGCTTGCTCACGAAGACCTAGGGCACTTTTGAGGAAGCCCATCATTGGAATATACAAGCCAAGTTCTATAATGAAAAATTCCCACTAGTATATGAAAGTGACAACATATGAGACTCTCTATCATGAAGATCATGGTGCTATTTTGAAGCACAAGTGTGGAAAAAGAGATAGTAGCATTGTCCCTTCTCTCTTTTTCTCTCATTTTATTTTTTTTCTTTTTCTTTTTCTCTTTTTTTTCTTTCTTTGGCCTCTTTTTTTTGGCCTTTCTCTTTTTTCTTTTTCACTTTCTCTTTTTTTCTTTTTTGTAAAGTCCGAAGTCTCATCCCGACTTGTGAGGGAATCATAGTCTTCATCATCCTTTCCTCACGAGGACAATGCTCTAATAATGAAGATCATCACACTTTTATTGATTTACAACTCAAAGCTAGAACAAAATATGACTCTATATGAATGCCTCCGGCGGTGTACCGGGATATGCAATGACTCAAGAGCGACATGTATGAAAATTATGAAGGTGGCCTTGCCACAAATACGATGTCAACTACATGATCATGCAAAGAGCAATATGACAAAAGTAATGTTGTCACGCCCAATATGTGATACTATCCTAAAGATACTCGAAGGTCCCACCAAGGATAGAACCGCATATTGAAACACTTTTGCAAGGTGGATATCATTACATCAACATTACATAAATAGATGGGGATACATCCAATACATCCAAATGACACATGAATACAACAATATATCATACATGAGAACAACATCCGACTATGGATGAAACACAAACAGAAGCTCAAACGACATCCACCCTGCTAGCCCAGGCTGCCGACCTAGAACCTATCCCC
The DNA here is from genome assembly GCF_002162155.2 of Triticum dicoccoides. NCBI lineage: Eukaryota > Viridiplantae > Streptophyta > Magnoliopsida > Poales > Poaceae > Triticum > Triticum dicoccoides. Next base: position 779,788,470 of record NC_041385.1, read on the forward strand.
TGATCGAAGAAGAAGCAGAAGAAGAACTCCAAAACAAGCAAACATCGCTCTCGCGTCATGATCATCGCATAACCTGTACCTGCAACTGTTGTTGTAGTAATCTGTGAGCCACAAGGACACAGCAATCCCATTACCATGGGTATCAAGACTAGCAAAGCTTAAAGGGAAAGGAAGGGGTAAAGTGGTGAGGTTGCAACAGCGACCAAGCATATATGGTGGCTAACATAATCAAATAAGAGCGAGAAGAGAAGCAAACGGAACGGTCGTGAAGCTAGCAATGATCAAGAGGTGATCCTGAACTCCTACTTACGTCAATCATAACCCAAAAACCATGTTCACTTCCTGGACTCCGCCGAAAAGAAACCATCACGGTTACACACGCGGTTGATGCATTTTAATTCGGATCTGGTGTCAAGTTATCTACAACCGGACATTAACAAATTCCCGTCTGCCACATAACCGCGGGCACGACTTTCGAAAGTTTATACCCTGCAGGGGTGTCCCAACTTAGCCCATGATAAGCTCTCGCGATCGACGAAGGATATACCTTCTCCCAGGAAAACCCGATCAGACTCGGAATCCCGGTTTACAAGACATTTCGACAATGGTAAAACAAGACCAGCAAAGCCGCCCGATGTGCCGACAAATCCCGATAGGAGTCGCACGTACCTCGTTCTCAGGGCAACACCGGATGAGACTAGCTACGAGTAAAACCAACCCTCAAGTTGCCCCGAGGTGGCCCCGCAGGCAGCTCAGTTCGGACCAACACTCGAAGGAGCACTGGCCGGGGGGGGGGGTTAAATAAAGATGACCCTCGGGCTCCGGAAACCCAAGGGAAAAAGGGCTAGGTGAGGCAAATGGTAAAACCAAGGCTGGGCCTTGCTGGAGGAGTTTTATTCAAAGCGAACTGTCAAGGGGGTCCCATAAATCACCCAACCGCGTAAGGAACGCAAAATCCGGGAACATAACACTGGTATTACGGAAACTAGGGCGGCAAGAGTGGAACAAAACACAAGGCATAAGGCCGAGTCTTCCACCCTTTACCAAGTATATAGATGCATTAATAATATAAGAGATATTGTGATATCCCAACATAATCCCTGTCCACCATGGAGCAATCTTCAACTTCACCTGCAACTAACAACGCTATAAGAGGGGTTAGCAAAGCGGTAACATAGCCAAGCAATGGTTTGCTAGGAAGGGTGAAAAAGGTTAGAGGCTGACATGGCAATTTGGGAGGCTTGAGGAACAAGTGATAGGTAGCACAGCATAGTGATAGAACGAAGCAACTAGCATAGCAATGATAGTAGTGAGATCCAGGGTAGCGGTCATCTTGCCTGAAATCCCGCTAGGAAGAAGAACGAGACCATGAAGTAGACGAACCAACGTAGTCGAAGGAATCCTCACGAACGCAACGTTACCGGAACTAAGAAGCAACACCAGAAAGAAGCAAGCAACATAGTGAACACACAAGCATAATCATGGCATGACGCACAATCAATTATGATGCATGTCTGATTTAATGAGGCATGGCATGGCAAGTGCAACAAACAATACTACAAGTTAAGTGGAGACCAATATGCAATGAGTTGCATATTGACGAAACACCACATCAATTATTTAGTTCTCTCTCGGTTTTGTACCCAACAATATTAAATGTTGTTAAACATGGCAAGAGGTGAAGCATATGAAAACTACCTATCTAGGCAAGTTTAAATGAGGCCGGAACAACAAACACCAATTTCCGGAAAATCCTCAGATGCATATTTTGGAATTGGTACTATTCTGCCCTAAAACTTATTTTATTGTTGTTAAACAGGAAAATAAAGTCCACCATGTTAAACTAGGCATTTTTCCACCCCATTTACATATAAAGTTTATTAAAATTGGAGCTACGGTTAATTAGTTATGAAATAAATCATTTTAGCATGTGATTTATGCAAATTTAAACAAACAACATTTTAAACATTTCAAACATGGATTAAAGTGGGATATTATGAAAGTACATTTAATTCCAAGCATTTTACATATATAAATAGGCAGAGGAGAGGGGGAGGCCGGTAGGGCGCGCTGGGCCGGCCTGCTTGCGATGCCCAGGAGGAGCGCGACCAGGGGTCAACGCGCGGAGGGCGCGACGTCCTCCCGGACCAGAGGACGAACGAGGCGGCGGTGGCTGACGTGGCTCCGGCGACAAGGGAGGAACAGCGAGGCGGCGGGATCCACCAGATCCGGCGAGGAGGAGGCCGAGGCGGCCGGAGACGCTAGGGCGAAGCTGGGTCGCGGTTGCTGGAGCTCCTCGAGCAGAGACGAACGGCCAGTTGTAGGGGACTTGCGGTGGAGCTTGGTGCCTCGCCTCGCTGGAAGACAAACGGGATGGCGGCGACCGGCGCTGGTTCATTAACAGCAGAGAGAGAGATGGTTAGAGGAGGAGAACCTGAGAAAGGGGGAGAAGGGGGCGCGAGGAGACGGCGACCTGCTTGGGAAAGGATCAAGGAGGCTTGCGAGGTTGGGGATGAGGTCCAGCGCGGGAGGCCGGGCGTGGGGTGGACTGCTGCAGGTGCTGGGGTGCTCGGGCGCCATGAGCAGGGGAGCCTTGCTCTGGTCGAGGCAGACAAGAAGCGAGGAGGTGGATGCGGGATTGGATGGATCGAGGGGAGGAGGAAGGTGGCTGTGGTTGGCTCGATGTGGAATTCGAGGAGGATTTTGGAGAGAGCGCTGGTTGGTGGATTGGATGAGGATGATCCCGATAGGGATTGAGCGGGTGGCGGTGCGATGGGACAAGAAGCGTAGGTTTTAGGGATTGGTCTAGGGTTGGGCTATTTATATAGATAGGGGATTAAGGTAAGGGTTAATCTGTTCCTCCGTTTGAAATCGGATGGTCCAGAATAGAATAGGCAGGGAGTCCAAATAATAAAACGGAGATGTTTTAGGGATGTTGGGGGATGATCCGGACCCATCAGTAACGACATACCGGTTCGGGTTCGGGTAAGTTTCAGACATGCACACGAGGGGTCTGAGAGAGGTCAACAGGGACAAGGGCCTGACAAAATGACAACGGAGGCAAAGAGAGAAAGGGCAACTGCGAACGGCTACAAGTTTTATGAAAACATGCAGATGTAATGCGGATGATCGATGATGAAATGCAACAAACAAAAAATAAATCACACGGCAAAACTCGGAATAGCTAGAAGTCTTCTGGAGCGTCGGTCTCGAGGCGTTACAACACTCCACCACTACAAGAGGATCTCGTCCCGAGATCTAGGATGACACCGGAGAGAAACGAAAGAGGCAGAGAAGAGGTAAAACTAAGTTGCTTCTTTGACGAACGAGTGAAACCATGAACCTTGAGAGGTTGAGCAATTTAAAAGAAAGAGTACAACAGAGATGAACGAGATTGCAAACAATCCGTTAGAAAAGAGGAACGAGGAACATTACAATAACTTTGAAGGTTGCAAAGACATGAATCAAGAGTTTAATGGACAAGATAGAATTCGAAACCACTCCGGTTAAAACAAGATGAGAGAGGAAGAATTCGAGCAGCACTCCGGTTGAACATGGAAAGAATAGAACATGAACTTGAGAAGATTGGAAGATACTTGATGAAATCAACAACACACTGCCTCTGGAACTATTGAAAGAATGGCACAATGGGTAAGAAGGATTTCAGACAGCGCTCAGGTTGAAAATAGAGGCAAAACTTGACAAGCTGAAAGAACTTGAATTAGAACACAACACTCCGGTTAAATGGATAAGCAAGAGAATAACATGATCTTGACAAAACGAGGTGATGGGTCAACGAGAGCAACATCACAATGCCTCTGGAAGAAAGAATAGAAGCTAGATTGTTGGGATAAAAGGACGGAGAAGAAAATGACAACTTTTGCGACAAATGAACTTGGAAAGCATCCTTGCAAAGTAGGATTTAACGGGGTTGTTGGATAATCAACAACGAAAAGCACAAGCTTGTTGTGGGCTTATGGAAAACATCTCAAAGTTATGAGGTGACAACCGACCACTAACGAAAAACAATTGCTTGCTTGAGATCAACGAAGAGATGAAAAACCTCTTTCACCGAGAAGGATATGGAGAAAGCTTGGATCATTGATAAGCACCACAAATAGAAACATTCCCAATGGAAGGCTTTAGGTGAAATATAACCCAAGATACTCCAACGAAGAGATTGATGGATTTAAAATACCTCATTCTTAACAAGATGTGAATCACGAAGCACGAATGGAAATTGTCAAGAATGATATAACACCACCTTAAAAGATAAGGTAGAAGGAATTGCACTTCAAAATGCAAGGAGAAGAATACTTGAGCTCCTCAAAACAAAACATGTGTTGAACACCATGTTTATTTTAGAGTATAGCTTAGCGGGTCATAACTTCGAGAGAAATCTTGAAGAACAATTGAAGAATGAAAGGAATCCTTGATGAACCACCATGTAGAACCTCCATGAAGAAATCCGGTAATAAAAGGATGATAAAAAGAAAGAGAAGTTGAAAACACATGGTGAAGCCTTGCGATGATTTAGATGGAGCTTCGCGATGAAATAATGCGAAAAACTTGGAACTCCGGAAAAATTATAGATGAAACACTAGAACCGAGAATTACTTCATCATGAACAATCTCCGAAGAAGAGAATTAATCAACTTGACCATGATGAAATGAGAATAAGAATTATGTTATGCTTATCCTCCACCAATTAAATTGATGAGAAACAATGGATTTGCATGCTACTTATTCGCGTAGAAAGCATTAAGATGGATATGGCGAAAACTTGAGAAGGTATTGATGAACCACCGGTAGGATTGAAACAACGAAAGAACGAATGAATTGATACGATAACGAAGGAAGAGAAATCTTGAATGAACCACCGTAAGTATTGAAAATGAACGAAGTAAAGGGGTGAATCGCCGGTAAGAATTAGAGAACGAATGAAGATACTTGAGGAAATTTGATACATGAGAACGAAGATATCATGAGCTGACTAAAGAGTATACTTGAAGGATCCACCGGTAAGATTTGGAGAACAACAGCTGAAAGCTGAGAATGAGTAAAATTCAGAAATGATGGTCTTCAGATGATCGAGAAAGGAAGCAACTCGTGAAATGCGTCGGATGGTTGAAAAGAATTCTCACAATCGAAAACAATTATGAGAGGATGGCATAAAGCTAGAACCATGAATCTCTGGAAGAACGGGTAAGGATTTAAGAGGAACTTTCTTCGATCTTCAAAATACGATAATGACGACGAGAAACACCACCATGAATTGTTGAGATACTCCAGAGAATGAAAAACAAAGAGGTCGAGCTAACAATGAAAAATGGTAATTTTGAGATCGATCTTGGAAAACAGCTGACTGATGAGATTCATTCTTACATCAAACTTTGAAATGAATTTGGGAATGGCTCCGGGAAAATAAGAAGAGTCAGGTAGGATCCTGGGAAAAGACGTGTGGGTTAGGGCCCACTCAAAAGAACCATCATTGAAGGATTGCTTGAAATAAAGATTGCACCGGTAGAATTAAATGGCTTGAATGAGATAACAACCTCGAAATATCTTGAACGGATTGAGAATGGAAACACAAGTCTTGTGAGATATCTTGAGCACTCCGGATAAGAATAGAGAGAGGTGCACAATTAAGAGGTGCACCGACATGAGAAAGCATTAGAAACGAGGAAAGGAATATGATCAACACCGAAAGCTTGAAATTAATCCACCGGAGAAGAAAAGAGACGAAGAATACTAAACTTGAAGCTCTGTTAGCATCTTCCCGAGAATCACTGGATAAGAACATTGACGGAAAAGAATGGAGAGACTTCCCATCAATAAAAAGGATACTTAATTAAGAAATTTGAGTCCTTGAAGAAAAAAAAGGGTGGGAGGGCGGGAAAATAAAGGCAACTTGGGGACGGATGAAACAGATACCGTTGAGAAAAACTTAGAATTGATCTCCCAAATGTTGAAATGATCGGGTCCACTTGAAGAGAAGCACACCGGTTGGAAAGAATTGACATGACAATCTCGGTGATCAAAAGGATTAGTACTCCCATAGAAATATGAGAACACCGCTTGAAAGGTATGGAATCAACACTTGACATTGAAGCAACTCAAATACCACAACTCAAAACAAAACAAAGGATTGGCTTGCAGAAATAAGCCAGAACAAATACATATGATAGAGATTTACCCAATCCCATATCATACATCTGTCGGAAAGATATTTTAGGAGCTACTTGAATTCCCACCTATAAACTCCCGAAACTTTCTGGTTATGCAATCAGGTGTTGGGGATACAGGGGAAGCAATATATCTCACCCAAACTAACAATCCCTACATCCGGCTGTATCCATCCATCAACACATAACCAAGAAAACTCCGGAAATTGTGTACCTCAACCTTCAAAAAGCATCTGTTATACGAGTTATGGCAATACTCCCGAACTCCCGCCCCAGTACTGGGTGGCATCGAGGTTATCTCACCAACAACTGCATAAAAGAGATTTTTGATGTCGGCAAAACTCAGGTATTCCAGAACTGCAACGATAAAATTGTGACGACAACACCTCGGAGCTCAACTCCCCGGGTCACTGCCACATAAAAGACAGGAGGCACCAAGAACAATGTTCTCGTCACAAAACCATCGGAACAATTCCAAGATACCTGCGTGATCCTAATTTTTTTTAGTGAAATTTGAGTAGAGGAAAGTCAAAACATCTACGTTAGGAGACCTCACCAGAGCAACGAAGGGGCTAAGGAGTAAAAAGAATCCTACTCTCCGATATATATAATCCTAAGACTCAAAAATAGTTTTTTTTCTAGACTCAACAACGGCCAACAATCAAGGGGCTCCTATGGTCGGTCGAGGCTCTGATACCAACTTGTCACGCCCAATATGCGATACTATCCTAAAGAGACTCGAAGGTCCCACAAAGGATAGAACCGCATATTGAAATGCTTTTGCAAGGTGGATATCATTACATCAACATTACATAAATAGATGGGGATACATCCAATACATCCAAATGACACATGAATACAACAATATATCATACATGAGAACAACATCCGACTAAGGATGAAACACAAACAGAAGCTCAAACGACATCCACCCTACAAGCCCAGGCTGCCGACCTGGAACCAATCCCCTGATCGAAGAAGAAGCAGAAGAAGAACTCCAAAACAAGCAAACATTGCTCTCGCGTCATGATCATCGCATAACCTGTACCTGCAACTGTTGTTGTAGTAATCTGTGAGCCACAAGGACTCAGCAATCCCATTACCATGGGTATCAAGACTAGCAATGCTTAAAGGGAAAGGAAGGGGTAAAGTGGTGAGGTTGCAGCAGCGACTAAGCATATATGGTGGCTAACATACGCAAATGAGAGCGAGAAGAGAAGCAAACGGAACGGTCGTGAAGCTAGCAATGATCAAGAGGTGATCCTGAACTCCTACTTACGTCAATCATAACCCGAAAACCGTGTTCACTTCTCGGACTCCCCCGAAAAGAAACCATCACGGCTACACACGCGGTTGATGCATTTTAATTCGGATCCGGTGTCAAGTTATCTACAACCGGACATTAACAAATTCCCATCTGCCACATAACCACGGGCACAGCTTTCGAAAGTTTATACCCTGCAGGGGTGTCCCAACTTAGCCCATGATAAGCTCTCGCGATCAACGAAGGATATACCATCTCCCAGGAAGACCCAATCAGACTCGGAATCCCGATTTACAAGACATTTCAAGAATGGTAAAACAAGACCAGCAAAGCCGCCCGATGTGCCGACAAATCCCGATAGGAGTCGCACGTACCTCATTCTCAGGGCAACACCGGATGAGACTAGCTACGAGTAAAACCAACCCTCAAGTTGCCCCGAGGTGTCCCCGCAGGCAGCTCAGTTTGGACCAACACTCGAAGGAGCACTGGCCCGGGGGGGGGGGGTTAAATAAAGATGACCCTCGGGCTCCGGAAACCCAAGGGAAAAAGGGCTAGGTGAGGCAAATGGTAAAACCAAGGTTGGGCCTTGCTGGAGGAGTTTTATTCAAAGCGAACTGTCAAGGGGGTCCCATAAATCACCCAACCGCGTAAGGAACGCAAAATCCGGGAACATAACACCGGTATTACGGAAACTAGGGCGGCAAGAGTGGAACAAAACACAAGGCATAAGGCCGAGTCTTCCACCCTTTACCAAGTATATAGATGCATTAATAATATAAGAGATATTGTGATATCCCAACATAATCCCTGTCCACCATGGAGCAATCTTCAACTTCACCTACAACTAACAACGCTATAAGAGGGGTTAGCAAAGCGGTAACATAGCTAAGCAATGGTTTGCTAGGAAGGGTGAAAAAGGTTAGAGGCTGACATGGCAATTTGGGAGGCTTGAGGAACAGGTGATAGGTAGCGCAGCATAGTGATAGAACGAAGCAACTAGCATAGCAATGATAGTAGTGAGATCCAGGGTAGTGGTCATCTTGCCTGAAATCCCGCTAGGAAGAAGAACGAGACCATGAAGTAGACGAACCAACGTAGTCGAACGAATCCTCACGAACGCAACGTTACCGGAACTAAGAAGCAACACCGGAAAGAAGCAAGCAACATAGTGAACACACAAGCATAATCATGGCATGACGCACAATCAATTATGATGCATGTCTGATTTAATGAGGCATGGCATGGCAAGTGCAACAAACAATACTACAAGTTAAGTGGAGATCAATATGCAATGAGTTGCATATTGACGAAACACCACATCAATTATTTAGTTCTCTCTCGGTTTTGTACCCAACAATATTAAATGTTGTTAAACATGGCAAGAGGTGAAGCATATGAAAACTACCTATCTAGGCAAGTTTAAATGAGGGCGGAACAACAAACAACAATTTCCGGAAAATCCTCAGATGCATATTTTGGAATTGCTACTATTCTGCCCTAAAACTTATTTTATTGTTGTTAAACAGGAAAATAAAGTCCACCATGTTAAACTAGGCATTTTTCCACCCCATTTACGTATAAAGTTTATTAAAATTGGAGCTACGGTTAATTAGTTATGAAATAAATCATTTTAGCATGTGATTTATGCAAATTTAAACAAACAACATTTTAAACATTTCAAACATGGATTAAAGTGGGATATTATGAAAGTACATTTAATTCCAAGCATTTTACATATATAAATAGGCAGAGGAGAGGGGGAGGCCGGTAGGGCGCGCTGGGCCGGCCTGCTTGCGATGCCCAGGAGGAGCGCGACCAGGGGTCAACGCGCGGAGGGCGCGACGTCCTCCCGAACCAAAGGACGAACGAGGCGGCGGTGGCTGACGTGGCTCCGGCGACAAGGGAGGAACAGCGAGGCGGCGGGATCCACCAGATCCGGCGAGGAGGAGGCCGAGGCGGCCGGAGACGCTAGGGCGAAGCTGGGTCGCGGTTGCTGGAGCTCCTCGAGCAGAGACGAACGGCCAGTTGTAGGGGACTTGCGGTGGAGCTTGGTGCCTCGCCTCGCTGGAAGACGAACGGGATGGCGGCGACCGGCGCTGGTTCATTAACAGCAGAGAGAGAGATGGTTAGAGGAGGAGAACCTGAGAAAGGGGGAGAAGGGGGCACGAGGAGACGGCGACCTGCTTGGGAAAGGATCAAGGAGGCTTGCGAGGTTGGGGATGAGGTCCAGCGCGGGAGGCCGGGCGTGGGGTGGACTGCTGCCGGTGCTGGGGTTCTCGGGCACCATGAGCAGGGTAGCCTTGCTTCGGTCGAGGTAGACGAGAAGCGAGGAGGTGGATGCGGGATTGGATGGATCGAGGGGAGGAGGAAGGTGGCTGTGGTTGGCTCAATGTGGAATTCGAGGAGGATTTTGGAGAGAGCACTAGTTGGTGGATTGGATGAGGGTGATCCCAATAGGGATTGAGCGGGTGGCGGCGCGATGGGACAAGAAGCGTAAGTTTTAGGGATTGGTCTAGGGTTGGGCTATTTATATAGATAGGGGATTAAGGTAAGGGTTAATCTGTTCCTCCGTTCGAAATCGGACGGTCCAGAATAGAATAGGCAGGGAGTCCAAATAATAAAACGGAGATGTTTTAGGGATGTTGGGGGATGATCCGGACCCATCAGTAATGACATACCGGTTCGGGTTCGGGTAAGTTTCAGACACGCACACGAGGGGTCTGAGAGAGGTCAACGGGGACAAGGGCCTGACAAAATGACAACGGAGGCAAAGAGAGAAAGGGCAACTGCGAATGGCTACAAGTTTTATGAAAACATGCAGATGTAATGCGGATGATCGATGATGAAATGCAACAAACAAAAAATAAATAACACGGCAAAACTCGGAATAGCTGGAACTCTTCTGGAGCGTCGGTCTCGGGGCGTTACAAATGTGTGTCATATGAATGGAACGGTGGAAAGTTGCATGGCAATATATCTCGGAATGGCTATGGAAATGCCATAATAGGTAGGTATGGTGGCTGTTTTGAGGAAGGAATATGGTGGGTGTATGATACCGGCGAAAGTTGCGCGGCACAAAAGAGGCTAGCAATGGTGGAAGGGTGAAAGGGTGCATATAATCCATGGACTCAACATTAATCAAAAGAACTATACTTGTTGCAAAAATTTAGAAGTCATCAAAAATCAAAGCACTACGCGCATGCTCCTAGGGGGATAGATTGGTAGGAAAAGACCATCGCTCGTCCCCGACTGCCACTCATAAGGAAGACAATCAATAAATAAAATTGTGCTCCAACTTCATCACAAAGCGGTTCACCATACATGCATGCTACGGGAATCACAAACTTCAAGACAAGCATTCTTCATAATCACCCAACTAGCATGACTTTAATATTACTACCTCCATATCTCAAAACAATTATCAAGTATCAAGTTGATCATAACATCCAATTCACTTCCTATGATAGTTTTTATTATACCCAACTTGGATGCTCATCATTCTAGGACCAACTTTGTGACAATAGCAAATACCATGCTTTTCTAAAAGACTCTCAAAATTTTATAAGTGAAGAATGAGAGACTAACAATTTCTTCAAAATTAAGACACCACCGTCGTGCTCTAGAAGATATAAGTGAAGCACTAGAGCAAAAACTATCAAGCTCAAAAGATATAAGTGAAGCACATAGAGTATTCTAGCAAATTCTAATCAAATAGGATTCTCCCAAAAGGTGTGTACAGCAAGGATGATTGTGGTAAACTAACAAGAAAAGACCAATATAATACACGACGCTCCAAGCAAAACACATATCATGTGGCGAATAAAAATATAGCTCCAACTAAAGTAACCAATGAACAAAGACGAAAGAGGGGATGCCTTCCCAGGGCATCCCCAAGCTTAGGCTTTTGGATACTCTTGAATATCTTGGGGTTCCATGGGCATCCCCAAGATTAGGCTCTTTCCACCCTTTATTCCATAGTCCATAAAGGCTTTACCCAAAACTTGAAAACTTCACAACACAAAACTCAACAGGAAATCTTATAAGCTCCGTTAGTGAAAGAAAACAAAACCACCACATAAGTTACTGCAATGAACTAATTCTTTATTTATTTTGGTGTTAAACCTACTGTATTCCAACTTACTTATGGTTCATAAACTAATTTACTAGCCATAGATGCATTGAAATAAGCAAACAACACACGAAAAACAGAATCTGTCAAAAACAGAAAAGTCTGTAGCCATCTGTAACTAACGCAAACTTCTGGAACTTTAAAATTCCTACCAAAATAGTACGTACTGGAAAATTTGTCTATTGATCAGCTGCAAAAAGAATCAATGCAAAAGCACGTTTCTGTGATTTATTGAATATTTTCTCGTGAGCGCAAAGTTTCTCTTTTTCAGCAGAATCAAATCAACTATCATCATAGTTTATCCTATATGTTCTACTTGGCATAAACACTAATTAAAAGATAAAAACACATCTAAACAGAAAGTAGATGCAAGACTTATTCCTAAACAGGAGCAAAAACAAAAAACATAAAGAAAAATTGGGTTGCCTCCCAACTAGCTCTATCGTTTAACGCCCCTAGCTAGGCATAAAAGCAAGGATAGATCTAACGCGTGCCATAATAATAAGATAGATCTTCAAGGATCATCTCATATTCTCTACGTTCGGCGGCAAGTTTTCTTTGAGGCAAGCAAAAGTTATCAAAAGGGCTAAATTTAGTGGGATAGATGTCCCCAAGATCAATCACAGGAGGAACGGGTTCCTCCTTTGGCCCTTCATAGTGCACAACTATTTCATCACTAAAAGCATTCTTTTGGCAAAATCTTGTGAGCCTATAATCTAGGGAGTATCCTAGCTCATTGTTTCGAAGAGAAAAATCATTATTAAGTTCGTTAATGCAATCAACCAAGACATTGGTAGGAACCTTTTTTCTAAGGTTTTCATTAAAAGTAACGTAGTCTGAAGATTGAAAACGCGTAAATTCCTCTTGATCATAGAGGATCGCCTCTATGGGAGGACGACCGGCGTCCACCCTATAGTATGCAAATATTTCTTTGGCCTCTCTTATGATAACTCGTGAGCCAAAAAGATAGTATCAGTGCGCTTTACAGAAGAATGCTCAATATTAGAGAATTCTAGGAAAAAATTTTGTATGCAAGGATGCATATGCATAAATTGTCTTTCGAGTTCAACTACAAGCATAGCGATAGCATCCGCAAGACTACTAGTTCTATGAAGAATAGAACATCCCAAGGAAGGTAAAGCACCGGCACAAGTAAAGAAATCTTGAATAACGCCTTTGCCAATGATGTTACCACTGCCGATTCAAAACTTTTTAGTATGCAAGATAGGGGGTTCATCGGTCGGAGCCTCGGGATTTTCCATGTTATCATTATTGTCCATATTGACGATAATCTCCCCAGTTTCAGACATGGCGGCAAAAAGCAAGGCGGAAGAAAGCAAGTGAAAAAGAGAGGAGGAGATTGGGAAAGAGAGGGCGAATAAAATGGCAAGGGTGAAGTGGGGGGGGAGAGGAAAACGAGAGGCAAATAATGTAAATGCGAGGGAGATGGGTTTGTGATGGGTACTTGTTATGTCTTGACTTAAGCGAAGACCTCCCCGGCAACGGCGCCAGAAATCCTTGTTGCTACGTCTTGAGCTAGCGTTGGTTTTCCCCGAAGAGGAGAGGGTGATGCAGCAAAGTGTAGCGTAAGTATTTCCCTCAGTTTTGAGAACCAAGGTATCAATCTAGTAGGAGGCTCCTCAAAAGTCCCACGCACCTACACAAACAAACTGAGAACTCGCAACCAACGCAATAAAGGGGTTGTCAATCCCTTCACGGTCACTTACGAAAGTGAGATCCGATAGAGATAGTATGATAAGATAAATATATTTTTGGTATTTTATAATATAGATGCGAAAAGTAAAGATGCAAATAAAAGTAGATTGGAAGCAAATATGATAGGAGATAGACCCGGGGGCCATAGGTTTCACTAGAGGCTTCTCTCGAGAGCATAAGTATTACGGTGGGTGAACAAATTACTGTCGAGCAATTTATAGAAAAGCGAATAATTATGACGTTATCTAGGCATGATCATGTATATAGGCATCACGTCCATAACAAGTAGACCGACTTCTGCCTGCATCTACTACTATTACTCCACACATAGACCGACTCCTGCCTGCATCTAGAGTATTAAGTTCATAAGAATAGAGTAACGCCTTAAGCAAGATGACATGATGTAGAGGGATAAACACATGAAATATGATATAAACCCCATATTGTTATCCTCAATGGCAACAATACAATACGTGTCTTGCAACCCTTTCTGTCACTGTAAGATCACCGCCAGATTGAACCCAAAGTTAAACACTTCTCCCATGGCAAGAAAGATCAATCTAGTAGGCCAAACCAAACTGATAATTCGAAGAGACTTGCAAAGATAACTCAATCATACATAAAAGGATTCAGAGAAGATTCCAATATTATTCATAGATAAACTTGATCATAAACCCACAATTCATCGGATCTCGACAAACACACCGCAAAAAGAGATTACATCGAATAGATCTCCACAAGAGAGGGGGAGAACATTGTATTGAGATCCAAAAAGAGAGAAGAAGCCATCTAGCTAATAACTATGGACTCGTAGGTCTGTGGTAAACTACTCACAACTCATCGGAGAGGCTATGGTGTTGATGTAGAAGCCCTTCGTGATCGATTACCCCTCCGGCAGAGTGCCGACGAAGGCTTCAAGATGGAATCTCGCGGATACAGAATGTTACGGCGGTGGAAATTGTGTTTCGTGGTGCTCCTGGATTTTTTTGGGGTCCGTGGATATATATAGGAGGAAGAATTACGTCGGTGGACGCCCCAGGGGCCAACGAGATAGGGGGCGCGCCCTACAGGGTTGGGGGGCGCCCTCCTATCTCATGGGGCCCTCGGAGCTTTCATGACTTGCACTCCAGGCTCTCCGGATCAGATTTGTTCCAAAAATAATGCTCCCAAAGGTTTCATTCCATTTGGACTCCGGTTGATATTCCTTTTCTTCGAAATACTGAAATAGACAAAAAACAGCAATATGGGCTGGGCCTCCGGTTAGTAGGTTAGTCCCAAAAAATGATATAAATGTGTAGAATAAAGCCCATAAACATCCAAAAGGGGTAATATAATAGCATGGAACAATAAAAAATCATAGATACATTGGAGACGTATCAATGGATTTCTCGTCAGATGAAACGAACAAGTGCGGAGGCGATGTTGTGCAGGTTCATCCCTACCATCTTACCTTCTCTCTCGTCTTGTTCGTGCTCTGCTGGTAGAGGCTAGCGTGGCTGATAACGTGTAAGAATTCGTGAGAAACTTGTGTTTATTGATTCTAGGCAAAAGTCCTATTTATACAAGGATTTGGGGCGCCTCCGGAGAGGCGTCCATTTACAATAGGCGCCTGTGGCACGAGAAGATGCCCGTACGGACGTTCGCGTCCGTACGGCGCTTTGGACACACGTGACGACTCTTAGCCCTAATGACGTCGCTTTATTCTTAACAGTGCTGACACGGCACGACCCATTATTTTTTACTATTTTATTTTATTGTCATTTTTAATACAGTATAATAGGCTTAATATATGTTCAAAACAGCCCAATGGTATGAATTTCATGCTGGCTGGCATGCGAAATATGCTGCCGAAGAAGACGGTGGATGTTGATCCAGTAGCAAAATTGTGCTGGTCCATGTAACATAGGGATCGTGCCTGGGTCAGGTAGGGTAGCACACATGCCGACCCGGTTTGGCGCATATACTTGTCATGCCTGGCCCATATAACCCTTGTCGGGCCAGCCCATTTTGGCAAGGTCTAACCCGAACTACGAAAAATCATTGCTTTTTTCTTTTCCTTACATGTTGAAAACCAAGAATTATTTTTAAAAGGACCTAGATATATTATATTATAAAGTTTTTTACCACAAATAAAATTATACAAAGCACCTCAAGCATATTAAAAATTACATCAAACTCTTTGAGCCACGAACGGCCATTGTTGCCACCAGAATGAGCCATCCATGCGGCATTGTCATCGCTTCCCTCCCGGCGTGGACCTCACCTGTTGGGGATCGTTGCAGAAAATAAAAAATTTCTACGCATCACCAAGATCAATCTATGGAGTAACTAGCAACAAGAGAGAGAGAAGTGCATCTTCATACCCTTGAAGACCGCGAGACGGAAGCGTTACAAGAACGCGGATGAGGGAGTCGTACTCGAAGTGATTCATATCGCGGTGGATTCCGATCTTAGCGCCTCCGCGTTCAACACACGTGCAGCCCGGTGACGTATCCCGCGCCTTAATCCAGCAAGGAGGAGCGAGAGGTTGAGGAAGAGGGCTCCAACAGCAACACGACGGCGTGGTGGTGATGGAGAGGCAGTACTCCGGCAGGGCTTCGCCAAGCTCTTGTGGAGGAGGAGAGGTGTTGGGGAGGGGAGGGGCTTCGCCTTAGGTGTGGTACTGCAAGCCTTCCCTCGCCCCTCTATTTATTGGAGAAGGGGGAAGGGGGCCGGCCCCCTCTAGATGAGATCTAGAGGGAGGGGGCGGCCAAGGGGAGGGGGCTTGCCCCCAAGCAAGGGGGCGCCCCCTTAGGGTCCCCCCAACCCTAGGCGCATGGGCCCATGGGGGGAGGGGTGGCGCCCAGCCCTCCAAGGGCTGGTTCCCTTCCCACTACAGCCCATGAGGCCCTCCGGGAGAGGTGGCCCCTCCCGGTGGACCCCCGGAACACTTCTGGTGGCCTCGATACAATACCGGTATGCCCCCGAACATTTCCTGTGACCGTATGACAACTTCCCATATATAAATCTTCACCTCTGGACCATTCCGAAACTCCTCGTGATGTCCTGAATCTCATCCGGGACTTCGGACAACATTCAGTAATCACATACAAGTCTTCCTAATAACCCTAGAGTCATCGAACCTTAAGTGTGTAGACCCTACGGGTTCGGGAATCACGCAGACATGACCGAGACAGCTCTCCGGCCAATAACCAACAGCGGGATCTGGATACCCATGTTGGCTCCCACATGTTCCACGATGATCTCATCGGATGAACCACGATGTCGAGGATTCAATTAATCCCGTATGCAGTTCCCTTTGTCAATCGGTACGTTACTTGCCCGAGATTCGATCGTCGGTATCCCAATACCTCGTTCAATATCGTTACCGGCAAGTCACTTTACTCATTACATAATGCATGATCCCGTGACTAACCACTTAGTCACATTGAGCTAATTATGATGATGCATTACCGAGTGGGCCCAGAGATACCTCTCCGTCATATGGAGTGACAAATTCCAGTCTCGATTCGTGCCAACCCAACAAACACTTTCGGAGATACCTGTAGTGCACACGTTGTGACGTTTGGTGCACCCAAAGCACTCCTACGGTATCCGGGAGTTACACAATCTCATCATCTAAGGAACTGATACTTGACATTAGAAAAGCTTTAGCAAACGAACTACACAATCGTGTGCTGTGCTTAGGATTGGGTCTTGTCCATCACATCATTCTCCTAATGATGTGATCTCGTTATCAATGACATCCAATGTCCATAGTCAGGAAACCATGACCATCTGTTGATCAACAAGCCAGTCAACTAGAGGCTCACTAGGGACATGTTGTGGTCTATGTATTCACACATGTATCATGGTTTCCGGTTAATACAATTATAGCATGATCAATAGACAATTATCATGAACAAGGAAATATAATAATAATCATTTTATTATTGTCTCTAGGGCATATTTCCAACAGTCTCCCACTTGCACTAGAGTCAATAATCTAGTTACACTGTGATGAATCGAACACCCATAGAGTTCTGGTGTTGATCATGTTTTGCTCACGGAAGAGGTTTAGTCCACGGATCTGCGACATTCAGATCCGTGTGCACTTTGCAAATATCTATGTCTCCATCTTGAACATTTTCACGAATGGAGTTGAAGCGACGTTTGATGTGCCTGGTCTTCTCGTGAAACCTGGGTTCCTTGGCAAGGGCAATAGCTCCAATGTTGTCACAGAAGAGAGTGATAGGCCCCGACGCATTGGGAATAACTCCTAGGTCGGTGATGAACTCCTTCATCCAGATTGCTTCATGTGCTGCCTCCGAGGCTGCCATGTACTCCGCTTCACATGTAGATCCCGCCACGATGCTTTGCTTGCTGCTGCACCAGCTTACTGCCCCACCATTCAAAATATACATGTATCCGGTTTGTGACTTGGAGTCATACAGATCTGTGTCAAAGCTAGCATTGACGTAACCCTTTACGACGAGCTCTTCGTCACCTCCATAAATGAGAAACATATACTTAGTCCTTTTCAGGTACTTCAGGATATTCTTGACCGCTGTCCAGTGTTCCATGCCGGACTTACTTTGGTACCTCGCTACCAAACTCACGGCAAGGTTTACATCAGGTCTGGTACACAACATGGCATACATAATAGACCCTATGGCCGAGGCATAGGGGATGACATTCATCTTTTCTTTATCTTCTGCCGTGCTCAGGGATTGAGCTGAGCTCAATTTCACACCTTGCAACACAAGCAAGAACCCCTTCTTGGACTAATCCATATTGAACTTCTTCAATATCTTGTCAAGGTATGTGCTTTGTGAAAGACCTATGAGGCGTCTCGATCTATCTCTATAGATCTTGATGCCTAATATATAAGCAGCTTCTCCAAGGTCCTTCATTGAAAAATACTTATTCAAGTAGGCCTTTATGCTGTCCAAAAGTTCTATATCATTTCACATCAAAAGTATGTCATCCACATATAATATGAGAAATGCTACAGAGCTCCCACTCACTTTCTTGTAAACGCAGGCTTCTCCATAAGTCTGTATAAACCCAAACGCTTTGATCATCTCATCAAAGCGAATGTTCCAACTCCGAGATGCTTGCACCATCCCATAGATGGATCACTGGAGCTTGCATTCCTTGTTAGCATTCTTAGGATCGACAAAACCTTCCGGCTGCATCATATACAATTCTTCCTTAAGATATCCATCAAGGAATGCCGTATTGACATCCATTTGCCATATCTCATAATCATAGTATGCGGCAATTGCTAACATGATTCAGACGGACTTCAGCTTCGCTACGGGAGAGAAAGTCTCATCGTAGTCAACCCCTTGAACTTGTCGACAACCCTTAGCGACAAGTCGAGACATATAATAGCATTACCATCTGCATCCGTCTTCTTCTTAAAGATCCATTTGTTTTCTATCAATCACCGATCATCGGGCAAGTCTGTCAAACTCCATACTTTCTTTTCATACATGGATCCTATTTCGGATTGCATGGCTTCAAGCCATTTGTTGGAATCTGGGCCTGCCATCGCTTCTTCATAGTTCGAAGGTTCACCGTGGTCTAACAATATGATTTCCAGGACAGGGTTGCCATACCATTCTGGTGTGGAACATGTCCTTGTGGACCTACAAAGTTCAGTAGTAACTTGATCCGAAGTACCTTGATCATCATCATTAACTTCCTCTCTAGTTGGTGCAGGCACCATAGGAACATCTTCCTGAGCTGCGCTACTTACCGGTTCAAGATGTAGTACTTCATCAAGTTCCACCTTCCTCCCACTTACTTCTTTCGAGAGAAACTCTTTCTCAAGAAAGGACTCATTCTTGGCAACAAAGATCTTGCCTTCGGATCTGAGGTAGAAGGTATACCCAATTGTTTCCTTAGGGTATCCTATGAAGACGCATTTTTCTGACTTGGGTTCGAGCTTTTCAGGTTGAAGTTTCTTGACATAAGCATCGCATCCCCAAACTTTTAGAAACGACAGCTTAGGTTTCTTTCCAAACCATAATTCATACGGTGTCATCTCAACGGATTTAGACGGTGCCCTATTTAAAGTGAATGTAGCTGTCTCTAAAGCGTATCCCCAAAATGATAGCGGTAAATCGGTAAGAGACATCATAGACCGCACCATATCCAATAGAGTGTGATTACGACGTTCGGACACACCGTTACACTGAGGTGTTCCAGGCGGCGTGAGTTGTGAAACAATGCCACATTCCCTTAAGTGCATACCAAACTCGTGACTTCAATATTCCCCTCCACGTTTTGATCATAAGAACTTTATTTTTCTGTCACATTGATTCTCTACCTCATTCTGAAATTCCTTGAACTTTTCAAAGGTCTCAGACTTGTGTTTCATTAAGTAGACATACCCATATCTACTTGAGTCATCGGTGAGGGTGAGAACATAACGATAACCACCGCGAGCCTCAACGCTCATTGGACCGCACACATCAGTATGTATAATTTCCAATAAGTTGGTTGCTCACTCCATTGTTCCGGAGAACAGAGACTTGGTCATTTTGCCCATGAGGCATGGTTCGCACGTGTCAAATGATTCAAAATCAAGAGACTCCAAAAGTCCATCTGCATGGAGCTTCTTCATGCGTTTGACACCAATGTGACCAAGGCGACAGTGCCACAGATATGTGGGACTATCATTATCAATCTTACATCTTTTGGTATTCACACTATGAATATGTGTAACATCACGTTCGAGATTCATTAAGAATAAACCATTGACCAGCGAGGCATGACCATAAAACATATCTCTCATATAAATAGAACAACCATTATTCTTGGATTTAAATGAGTAGCCATCTCATATTAAACGAGATCCAGATACAATGTTCATGCTCAAAGCTGGCACGAAATAACAATTATTGAGGTTTAAAACTAATCTCGTAGGTAAATGTAGAGGTAGCGTGCCGATGGCGATCACATCGACCATGGAACCATTCCTGACGCGCATCATCACCTCATCCTTCGCCAGTCTCCGCTTATTCCGCAGCTCCTATTTTGAGTTACAAATATGAGCAACCACACCGGTATCAAATATCCAGGAGCTACTACGAGTACTGGTAAGGTACACATCAATAACATGTATATCACATATACCTTTGGTGTTGCCGGCCTTCTTATCCGCTAAGTACTTGGGGCAGTTCCGCTTCTAGTGACCGTTCCCCTTGCAATAAAAGCACCTAGTCTCCGGTTTGGGTCCGTGCTTTGGCTTCTTCCCGACAACTGGCTTACCGGGCGCGGCAACTCCCTTGCCGTCCTTCTTGAAGTTCTTCTTACCCTTGCCTTTCTTGAAACTAGTGGTTTTATTGACCATCAACACTTGATGTTCCTTTTTGATTTCTACCTCTGCCAATTTCAGCATTGAAAATACCTCAGGAATAGTTTTCACCATTCCCTGCATATTGTAGTTCATCACAAAGCTCTTGTAGCTAGGTGGGAGTGATTGAAGGATTCTGTCAATGACCGCCTCATTCGGGAGGTTAATGTCCAGCTGGGACAAGCGGTTGTGCAACCCAGACATTTTGAGTATGTGCTCGCTGACAGAACTATTTTCCTCCATCTTACAACTGTAGAACTTGTCGGAG
Organism: Triticum dicoccoides; assembly: GCF_002162155.2. Classification (NCBI taxonomy): domain Eukaryota; kingdom Viridiplantae; phylum Streptophyta; class Magnoliopsida; order Poales; family Poaceae; genus Triticum; species Triticum dicoccoides. The sequence goes on from NC_041385.1 coordinate 779,809,377, forward strand.
ACTTCATATCTCTTGACCCGGGCATGAGCTTGGAAAACCATTTTCAGCTCCTGGAACATCTCATATGCTCCGTGTTGCTCAAAATATTTTTGGAGCCCCGGTTCTAAGCTGTAAAGCATGCCGCACTAAACAAGGGAGTAATCATCAACACGCGACTGCCAAGCATTCATAACGTCTTGGTTCGCTGGGACGGGTGCTTCACCTAGCGGTGCCTCTAGGACATATGCTTTCTTGGCAGCTATGAGGATGATCCTCAAGTTCCGGACCGAGTCTGTATAGTTGCTACCATCATCTTTCAGCTTGGTTTTCTCTAGGAACGCGTTGAAGTTGAGGTTGACATGAGCGTGGGCCATTTGATCTACAAGACATTTTGCAAAAATTCTAGACTAAGTTTGTGATAATTAAGTTCATCTAATCAAATTATTTAATGAACTCCCACTCAGATAGACATCCCTCTAGTCATCTAAGTGATACATGATCCGAGTCAAATAGGCCGTGTCCAATCATCACGTGAGACAGACTAGTCATCATCAGTGAACATCTTCATGTTGATCGTATCTTCTATACGACTCATGTTCGACCTTTCGGTCTCTTGTGTTTTGAGGTCATGTTTGTACATGCTAGGCTCGTCAAGTCAACCTAAGTGTTTTGCATGTGTAAATCTGGCTTACACCCGTTGTATATGAATGTTAGAATCTATCACACCCGATCATCACGTGGTGCTTCGAAACAACAAACTTTTGCAATGGCGCACAATTAGGTTAAACACTTTCTTGAAATTATTATGACGGATCGTCTTATTTACTACCGTCGTTCTAAGCAAATAAGATGCAAAAACATGATAAATATCACATGCAATCAAATAGTGACATGATATGGCCAATATCATTTTGCTCCTTTTGATCTCCTTCTCCGGGGCGCCATGATCATCATTGTCACTGGCGTGACACCATGATCTCCATCATCGTGTCTCCATGAATTTCTCTCGCCAACTATTACTTCTACTACTATGGCTAACAATTTATCAATGAAGTAAAGTAATTACATGGCGTTATTCAGTGACACACTGGTCATACAATAAATAAAGACAACTCCTATGGCTCCTGCCGGTTGTCATACTCATCGACATGCAAGTCGTGATTCCTATTACAAGAACATGATCAATCTCATACATCACATATATTTCATTCATCACATCCTTTTTGGCCATATCACATCACAAGGCATATGCTGCAAAAACAAGTTAGACGTCCTCTAATTGTTGTTGCATGTTTTTACGTGGCTACAATAGGGTTCTAGCAAGAACGTTTCTTACCTATGTCAAAACCACAACGTGATATGCCAATTTCTATTTACCCTTCATAAGGACCCTTTTCATCGAATCCGATCCGACTAAGGTGGGAGAGACAGACACCCGCTAGCCAACTTATGCAACTAGTGCATGTCAGTCGGTGGAACCTGTCTCACGTAAGCGTACGTGTAAGGTCGGTCCGGGCCGCTTCATCCCACGATGCCGCCGAAACAAGATAAGACTAGTAGTGGCGAGTAGATTGACAAAATCTATGCCCACAACAAAATTGTGTTCTACTCGTGCATAGAAACTACGCATAGACCTAGCTCATGATGCCACTGTTGGGGATCATTGCAGAAAATAAAAAATTTCTACGCATCACCAAGATCAATCTATGGAGTAACTAGCAACGAGAGAGAGAGAGAGGAGTGCATCTTCATACCCTTGAAGACATGAGATGGAAGCGTTACAAGAACGCAGATGAGGGAGTCGTACTCGAAGCGATTCAGATCGCGGTGGATTCCGATCTTAGCGCCGAACAACGGAACCTCCGCGTTCAACACACGTGCAGCCCGGTGACGTCTCCCGCCCCTTTCCAGCAAGGAGGAGGGAGAGATTGAGGAAGAGGGCTCCAACAGCAGCACGGCGGCGTGGTGGTGATGGAGAGGCAGTACTCCGGCAGTGCTTCGCCAAGCTCTTGCGGAGGAGGAGATGTGTTGGGCAGGGGAGGGGCTGCGCCTTAGGTGTGGTACTGCAGCCCTCCCCTCGCCCCTCTATTTATAGGAGAAGGGGGAAGGGGGCCGTCCCCCTCTAGATGAGATCTAGAGGGGGGCGGAGGCCAAGGGGAGGGGGCTTGCCCCCCAAGCAAGGGGGGGCGCCCCCTTTAGGGTCTCCCCAAACCCTAGGCGCATGGGCCCAAGTGGGAGGGGTGGCGCCCATCCCTCCAAGGGCTGGTTACCTTCCCACTACAGCCCATGAGGCCCTCCGGGAGAGGTGGCCCCTCCCGGTGGACCCCCGGAACCCCTCCGGTGGCCCCGGTACAATACCGGTATGCCGCCGAACTTTTTCGGTGACCGTAAGAACCCTTCCCATATATAAATCTTCACCTCCGGACCATTCCGGAACTCCTCATGACGTCTGGGATCTCATCCAGGACTCCGAACAACATTCGGTAATCACATACAAGTCTCCCTAATAACCCTAGCGTCATCGAACCTTAAGTGTGTAGACCCTACGGGTTCGGGAATCACGCAGACATGACCGAGACAACTCTCCGGCCAATAACCAACAGCGGGATCTGGATACCCATGTTGGCTCCCACATGTTCCACGATTATCTCATCGGATGAACCACGATGTCGAGGATTCAAGTAATCCCGTATGCAGTTCCCTTTGTCAATCGGTACGTTACTTGGTCGAGATTCGATCGTCGGTATCCCAATACCTCGTTCAATCTCGTTACCGGCAAGTCACTTTACTCGTTACATAATGCATGATTCCGTGACTAACCACTTAGTCACATTGAGCTCATTATGATGATGCATTACCGAGTGGGCCCAGAGATACCTCTCTGTCATACGGAGTGACAAATTCCAGTCTCGATTCGTGCCAACCTAACAGACACTTTCGGAGATACCTGTAGTGCACCTTTATAGTCACCCAGTTACGTTGTGCCGTTTGGTGCACCCAAAGCACTCCTACGGTATCCGGGAGTTACACAATCTCATGGTCTAAGGAACTTATACTTGACATTAGAAAAGCTTTAGCAAATGAACTACATGATCTTGTGTTGTGCTTAGGATTGGGTCTTGTCCATCACATCATTCTCCTAATGATGTGATCTCGTTATCAATGACATCCAATGTCCATAGTCAGGAAACCATGACCATCTATTGATCAACGAGCCAGGTAACTAGAGGCTCAGTAGGGACATGTTGTTGTCTATGTATTCACACATGTATCACGGTTCCGGTTAATACAATTATAGCATGAACAACAGACAATTATCATGAACAAGGAAATAGAATAATAATCATTTTATTATTGCCTCTAGGGCACATTTCCAACATCACCTTCTCGAGGGCAACCAAAAAATCTTCGTTTGTGTGTCCCTAGGACCATCATCCCGGAGCCGCAGTTATTGCCGTTGAACCTTGAATTGATCCAAAGAACCTGACACATAATCTTACTATCACATACCTACAACAAGGAACCCTAATCTCTATGTCCCGAGGAGTTCGCAGGAATCTACGTTGAATCTCTATCCAATCCTTACCGACAGACGAAATTGAGGAGGATCGGATCTCGAAAGACTAACTCGAAGAAGAAGAAGCATCACCATTCTTTAGCGGTGCCCTTACAAGGACTAAAAACCCTAACCTACCTACTAGTTGGAGCCAAAAAAACCAGGATTCCCCTCCTCGCCATCGGTCATCGAAGCGGCCGACGAAGGGGATGCGTATCTAGGAGTTTGCCGGAAACGATTGAGGGGAAGAAGTGTTGTGGGTCTTTTTCTGTAGTATGTATAGGGTGTGTATGTAGGGGTAGAGCATTCTGGATGAACAAATGAGTGTACACACAAGGATACCTAGGTTAGGGCTCCGTTTTTGAGGAATAACACCATACTCCTGACGCTAGATTTTTCTTCTTGCGCATAATAGGATTACAAATACTGGGAACTCGCGGCCTGGTGCCCTAGTCATGCCTTATATAGGTTTGGATGGCTAGAAGCTATATTGGCCGACTGAATTAACACTATTGCTAAGGGCTCATTGAATGCCTATATATAGATTCTACTGCTATTTATTACATGTCATGTCGTCTGGTTTTAATGCTTAGTGAAATGTATAGTGACACTCTCCTTTATGGATCACCACCTTCTGGGTGATCCAATGCTTTGATGGCGATGGGCTAGGGGGCGTTTGTGCTGCAGCCAGGCGGGCTGTAGCGCTCTAGTTCTTGGCAAGCAAGCCAATCTACCTTCCAGTTCCAGCTGGCCCTTGGCCGACTGGCCTGAGCAGGACTCTCTCCAATGAGGTGGAAGTCGGTAGTGAGGTGCTCCGGCGTTGTTGTTAGTTCGTGTTGTGATTAGTCTAGCCTGTGGTGGCAGCTTCGCTGCCAATAACGATGGCCACCAAAAGGCCTTCTAGAGGGTTATTCTCTCAAGATCGAGTGGTTGACTATGGCGGTGTGATGCAATCTATGACAAATTTAATTCCCGATCTACGGTCATCTGCATCGTTGGATCATGGCAACTATTATTCGATTAGAACCATTTGTGGTTTTTATTGTATGTACCATGGTCTTTTTCCTTTGTGCCAGACTGCAATTTTCTTTCGAATTTTCCTTTTTTTGTAAATGTTTATTTATTTTCTCACATGGAAAATAAGAAGAAACAATGACCATGGCAAATTTAGTTTATAAGTCATGGCAAATTTCATTTAACTAACCATGAAAAATTTATTTCATTGATCGTGGTAAATTTAGTAATTGGCCACAATTTTAGTTTATAAATCATGGCAAATTTAAGTTTCTCATTAATTAACCATGGCAAAAAAAATCACTGGTCATGGTAAATTTAGTAATTGATCATGGTGAATTTAGTTTATATATCATGATTTTTTTAGTTTCATGTAGTTTTCCATGGAATACTAACTTCTATTTCTAAGAATAAGGAATTTTAGTAAATGATCATATCAACTTACTAAATTCACTAGGTACAAGAATATATAAATTTGCCATGTGACAAGTTCTAAACTTCCTAGAATCACCATGTGGACATTTCAAAGAGTTTTTTTACACTATCGCCACGTTTTTTCAGGGAAAAAATGTTTTTTGAATTTGCCATGTGACCAGATATGTAACTTTCCATGCTATGAAAATTCTCCATAAACTTGCCTTGGACAATGGAAAATTTATTTGACAAACCATGAAATATCTAGTTAAATGGAATAGATTTTCCATACTACATGGCAATTTTTCCCCTGGACAATGGCAATTTTATTTTATGAAGCATGACAAATTGAGTTAAATGGATCTTTTTTGTGTTGAGTACAAAATTGCCATAGCACATGCAAATGATTTTCCATACTACATGGCAATTTTTCCCCTCCACCATGGCAAGTTTATTTTATGAACCATGGCAAATTTAGTTAATTGATATAGATTAGCCATACTACATGGCAATTTCCCCCCTGATCATGGCTATTCTATTTTACAAAGCATAGCAACTTTAGTAAAATGAAATAGATTTTTTATACTACATGGCACTCCCGAAACCATGGTAATTGGTTTTTTTTAAAACCATGGCAAATTTAGTTATATGGATCATGGAAAATATGTTGCATTTTTTGCCATGGATATTATATGTTCAACAAATTCCATAGTGCATGCAATAGATTTTCCATGTCAATTGTTTACCTATTCATTTTGTCCATGGCAAACTTACTTTTTTATTGCCATCACAAATTTACATTTATCACCATGGCAATTTTAATTTCACATATGCAGCAATTTTTACCTCCATCGCTCACGGCAAATGTACATTTATGTAGCATGGAAAGTTTACTTTTATTTTTCCTCATAAAAAATACTTGACATCCATGGCAATTTTTTTTGCCTTTTTGTTCATTGGACCTTTTACTACCATACACTATGCTGCATTTACTTTTACAACATGGCAATTACTACTAACAATAGATGTTGCACCATTTCTTTTTGTGTTCCACATGATGGAAAAAATTTATGCACACTCTTCATGTATTTATACTAAAAATATCATACATTTCTTGCCACCATGTTCAGATGCAAATTGCCTTGAACCTTTTCTTTTTGTGCCATTTGCTTTAAAAATGATCTCTTTTTTACCCACTTTGGGAATATTTTTGGTATTATGTTATTTTCTCATTCTCTATGCATCAGAAATAGTTTTTAATATTTGGAGCATTGCAAAAAAATTCATAGCATGGAAAAAATCTGGCTTTATTAGTCACAACCAAAAGTGGATTTTTTTAGTCACACTAAAGATTGGGCCAAACTAGGTTTTATTTTTTTCTCTTATTTTGCACAGTAAACATGCCGGTAGCCAATAGGTCCCTGGGTCGCCTTCAGCGAGTCTGGCTTCGGACTTGCTGAAGGGGCGAGCGAGCTGAGCCAGCCCATGAGCATGGGAGGCCACAACCTCTTTTTCCTGTTTTTTTTTTTGCATTTTATGTTTTCTAGTTTACTTTATTTTTATATTTTATTTATACTTTAATATATTTTAAATATATATATTACAAAAAACACTTTTCAAAAAACATTTAAAAAATGTTGTACAAGTATTTTGAAAAATATTGAACAAGTATTTAAAAATGTTGATCATGTATATGAAAATGTTAACAAGTATTTAAAAAATATTGAACAAGGATTTTGACAAATTTTGAACAAGTATTTGAAAAATGTTGAACAAGGATTTTGACAAATGTTGAACAAGTATTGGAGAAAAATGTTGATCATGTATATAAAAATGTTGAACGAGTATTTGAAAAAAGTTGAACAAGTATTTAAAAATGTTGATCATATATATAAAATCGTTCAACAATTATTTGAAAAATGTTGAACATGTGTATTAGAATGTAGGATGAAAAACAAAAAGAAACAAAGAAAAACAAAAAAAGAAACAAAATAACCAAAGAAAAGGAAAATGAAAAAAAAACTAAAGAAACAAATGAAAAACAAGGAGAAGAA
>NC_041385.1:779817000-779831685 GCF_002162155.2 Triticum dicoccoides
AAGAAAACTGAATGGAAATGAAGGAGAAAAAGCCCCAGTAAAAAGAAGAAGAAAAAAATGAACCTACGTGAAAACCTGCTTGTTTTCTTTCTAGTAGGTCGCGCCCTATCTAATGTACACCAAGCCGAAGCTGGCGCAGTGGCTTGCATGCGTCGAAGAAATAGGGAGACCCCAGGATCTATCCCTCGCGAGGATGACCCACCAGCGCGGGTTGTATCGGGAATCCAAGGCGTCAATCTTCGGGTCGTCGATGGCAGAGCACCAGCGGTGGCATAAGACGCGCACGTCCACATAGCTTAGCACAATGACAGCTCAACATTGCTGGTAAGAAGCAAATTATTCAGTTTTCCACAGTTGGATCGACTGTCTTGGTTGTCTCACCGTCCATTTTTCATCCTATGGTTGTTGAAAATATTTTTCGTTTACAACACTGCACTCAGCACAACCCCTTTCTACCTCCCATCATCCCATCCATGCTTTTATAATTAATTTTGTGGGAGCTAATAAAAAGGTCGTAAACCTAAAATCAAATGTCTGATACGGGGAGCTATTTGGCTTTAGTTAACAGTTTTGCTAAAGTACATTTAGATGTGGCTTAAGTATTGCACATCTAAGTCCTATGTCATTGATTTTACACAGAGATTTGTGCGGACATTTTCTTTTGTCTTTGTTCTTTTCCTTTCTAGTTTGATTGAGTCATTTTTTTGATTGAGTCACTTAGATGTGTAATAATTAGGGCATACAAACCCTTTAGTTAACCACTGCTTTTGTCTAGTTAACATGTTGGAGACTAGAACAATGTTAAGTATGTTTTCTGCTTCACTTCTTCTTCGGTACAACCCCCCTAAACACATCGACGGTGAAGATCTGTTTATACCCCTTCATAATAAAAGGTATGATGGTCTTTCTTAAGTTGATGATGGTCTTTTTTTTGTCCGCCAGCATTTATACGATATCCAACCTATGCCGGACTGGGCCGGGCCCAATGGTGATGGCTGTAGTAATTGCGCCCTCCTCACTGGAAGTAATTGCGCCCTCCTCACTGGAGGTACCTGGATTCGAGCCACAGACCTCTTGCTGCAAGCGTGAGTGGCTCACCAATTGACCCAGCTAATGACTGTGTTAACTAATGACCGTGAACTTAAAAACAAACAGCAGGGAGCGCGCCTGTTCGCGTAAAAAGTCACAAAAGAAATGAACCGGCTAGGAATCTAACCACAGATCTCTTGCAACAACCGCGAGTGGCATACCAATTAAGCAGACTAATGTTTGTGCAAAACGAGGAGCGTGCATATTTAAGAACTAACACTAATGCAGAATTCTGAATAAATTTCAAACATTTGTTGGAAATTCTGAATAATTTTTTACAAACCAAATAATGTTTTAAAATCCAACAGTTTTTGAAAATTTCATTTTTTTAGAAGCATGACATATTTCAAAAATTTTGAACAACATTTTTTAAAAGCATGAACATTTCAAAAAAAAAGGGATATGTTAGTTCAAAATGTTAAGAATATTCTTTTGAACAACATTTTCAATAATTTTAAGGAGATATGAGGAGCGTGCTAACTTAAGAAGTAACATTTTGAACAATTTTATGAACACAACTTGAACACTTGCTTTCTTTCTGGCTTATTATGTGGCAAATATAACTTCGTGAAGTTTTAGGCCGTTTTTCATGTTTTTTTAAAACCGGGCTTTATTCTGGTTTGTTTTCCTTTTTTATTTTCTTCCTTTGTTTCCCTTTTTATTTTTTTCCTGTTATTTCAAATGTGTGAACCTTTTAAAATAAAAAAAGTAAATCATGAATTAGTTCTCAAAAATTTCAATTCTTTTCAATTTCTTGATCTTATTTTACAACTTTTTTGGAAAACTTTCAACATGAATATTTTTTCAGCATCGATGAACTTATTTCAAATCTACAGACGCTTGGGCCGACCCAATAGGTGCGTGACCGGAGTGATGAGATCACCCATCAGGGTGGTGTCTGGTAGAAATTGAAATTTTCGTTTTTACCATTTGTTTTTTATCTTGGTTAGCCAACCTAAAACTCAAAAATGTCAACCCAATACAACAAATCGATATTTCGTTAACCAACTGATTTGGTTTGGTTTTTGGTTTATAATGAAAATGTTTTTGTAGAGCACACGTACAAGCTACGACATAGCTACTAGCCCTTCCCTTGTGCCGTTCTCTAATATCCATGGCCACCTTTATCCTCTGAGGATACCTACACAATGAAATAAGACGTTTTCCGCTGCATGCTCTGCCTGCCCACAGTACTAGTAGTTGCCCTTGGGCCTTGCAATTAGGTGGACAACGAAACCTCGCAATAGCTTAGCTGGTTTAGCTCTCACATGGTGAACAAAGCATGCATTGGGCCCTTCGTATCTTGCATGGTTGGACACGCGTGCGATTGAGCCTTTGGTGTTGGGTGACACGCATGACGGCATGAGGGAGCATCGTACTGGATGCCTGGATTTCAGTTTTTTCTTTCAGTTATACGGTTTAATACTGAACCTGATTTGAATTTGGTTATTACAAAGAAAAAAAAAATCCAATTTTTGGATCTTGAAATGATCCCATTTTTGCAATCATGTGGGTAAGGTAGGCATACATGTTAGGTTTGAATGATTTTCGACACCATACACAAGTTGTGACACGTCCAGCCATTTATTTGTCTTTTTCGACCGAGAAGACTCCAAAAAATGCAAAACTTGTCGAAAACCTAAGAAACTTGGCGTGGTGCCTTGAATTGTCATACAAGGCCATGACAAAATTTGGTTGTGTCAAGGATGTTGAGAAACAACGTGTTCTCAGATGGACCCTTTTGGCCAATTCGGACACCTTCATTGAACTGGTCCATTTTTGACATTCTTAAAATGACCCCAACTTTTGTGAATAGGTGGGCATGACCATGGTAGGCATTAATGCCAGGTTTGAATGATTTACGACACGTATACAAGTTGCAGCACGCCCGACCATTTATTTGGGTTTTTTTTACCGAGAAAACTCTAGAAAATGTAAAACTTGTCGAGAATTCAAGCAACCAGGTATGGTGCATTTAGTTAATCATACAAGGGCATGCAAAAATTAGGGCCATTCTAGGATATTGGGAAGCAATGTGTTCTCAGGCGGACCCTTCTATCCTACTCGGACACCATCCGTTGAATATGGATTTTTTGGACATCCTAGAAATGAACCCAACTTTTGCAAGCAGGTGGGCATGCCCATGTTAGGCATCCATACCAGATTTGAACAATTTCTGACACCATATGAAGCCATTTATCAGCATTTTTTGACCAAGAAAACTCCAGAAAAGCAAAACTTTTCAAAACCTAGGCAAGTTGGACTGGTGCCTTGAATTGGTCATAAAAGGCCATGAAAAATTAGGGCCAATTAAAGGATATTGAGAAACAACATGCTCTCAGACAGACCTTTCTGGCCTACCTGGACACTCTCCATTGAACATGGTCTATTTGGACATTCTTGAAATGACCCCAATTTTTTTAAGTAGGTTGGCATGCCCAAAGGTAGGCATCCATGTCAGGTTTGAACAATTTCCGACACCGTATGAAGTTGCGACACATCTAGTCATTTATCAATCTTTTTTGAGCGAGAAAACACCAGGAAATGCAAAACTTTTTGAGAAGTCAAGAAACTTGGCATGGTGCCTTGAATTGGTCAAACAAGCCATTAAGAAAGCTGGGGCCATTTCAGGATGTTCAGAAAAAATGTGCTCGTGGCCTATCCAGACACCCTCCATTGAACATTGTGTTTTTGGGACATTCTTGTAACTATCTCAACTTTTGCTAGCAGGTGGGCATACCCATGGTTTGCATCCATGCTAGGTTTCAAGGGAAAAAGTATTTAAAATCATAATTAAAAATAGTTACTTAAAACTGTCATATTGATGAATTATTTTCTGTTTTTTGCGAGCGTCAATGCGCCAGCCCAGTCGGCCAGCCTCCTATCTGTGTGGCCTTCTATTTGACGCTACTCTTGAAACATATGGAATTTCCTAATTGACACTCGTCGCATGAAGTTATCAACCAAACGGATAGAACGAGCAAAGCAAATAACGTTATGGTCTCCCCCATTGAGCATCCTTAGTGACCACTTTTTTTTTTCAAGAAAACGCAAAAGAGTTTGCGTTTCATTTCGATGAACAAGAAGAGAACAGCAGTACAGGTACAACCCCCCAAGAGGAGGGACACACGCACACACAACATCGTCCTCACCAAACGAGCAGGCGAGGAGGTGCTACCAACTACAGACTGCAACTACGAAAGGTCTAGCCTTGTCCAGCCTCCAACCATGAACGGCGAGGTAACTAGACTGAGAGCCTCAAGGCCGCGTCACAGCCGTTGCCAGGCGCCTCCAAAGAAGACCGCATCTCCAGGGCTGTCCAGGCCAATGTACCTTCCACCCATAAGTGCCTAAGAGATGGCAGGTGGATGGCAGGACCCAACCAGGACTAGTGAAGCCATCGTCTTGGACATGTCGGCGCCGGCGTACATAGCGCCCCGGACGCCCACGCTCTATGTTGAAGTCCTCATCACAGCATCGCATTACCAGCAAGCCTCGCCGGAAGACCGGGGAGGCCACCATCTCCAGCTGCCGCATCGGGGAGTCCAAGTGCAACCCAAGCAACGCCTTCAAGAAGGGAATGGCGCTGAGACGCCACCGCTGCCTTGTCCAATGAACTGGACCAAAGGTTTCCCCCGGTGCTCGAGGAGAGGGTCAGTCTGGGCCATGACAGCGCCTCCATGGAGGTTACGGCACCCTCAGGTGTCGCCGTTGTCAGCGCAGGCCATCGCCGCGCAGGGATTTCACCCCGTCCCAAGACCAGAACCCCAAATACCACCGAAACATAGCAGACAGGAGACGGGGAAGCAGACCGCCGGAGAGGACCATCAGCACCAAGAGGGAAACCACGTGTCGTCACTGTTGATGTAGGGAAGCACCGGCCAGCGCAGAGCAGCAGCCGCCGGATGGCTGCCAAACAAGGCCAGCCACCGCAGGGGGTCGCGTCGAGCAAGGGCAGTGGCGCTGTCGCGGGGACCTGCCACCTGCACCTTGCTGCCGCCGACCATGGCCGCTGGCGCGGTGACCCGCAGCCTCCGCCACCTGGATCCGCCGGGGCACACCCAAGCGGCCGCAGCCGCACCCCCAAAGGGGCACGCCGCACCGCCCACGTGCTCGCCACGCCAGGTCCAGAGGCCCGACCCTCTGGATCTGGGGCCGTCGTCGCGAAAGCCTAGGTCCGGAGCAGCACAGCTCCGTCAGCCTCGTCGAGCCCCACGCTCGAGGGGGGGAGGCAGCCTGGGAGCGAAGCCCCACCGCCGCCGGATCCGCCAGGTCTTTGCCCGGCGGGGGGCACCGGCGGCGGCAGGGGGGAGGGGGAGGAGGAGGGGAGGGAGCGCTCGAGGCTGTGTCGCCTCCCGAGTCGCCCGTGGGGAGGGCGACGCGGGGGGGAGGGGGGGCACTCCACAACTTTTCTCCTTAGTGACCACTGAACCTTCAATATTTCGAATATTTTTAAAACCAATCTTCAGAATTAAAAAAATACTCATATTTATTAATCAATGTTCAAAAAATTCAGAACATGTTCATAATTTCACAAAAAATTGTACATGTCTTCAACTTTTGTTTGTCATCTCTCAAAGAAAAAGTCAAGAATTTCACAAAATGTACGTGTTTTCCAGAAATTGTTCAAAATGTGTTTATTCAAAAATTTCACAATTGTTAGAGAAATGATTGGGATTTCACATGTATCATAATTTGTTTGGAATTTCAATCAATGTTCCCGTTTTCATATTTTTTTCAAACATTTCAAAAAATGATGATCTTATGCTTCTGTAACAAAAATTGTTCGCAATTACAAAAATCTTTGTTGTTTTTCCATTTATTTTCTGGAGTTGCAAAATTTGTTCATGTTCCAAAAATTGTTTGTGTTCCCATAATTTGGAATTAGAAAAATGCTGCGGTTTTAAAAAATATTTGTGTTTCAAAGCTGTTCATGATTTTTTTAAAAATGTTTCAGTTTATTATATATTTGTTCAAAAATCTGAAAAGTGTTTGGGATTCACACAAAAATCACGTTTTGTTTTCAAAAAAATATTTTGCGTTGGAAGTTTTTAAAATATTCTCCATGATATTATTATTAAGGCGTCGCTCTGCCATTAAGTCAAAAACGCTGTCTAGGTGAGCTTGTTGTAGCACGTTTGTAGAATTCTAGAGGTCTTGAGTTCGAACTCTTGCCGGCGTGGTTTTATTTTTGAAGCACTGCTATAAGCTACCTTAATGGGCCGGCCCAATCGGTGGACTCCTGTACGTATACGTCCAGCGGGGGTTGTACGACTTGTGAAATTACTATATTACCCTTTATACATTTTAGGAGGGGGGTTGTACCGAAGCGGGTCTCGCTGCTTTCAACATTTCGGCTTCAAAACCCGGCATCTTGTTGTGCACTCTAGGACAGGGTTTATCCGAACGACCACCAAACAAAATAGGCGACGCCCCTGACGGGTAAAAAAAAAGGTCAGCCAAATTATCCCGTTCCTGGTCGTCACCGATGAGTCATGACACTACCGGACTCGCGGGCTATGCCTACGGCCCAGGGCCGTCGGCATAGGTCCTATGTCATCGGCAAAGATCTATGCCTACGGCTGCCGTCGGCATAGCCCCGTCAGTGTAGATCACGTCAGCGTAGTTCTGTCAGACCGTCGGCGTAGTATAGCCGTCAGCATAGGAGCGTATGCCGACGGCCGTGGGGCAGCCATCGGCGTTGTTTTCCGTCTGACGGCAACGGACGGCGCCGTCAAAACCGCTGGCGACTCAGGAGAAGACACGTGGCAAAGCCGACGGCCAAGCCGTCGGCATACCTTTGCCACGTGTCGCCCCCTGGTTTGGCCTGGCGGCAGGGCTATGCCTACGGCAAAGCCGTCGGCATAGATGAAAATCTATACGGCTTTGCCGTAGGCATAGCTCTGCCACGTGGAGCCTCCTGGTGGCTACTGGGCGTATATATGCCGACGGCTTTGCCGTAGGCATAGTTTTTTTCCCTGTTTTTTCTTTTTCAATTCATTTGACAACATTTCAAAGCAGAATAATATGAAATATGAGAGTTCATCATCATCATTTAAACATAGTCAAGTTCATCATCTAAAGATCATCACCGGTGAAAGTTCACGAACATAAGAGTAGTGCAAGACATGAAACATCATAAAAGTTGAAACATGAAAGGCATGGCACAACGGCCGCATACACGGAATCATCATCGACATCAAGCACCACCGAGTCCACCTCCGCCAAATCCACCACCACCACTGAGTCCACCTCCGCCAAGTCCACCTCCGCCAAAACCACCACCACCACCAAGTCCACCTCCGCCAAAACCGCCACCGCGACCACCATCACTCTGCCAGATCGGAGTGACTGGGGTCGACGGAGCAGGAGTCGAGCCACCGGTCCCCTACATGTTTGAAAGAAGATTCTAACGGTAAATATGACATGATAGTGTTGAATGAACGAGAACTAGTTTATCATTAGTTAGGCAAATGCACTAACCGGAGTATCACCGCCTAGTGCCAGCCATTCCTTGAACGTGGGAATGTGTGGGGCGTCTCCCGCAGGTGGTGGTGGGGGTCCAACTTGTGGTGGCTCCGTGCGGTTAGTCCAAGACGCCAACATAGCCTGGATGTTAGTTAAACAAGCAAACTAGAAAGTCTGAAGGAATGAAAGTGCAAATTTGAGCTTGGTTTAAGAGGGCAAAACTAACCGCGATCACTTGACGGCTCTAATCATTGTTTGCCTTCACTCGTTGCAAGTACTCCCTCACCTCAATATGCCTATGCTCGAGAAAGGCCTGATATGCCTACAAAATTGAGGTTGTTTCTAAGTGAGCAGTGCTGAAAATAAACTAAGAAAGATAGAGACAAAGAAGATAAGGGGAAGTACTTACAGCATGCTGGCGGACTAAGGGAGGCTGCGAACGCCTCGTACTCTCTAACGGGTTCGGGTTGGTAGCTCGAAGCCGTGTGTACGAGATCGACGGAGTGATCAAGCCATCGAAACACGGATACGGGCCATGGGACTTACCCTGGATGGCCACCACCGCCGTGTCGTCGATCTGAGACTTGGCGACCTCAGGAACGGGAACATCCGGATGCAACTTCTGATAGTTGTGAGTGTAAGACTCCATGTGTTGCTCGGTGTTGCCGTAGTACTGGCTCTCGCCCTCGTTGCGATCACTCCGCTCGCGGGCCAGCATCCACGAATCCATGTCTGAGAGCGGCCTCTGCAACTTGTCCTCCTGCAACGTCAAACAGAAGTTATCCATACATAAGAACATGACGGTAAAGAAGAACCAAAATGCATCATGCCTATAGATATACCTTCATGGCCTTGAAGCCCCAGTGGTTCCTGCTTCCTTGGCCGTGTGTCCCGTCTTTTCCACGGTTAGCCCGGGCCTTGATGCTCTTGGCAGCAAACTCTGGATCGTCACCGACCCACCTATCCACCAAACACGCCCATCCGTCATGCCTTCCGTAGCACCAACGAGGAACAACCTATGCAAATTTTGGAAGCATGACATGTGAGCACGAAACATATAGTTGACTCCTTGAAACAATGAAAAGTCAGTAATAGTTACCATCATGAACTGCTCCCTACTCATGGTAAGTATTTGCTTCTGTGCTTGAGTTTTGGTCATCTTTTGTTGCAGGTAGATGTGGTAGTACTGCGAGACGGCAACCCAACGCACCTCATACTGCAACTGACGAGCTTTCTTCTTTGCAGACGCAAGTAAGACCATGTCGGTCTGGCCTTGTGCTCGTCAGGAACTATATAGCGTTGCTCCAATCATGCATAAAGCAGAAGCAAACAAGGCATGAGTTGAGTGATTCAATGATAAACTATGAACGAAACTGAAGACAAGTGATTCAAAAGGGAACATACCCAAAATTTGGTGATCACGGCCTTAGCGGCCGCCCCGCACTCCGCATTGCTGCAAGCTTCATAGTGGGCCCAGCTTGGCCAAAACACGCAGCTGCGGGTCCTTGTCTGGCCGCGGGCAGAATAGGCCAGGCCAAAACTCCTTCAATACGACAGTGATAAGGCCGTTCGGTTTACGGCCCTTTCCGCGAAGGATCCAGTTATTGCAAAAGAATCAAAGGGTTGCTATGTGTACAATAAAAAATGTTGTCATGTGTTGAAAATATGATTGAGATGCACTTACTCTCTCCCCGCAGGTTCAATGAGCCACTTGTGCGCCTCGATAGAAGGTGGTGTAGGTACTCCGGCATTACCACGCAGCCACCCCTGCGGAGCACCCGGTGGCATGTCACACCACAACTCGGGGTCAACCTCCCCTCCACCCTCCTCACCCTCCTCCTCGGCCTCCCCCTCCTCACCCTCCTCCTCCTCCACATCAGGAACATACTCCTCCTCCTCAGACTCAGAAGCTGCATCAGCATAGGAGGGCATCGAAGAAGACCCTCCTATTTCGGACACGGCCCAGAGTTTTTTGGCCCGGTTGCCTCTCCCCCCACCTCCTCGTCCTCTAGGGGCTCTCCCCCCACCCCTCCTCCTCTAGGGTATCCTCCCCCGACCCCTCCACCTCCCTATGAGGTGCCATCCTCGCGTAGTCGAGAGGGAACCTTGTGGGCTCGTCCACTCCGAGTAAGTCCTCCTTTGAGTTTACTGAGGAAACTAGCACCGCTGGACTTGCCCATGATTAGCAAACCTACATTGAGAAGAGAATAAACAATTAGTAAGGATATCAAAAAAACAAGCATACAGGAAAGACATTAATAACGGAAGAGCACATTAAGCATACTATTGTAATGATCATTAAAAGAACATACATTTTCTAGAAACCATATGAATCATCGCTGTTGTAATCTATTTGTCGACCGGTCTCATCATCACTATCCCGCATATCTTCTTTGTTGTCTGACGGAGGTGGAGGCTCTTCCTCATCGTCAGCGTCAACGTCTTCATTTAACTTTTCAAGCATAATTATGTCTCTTTGATTCACAACTACCTCACCATCAATCCGTGCGCCGTCGTCGTTTGGGTCCAGGTCAACATAACCCAAGTCATCATCCTCCTTGTTTCGGACCACTTCATCATGTTCCTCTTGAAAGAACACTCCCTCGTATGTCATGGGGTTTATGTTGTAGTAATCATCATCATTCGGGTCCGGTAGCTTACCATGTGGCGACACCTTGAACACAACTTCCCAACCCTTTAGGTACTCTTTCTGGCATGGGTAAGGCAGATAATATACTTGTGTGGCCTGGGTAGCGGCGATAAAGAGATCAGCTCCGGCATAGACGGTTGATGGTTTAACTTCAACAAAACCAACAGAAGGCGTATGTCTCAGACCCTTTTTGGGGTCGAACCATCGGCATTTGAACACAGTGAGACTTAGGTGTTTACGGCCACGTTTGAATGTAAGCTTGTATATTTTTCCCACCCTTCCGTAGTAATCTACTTTATTATTTCCTTCGGTGAAGACTCCGGTATTTATGGTTTTGGGATCAGGCCGACTGTTCTGGTGCTCCTCTGTATGGAAGCGATACCCATTCACATCATACTTTTGGCATGTCATGACGGTAGGGTCAAAACCCATGGAAAACCATCTCAATTCTTCATCCATTGATTCGTTCGGATCATTTCCCTACAAGTTTAATTGAAATTATAGGGTGCATGAGTTTAATTGGAAGTGTGAAATGGGTAATAGGGAAGTGTGAAATATTACTTTCTCCATGAACCACGCAACGAAATTTTTCCTTCCATCAGCACCATTTCGGAGAAGAGCAAGTGCCTCCGCTTCAGTAGGAGGCAGCATTCCCGTCCACTCTTCCTCAACGAATCGACTACAATAAGAAAAGTGGTATAAGAACTAGGCAAAGTGAACATAATGAATTAACTAAAAGAATGGTGCAAAGGTATTACCTCATCCAGTCATCCTCAACTTCCTTGATGTTTTGCAAGATATAGAACATGACATCCTCCCACTCATCTCGTGGCATGACATAAGATGCCGAGCATCCAGCCCTGCCACCTTGCCTGATGAATAGAGGCAACTTGGGTTTATACTTGGGTTCTTCTGTATTGTATCGAGACACCTTATTGTGCAACGTGGGAACATGGTCTGGATAGTAGGCTGGCCTGAGGTCTGCCACCTCTAGGATAACTGCCTCAGCTATGGAAGCTTCAATCTTAGCTTTGTTTCCACATTTCTGTCTCAGATGCTTGTTCTGTCTCTCAGGGCCGTACTGCCGACGATACTGCATAGGGCCCCCCAACAATACCTCGTTTGCAAGGTGCAAAATGAGATGTGTCATCGTAGTAAAGAAGCCTGGCGGGAAGATCTTCTCTAGCTTGCATATCAACTCTGGCGCCTTCTTATGCATTTCTTTTATCTTCTCAGGACATACTTCTTTAGCACAAAGCGTGCAGAAGAAATGGCTTAACTCCGCAAGCACACGCCAGACACGCTCGGGAACATAGCCCCGAACCATCACCGGCATAATCCGCTCAATCCGTACATGATAGTCATGACTCTTGAGCCCGGTCACTCTGCCCGCTGAAAGATTGACCCCCTTACTTATATTCGACGCATAACCATCAGTGAACTTCACGACGTGTTTTAGCCACTTGAATGCCTCCATCTTATGATCCTTTTAAAGTACGAAGTCAGCATCTGGCTTGAACCAAGATTTTCGACTGCTTGTGGGAGGTTGCATGTGAAGACGTGGTCTATCACAAATATTCTGTTGATAGACTCTAGCATTAACATTATCCTTTGTCTTATCAGGAATGTTAAGGATCGTGTGAAAAAGGGACTCTGCGACATTCTTTTCGGTGTGCATCACGTCGATGTTGTATGGAAGTTTGAGGTCCTTAAAATAGGGAAGCTGCGTGAAGGGGGTAATGTGAGTCCAGTTGTGCGTCTCACCATATCCTTCAAAACATTTTTTCCCTTTGCCTTTGCCTTTGCTTTGCCTTTCCCTACACCGGCAGGCTTAAGAGCTTTCAGCTGAGCAAGCACATCCGCAACAGAAAATGTTGGAATCTCGTTCACTTCATGGACCACTTTGCCTTTTGTGAAGTTCTTCTTGTCTTCCCTATCAGGATGGTCTGGAGGGAGGAACTGTCGATGCAGTTCAAAGGCAACATACTTGCCACCCTTCTTTAGCCAAATGAAAATCAAGGCCTGCATGCACACTGGGCAAGGCATCTTTCCACTTGTACACCATCCGCAGAACAGGGCATAGCCGGGAAAGTCATGCATGCAATATTGTAGCCAAACTTTCATCAAGAAATTTTTCTGTAGATGCCGGTCGTATGTCAACCTCGGGAAGTAACAAGAATGGTGCAAATCATCCACCAACGGCTGCATAAACACACTCAAATTCTTCCCTGGATATTCAGGCCTCGGAATTATAAGCGACATGAACATGGTCTTGCGTTGCATTATGGCGTCGGGAGGGAGATTGAGCGGAATAACAAATACGGGCCAGCATCTATATGGATTAGACGACATACCATATGGATTGAACCCATCAGCTGTTATAGCAATTCTGACATTCCCAGCATCGGCTGCTTCCTCTGGGTACTTTATATCGAACGACTTCCATGCTTCACCTTCTGATGTATGTACAATTTTTTTTGGATTGTACCTTTTCCCTTCCTTGTGCCACTTCATCATTTTGGCAGACTCCTCAGTGATGAAAAGGCGCTGCAGTCTTTTTATAAAATCAAGATACTGAAGAACCTTCACAGGGATTTTTAGCGGCTGCTTCTGACCATGCTTATCGACCACCTCAATATACTGAGAGGAACCGCACTTCCTATAGTAGTTGTCATCCACATACTCATGCCTAAACAAAAGGCAATTCTTTGGACAAACATGTATTTTCTCATAGTCCATGGAGAGCGCCTTCATGATTTTCTTCGTACCGTACATGGTTTTCGGCAGTTCATGGCCCTCAGGCAGGCTGTTAGCCCATACTCCCAGAAATGCTTCGAAGCAACCTCGGCTACAACCGTACTCAGCATTGAATGCCATCAGTTGCGAGATGGCATCCAGCACAGACAGCTTGGCACCCTCATAGAGAGGTTTCTTTGACGAGGCCAAGATTTCCAGGAAGGCCTTTGCGGTTTCCTCCGGCTCCTCCGGTTCATTCTCTGAATGTGAAGGAGGTGTTGGCTGTGCAGCAAAGACATCATCTAGCATGTCTCTAACCCCATCGTCCTCATAACCAGCGACGCGTTGTCGTATCACATCCTCTCTACCACAGTCCCGCTGGGCAAAGTTTATCGGCATATTAAAGTTGGGCATAAATCCATTCGTGCGAAGGTGCTTAGTCATCTCACTCTTATCTCTGCGGATACGTCTCTTACATTTGGCACACGGGCATTCTGGCACCATCCTCATTGGACTATGGAATATCTCTTTCAAAAACACATCAGTTTTCTCGACCCACTCTGTTGTTACTTGATTCCGACGGAAAAACCCACTATACATCCACTGATTATCTGCCATCTCTGCTTTATTGGAAGCCACACAACAAAATTAAGGATTCATTTAAATTACCCACATCAATATTTTATTTTTTACAAGGTTGACGAGAATCGACATTTAATCCACCTACATCTCTAATAGGTAAAGATGGGTCCTAATCCCACCCGAGAATGTGTAGATTGAGTATGGTCCATGCTCTACCCCATTCCGAGACAAAATTTCGGCAGCACCTCCCCGCTGTTCTCCAAATACACGTCTCGGCAAAATGCTGATAGAATGTGCATCCGGAGAACAACATGGAGGCGCCGCCGAAAATCCTGTCTCGGAACGGGGTAGAGCATGAACAACGTACCCAATCTACACATCCTTGGGCTGTCCGAGGAAAGTGCTGGACAATCCGAAAGAGCTGCGGTGATAAATATGCAATTGAATGCATATTTATTGATGCAACCCTTTCGGACGGGAGACCTAGTTTACACGATTTGATGTGAAAATTTAATCTAGTGACATGGAAAAAAAGTGGACGAGGTCATGGAATTGTGGCTCACCCTCCGACGTTGACCAACACCTCCAACGTCGACAATCACTCCAGGAAGATGGAACACCACAAATCCTGTTAATTACACCGAGTAAAAAAAATTTAGGTCATCACCTCACATTAAGCATTGATACTTTTAACTATGAAAAAAATCATGTTTCGTCAAGTGCCAAATTTTGTCCTTTAATTTTTTTAGCAAGATCATCATGATTAAATAATCACTCATCATATCATAATTTTGCAGCACATCTCACATAGCTACTTAACATTAAGCATTGACACTTAAAACTATGAAAAAAAATCATATTTTGTCAAGTGTCAAATTTTGTCCGGTTCAATTTTTTGGACAAGATCATCATGATAAAAATAACCACTCATCTTATACCAATTTTGGAGCACATCTCAAATGACAAGATCATCATGATAAAAATCTAACATCCAACATCCAACATCTAACATCCAACATCCATCTAACATCCAAATGACAAGATCTCAAATGACAAGATCATCATCTAACCTAACAATTTAACATCCAACATCCATCCATGCATTCATTCATCCATCCAACAGTAGCAAAAAAATGAAAAAAAAAGTAACTCACCAAGAG
>NC_041385.1:779832115-779833319 GCF_002162155.2 Triticum dicoccoides
GGCAGGGGAGGGGCGTGCGGCGGCGGCGGCAGGTCGGGGTGGGGGTGCGGCGGCGGCATAGGTAGGGGTCGGGGGGTACGGCGGCGGCGCGCAGCTGGTCGGGGTTGGGGGAGATTGAATGAGTGGCCAGGGGTCGATGCGAGTGGATAAGGAGTATCTATGCCGACGGCTAAGCCGTTGGCATAAATGAGGTCGCCACGTGGCACCTATGCCGACAGCTTAGTCGTAGGCATATTTTTTTATTTTTTATTTTCTTTTATATTTTTTATTTTATTTTATTTTATTTTTATTTTTTATTTTATTTTGAATGATACATGGTATATAATTATATTAAAAATGATACATGGTATACATATTTTTGACATGCATGAACATTATTTAAAATGTACCATACATTTTCTTTAATGGTTTGAAACATTATTTTTAATTACATGATCCTTTTTTTTATATTGTACAACAATTTTCTAAAATATCACGTATATTTTTTTCTGAACCGAATTTTTTCTATGATCAGCAACATTTCTTTATGATATAAATATTTGCTAAATTGTACTAACAAAAAATGTACATTGTGTTAAAATATTTCTAAATAAATTGAGGGGGGCAACATTTCTTTATGATATAAATATTTTTTATGGTCTCGCGAAAGGTGATACATAGGAGAGCAACTGATTGAGGGGTACTGTTACCGAGTGCGTCATCCGGTAACTATGCGAGTGCCTCATCCGTCTACTACCGTTTTCCCCCTTCACGCCACACCGTTACCGCAGAACGTCTACTACCGTGTCATCGCCGTTCATGAGGGGAGCCACACCCCGGAGACGCCGCCTCTTTGGACATGCTACAATACCACCCCACATGTATGAGGGGCCGGTGCGACGCTCCGGTGGCATTGCTACCCCACCAGGTCCCCCGTCCCGCCTAACACTGGAGCGGTTGACCACGAGATCTAGCCCTTTGACTTCCCACGGACGGGCTTTGACCAGTGGACCTCTCCAACCGGTTGTGTCAGGTCGTCCCAGAGGGACACCGGGGAGCAACATCTGGGCCAAACCCACAGCTACATCCACTACGTGTAGACCCGACGCAGTAGTTTCCCCCGTCCAGGTGCCGCCGGCGGCGCCGTCCATGAGGGGGCCGCGCACCGGAGACGCGTGCCGCCTCTTCGGACATGCCACAACACCACCCAACATGTATGAGGGCC
>NC_041385.1:779834286-779845064 GCF_002162155.2 Triticum dicoccoides
GACCAGTGGACCTCTTCACCCGGTTGTGTCAGGTCGGCCCAGAGGGACACCGGTGAGCAACATCCGGGCCAAACTCACAGCTACATCCACTCTGTGTAGACCCGACGCGGCAGTTTCCCCCCTCCAGGTGCCGGCGGCGGCGCCGTCCGTGAGGGGGGCCACACACCGGAGACACGTGCCACCTCTTCGGACATGCCACAACAACACCCGGTTGTGGTAGGTCATCCGATATATATATATATATATATATATATATATATATATATATATATATAAACACTTGGGAGCAAAGTCCCCTTCGTATAGACCCGATGCGGCTGTTCCCCATTCCAGGTGCCGGCTCGCGGTGGCACCGCTCGTGAGGCGGGTCACACCGCTGTGTACAGAACCAAAAAATAATGTATGTATGCTTATTAACACGTACTATATGTAAGTTAGTCAAATAATAATATTTAAGAAAACATAAAATATAGCTATGAAAAAAAAGAAAACAAAGAACGAGTGGAGGGGGTGACCGGGAAGTGGATAAGGGAACTATGAAAAAAAATATCAATGATGTGGTAAAAAAAGGAAAAAGAACTATGAAAAAAAGAAAAAAAACTATGCCGACGGCAAAGCCGTCGGCATAGCTGCGGCATAGGGCAAATGGCCGGCGCGCCGCGGATCAGTGATGTGGCATCTATGCCGACGGCAGCCGTAGGCATAGGTGGTGGTCGGTGCGCTTCGGATCAATGACGTGGTAAAGGCATCTATGCCGACGGCCTCCTGTCTCGGCCGTCGGCATAGATCGGACGCCGTTAGCCGCCTGGCACGAGCGGGATCGCCGGGTCCGCAACTATGCCGACGGCCCATATATGCCGACGGCCGCTGTAGGCGTAACTTGGGATAAGTCGACGGCTCATCTGGGCCGACGGGGGTCGTCGACATAGCTCGGGATAGCCCGACGGCTTTATTACGCCGACGGCCTGGACATGGCTCTCGGCATAGCCAAGACAAGGCCGACGGGGGCCGTCGACATATATATGGCTGTCGGCATAGGGCCCTGCGGTAGTGTGATCATTCTCCGTCCGGCGTCGTCCACTACTTTCCATCACAAATAGTGAGAACTGAGTGCTGAGACCGCATTGGAGAGCATAGGAAGGGAAAAAGCCAATCGGCTCCTATAAAAGAGGCTGCACCTCTCGCCTAGTGAAGCTACACTTCGTCTAGTCCAGATTATTTCTCCTTCCCCTTCCCCGCTTCCACTTGTTTCTGGGCTTGAGCTCCACGAGTCGACATTTTCCTGAATCCTCCTGGACTCTACCATAGTAGCGATGTTGGACGTGTCTGCAAATTTCGCGCTATGCACATGTTACATCGAGCGGCTGGTCACTGTGATAGTTAGGACAACGAGAAGGCAGCCAGGAAGAAGAAGAAATAAAAGGCAATGAAGAAGAAGGAGATGAAAGGCAACGAGAAGATCAGAAGAAGAAGCCGAGGAGGAAGGAGCCAACGTGTCAGAGAAGAAGAGTGGCACAAACAAGGGGAATGTCTCTGTTTTCGGCCTTTATGTGTATCAATATTTGAATGGCCGGATGTAAATAGGCTATACGTCCGCTTCCATATGATAATAGAGCCTATTAATTCTTAATAAAGTTGTATTCCTTGCAAAGCTGCAAGGTAGTTTATTGCTTGTAATTCATGGCGAACGCGGATGCTGCTCAAACCTCCTTTAACATCAGGAAACATGACAGCGCGCTAACCCAAGTGCATCAGCTCAAAGCAGGAAAACATGGGCTCAAGTCATTCTTTTGCACCATACCAATGGATTGGATGTTTGGCTCCATAACTTCCAGAAGAACAACCGATTCCTTAAGAATGAGGCTTTGCACGATTTTCCCATTAATTTTTTACGCATGGCGACAGGCGGCGCACCAACGCGTCCTCCATCATCATCCTCTTCATGGAGAAGGCGAACAACAGGGTGACCGGGAGAGTGGGAGTCCCTCGGGTATGGCAACCACAATGATGGTGACAGCCTGTTGGAAAATGCCGACAAAAGAGCTCAACGTGGCGTCAAATGTAACGTAGTACGTGACATCATGACCCTGTTGAATAGTGGCTTGGGGCTGCGTGAATTGGCGCGCGAGGTGAGGAACTCATGGAGAGGCGTTGGGCGTGGTTCGGCACTCTCCTTGGTTATGCTGCTCATCATCTCGCCCTACAAGGTGCCGGGTGTTGAGGAGCATTCGGCCGTAGCCGTCGATGATCTTCAGGCAGGCGGTGAGAAAGGGGTTCTTCTCGGCAGTGGGGCTTGCGTGTCATGCTCCAGTCGTCCATCTGCAGGAGCACCTTGTAGGGCGAGATGATGAGCAGCATAACCAAGGAGTCACCGATCTTCAGTAAGTGTTACTGTGTCGCCGATGGAGATATCGAATATGGAGATCTCCTGCCTCCGGGCGGCGTGGACGAGGTGACAAAGATATCGACGGTGATGACAGTGAATGTAATTCCCCGTCGTTCGTGAAACAGGTGTGTCACGGTGCAGGTCCTGTCTCACCGCCGTACCATGGATGATGCAGCGTGCACGCGCGAGGAGACCTTCTACAGCCGCAACCTCTTAAGACCGGAGTGACCTGGCTTTTCTTTTTAATGAGGTTATTAATATACGGGGAAGAGAGATGTGGCTAACACTAGTAGAAAACATGGCTTTGCTTCGGGCCTGACCAGCCCATTAGTCCCGGTTCTTCACGAACTGGGACCCATGGGGGAATTAGTCCCGGTTCATGAGCCCGGAGGGCCGGCCGGGGCCTCGTGGGCATTGGTCCCGGTTCGTCTGGATACATTTGTCCCGGTTCAAGGCACGAACCGGGACCAATGGTCCTCGCTCCTGGTCCACAACCATTGGTCCCGGTTCCTGGCTTGAACCGGGACAGAGTGCCGGGATTTAGTCCTGGCTTCTACCATGAACCGGGACAAATGAGTTGCCTATATATACCTCATCGCCATAGCAGAGCACTCTGCAGTGCTCTGTTTTTTCTGGCCGGCGAGGAGAGGGCATTTGGGTGCTCTAACTCACCTCCTATGCACATGAGGTGTTTGATGAAATGTCCGAGCCACACTAGTTAATCTTTCTCCTCTCGAAACTCGACCTCCGAGCTTCATTTTCCCCGAGATTTGTCTAGGTTTAGCGGTCCGTCACGTCCCGTCCCCGTCTTCACCGCCGTCGGTCGCCCGCGCCGATCTCGTCGCGGGCACCACCGTGGTGAGCCTCTTGTTCTTATCTTCTTTCTGAAAGAAAAAAAATTCTTACTTCACATAGATACTTGTCTAATTTTCTTACTTTTATTATTCCTTGTTATTATATAGTGCGATGGTTTTGGTATCCGCCCCCATTCGCCCTCGTCCTGTCTATGATTCATATGTGGTATATATTATCTTTTGATAACTATTTGGTTCATTTATTGTTTATGACATTTATGCCGACCAACACGATATAGATTTTATTTATCTAGGAGGTTGTTGAACCGAAAATTCCAACCAACCCTATTGTCGATAGGTTAAATTTAGTTGAAGAAGAAAACAATTACTTTAAGGAAAAAATAAGAAAAATTGAGGAGAAGATGATATTGGAGTTGCATGTTGCGGATGTCGTTGATGATCACAAGATCAAGATGGACGCAATGCGTTTGAAGATTAGAAAGATTAGAAAAATATGCCATTCATATCGAGGCTTGGTATCATTATGCAGTTGGATCAGTTGTTACCTTGGTTGCGATTATGATCGCATTTGTTGCTGCATTGAAATGTTTTACATAATTTCAATGTATGGTTTAATTAGATGTTCTGGAGAGCTATATGTTGTTCAATGAGAACTATGTATTTACTTTGGTTTTAATGTGATGATGAACTTCTATTAATTCGATCACTTATCTATTCATGATAGGGTTGAAAATTGATGATGTGGCTTCGTAACAGATGAGTTTCGTGATGAAACCCTGATACTTCGAAAGGGTTGAAAATAATCAGTAAATGCATGAAAAATAACAAATGAAGTCAGAAAGAGTTGAAAATTGATGATCTGGCTTTGAATGGTGCATTTTGAACACAAAAAAACTATGTAGTTCAAATAAGTTCAAAAAAATGAAATCCCTTTGTAACAAAGGAGTTTCGTGATGAAACCCTGATACTTCGAAAGAGTTTGTCCGTTTTGTACACGAAGTGCATCCAGTTTTTGCCGTAACCCTCTCTACTTTCTTGCACATGCTATGCGAGTGAAATTATGATACCATACCAACTTTTAACCTTTTCAGAGTTCATTTCAAATGCTTTTCAATTTCATGGTCTTATAGCTCAAAATAATCAGTAAATACATGAAAAATAACAAATGAAGTCAGAAAGGGTTAAAAATTAATGATGTGGCTTTGAATGGTTTATTTTGAACACAGAAAAGCTATGAAGTTCAAATAAGTTCAAAAAAATGAAATCCCTTTGTAACAGACGAGTTTCGTGATGAAACCGTGATACTTCGAAAGAGATTGTCCGTTTTGTACACGAAGTGCATCCAGTTTTTGACGTAACTCTCTATACTTTCTTGCACATACTATGTGGGTGAAATGATGACACCATGCCAACTTTCAACCTTTTCAGAGTTCATTTCAAATGCTTTTCAATTTCATAGTCTTATAGCTCAAAATAATCAGTAAATGCATGAAAAATAACAAATGAAGTCAGAAAGATCTAAAAATTGTTGATGTGGCTTTGAATGGTGTATTTTGAACACAGAAAAAATGTGGAGTTCAAATAAGTTCAAAAAAATGAAATCACTTTGTAACAGACGAGTTTCATGATGAAACCCTGATAACAAAAATGAAATACCTTTGTAACAGACGAGTTTCCATATGAAATCGCTTTGTTTCAGAGTTCATAAATAACTTTTTTGTTAGAAACTTTAGTACCAAAAAGAATTATCATAAAATAAAATAAATAAGTAATTTGAAACAAAATAATATAAACTTTAATAAAATATATAAGTAGAAACAAGACAAAGTAAAATAAAATAAACTTTAATAACATAAATAAAATTTATGAAACTAAAATTATCAAAGTATTTTCTGTTCAAAATCATTAAAAGCAAAAAGAATTTTCATAAAGAATTTTTTTTGTTAGAAACTTTAATAGAAAAATGAATTATCATAAAATAAAATAAATAAGTAATTTGAAACAAAATAATATAAATTGTAATAAAATATATAAGCAAAAACAAAACAAAACAAAATAAAATAAACTTTAATAACATAAATAAAATGTTGTCATGTGTTGAAAATATGATTGAGATGCACTTACTCTGTCCCTGCAGGTTCAATGAGCCACTTGTGCATCTCGATAGAAGGTGGTGTAGGTACTCCGGCATTACCACGCAGCCACCCCTGCGGAGCACCCGGTGGCAAGTCACCCCACAACTCGGGGTCAACCTCCCCTCCACCCTCCTCGCCCTCCTCCTCACCCTCCTCCTCGGCCTCCTCCTCCTCGGCCTCCTCCTCCTCGGCCTCCTCCTCCTCGACATCAGGAACATACTCCTCCTCCTCAGACTCAGAAGCTGCATCAACATAGGAGGGCATCGAAGAAGACCCTCCTATTTCGGACACGGCCCGGAGTTTTTTGGCCCGGTTGCCTCTCCCCCACCTCCTCGTCCTCTAGGGGCTCTCCCCCCACCCCCTCCTCCTCTAGGGTTTCCTCCCCCGACCCGTCCACCTCCCTGTGAGGTGCCATCCTTGCGTAGTCGGGAGGGAACCTTGTGGGCTCGTCCACTCCGAGTAAGTCCTCCTTTCAGTTTACTGAGGAAACTGGCACCGCTGGACTTGCCCATGATTAGCAAACCTGCATTGAGAAGAGAATAAACAATTAGTAAGGATATCAAAAAACAAGCATACATGAAAGACATTAAAAACGGAAGAGCACATTAAGCATACTATTGTAATGATCATTAAAAGAACATATATTTTCTAGAACCCATATGAATCATCACTATTGTAATCTATTTGTCGACCGGTCTCATCATCACTATCCCGCATATCTTCTTCGTTGTCTGACAGAGGTGGAGGCTCTTCCTCATCGTCAGCGTCAGCGTCTTCATTTAACTTTTCAAGCATAATTATGTCTCTTCGATTCACAACTGCCTCACCATCAATCCGTGCGCAGTCGTCGTTTATGTCCAGGTCAACATAACCCAAGTCATCATCCTCCTTGTTTCAGACCACGTCATCATGTTCCTCTTGAAAGAACACTCCCTTGTATGTCATGGGGTTTATGTTGTAGTAATCATCATCGATCGGGTTCGGTAGCTTACCATGTGGGGACACCTTGAACACAACTTCCCAACCCTTTAGGTACTCTTTCTGGCATGGGTAAGGCAGATAATATACTTGTGTGGCCTGGGTAGCGGCGATAAAGAGATCAACTCTGGCATAGACGGTTGATGGTTTAACTTCAACTAAACCAGCAGAAGGCGTATGTCTCAGACCCTTTTTGGGGTCGAACCATCGGCATTTGAACACAGTGAGACTTAGTTGTTTACGGCCACTTTTGAATGTAAGCTCGTATATTTTTCCTACCCTTCCGTAGTAATCTACTTTATTATCTTCTTCGGTGAAGACTCCGGTATTTATGGTTTTGGGATCAGGCCGACTGTTCTGGTGCTCCTCTGTATGGAAGCGATACCCATTCACATCATACTTTTGGCACGTCATGACGGTAGGGTCAAAACCCATGGAAACCCATCTCAATTCTTCATCCATTGATTCGTTCGGATCATTTCCCTACAAGTTTAATTGAAATTATAGGGTGCATGGGTTAATTGGAAGTGTGAAATGGGTAATAGGGAAGTGTGAAATATTACTTTCTCCATGAACCACGCAACGAAATTTTTCCTTCCATCAGCACCCTTTCGGAGAAGAGCAAGTGCCTCCGCTTCAGTAGGAGGCAGCATTCCCGTCCACTCTTCCTCAACGAATCGACTACAATAAGAAAAGTGGTATAAGAACTAGGCAAAGTGAACATAATGAATTGACTAAAAGAATGGTGCAAAGGTATTACCTCATCCACTCATCCTCAACTTCCTTGATGTTGTGCAAGATATAGAACATGACATCCTCCCACTCATCTCGTGGCATGACATAAGATGCCGAGCATCCAGCCTTGCCACCTTGCCCGATGAATAGAGGAAACTTGGGTTTATACTTGGGTTCTTCTGTATTGTATCGAGACACCTTATTGTGCAACGTGGGAACATGGTCCGGATAGTAGGCTGGCCTGAGGTCTACCACCTCCTCTAGGATAACTGCCTCAGCTATGGAAGCTTCAATCTTAGCTTTCTTTCCACATTTCTGTCTCAGATGCTTGTTCTGTCTCTCAGGGCCATACTGCCAACGATACTGCATAGGGCCCCCCAACAATACCTCATTCGCAAGGTGCAAAATGAGATGTGTCATCGGAGTACAGAAGCCTGGCGGGAAGATCTTCTCTAGCTTGCATATCAACTCCGGCGCCTTCTTATGCATTTCTTTTATCTTCTCAGGACATACTTATTTAGCACAAAGCGTGGGGAAGAAATGGCTTAACTCCGCAAGCACACGCCAGACACGCTCGGGAACATAGCCCCGAACCATCACCGGCATAATCCGCTCAATCCATACATGATAGTCATGACTCTTTAGCCCGGTCACTCTGCCCGTTGAAAGATTGACCCCCTTACTTATATTCGATGCATAACCATCAGTGAACTTCACGACGTGTTTCAGCCACTTGAATGCCTCCATCTTATGATCCTTTTTAAGTACAAAGTCAGCATCTGGCTTGAACCAAGATTTTCGACTGCCTATGGGAGGTTGCATGTGAAGACGTGGTCTATCACAAATATTCTGTTGATCGACTCTAGCATTAACATTATCCTTTGTCTTATCAGGAATGTTGATGATCGTGTGAAAAAGGGACTCTGCGACATTCTTTTCGGTGTGCATCACGTCGATGTTGTATGGAAGTTTGAGGTCCATAAAATAGGGAAGCTGCGTGAAGGGGGTAATGTGAGTCCAGTTGTGCGTCTCACCATATCCTTCAGAACATTTTTCCCTTTGCCTTTGCCTTTGCCTTTGCCTTTCCCTTCACCGGCAGGCTTAAGAGCTTTCAGCTGAGCAAGCACATCCGCACCAGAAAACATTGGAATCTCGTTTACTTCATGGACAACTTTGCCTTTTGTGAAGTTCTTCTTGTCTTCCCTATCATGATGGTCTGGAGGGAGGAACTGTCGATGCAGGTCAAAGGCAACATACTTGCCACCCTTCTTCAGCCAAATGAAAATCAAGGCCTGCATGCACACTGGGCAAGGCATCTTTCCACTTGTACACCATCCGCAGAACAGGGCATAGCCGGGAAAGTCATGCATGCAATACTGTAGCCAAACTTTCATCAAGAAATTTTCCTGCAGATGCCGGTCATATGTCAACCTCGGGAAGTACCAAGAATGGTGCAAATCATCCACCAACGGCTGCATAAACACACTCAAATTCTTCCCCGGATATTCAGGCCCCGGAATTATAAGCGACATGAACATGGTCTTGCGTTGCATTATGGCACCGGGAGGGAGATTGAGCAGAATAACAAAAACGGGCCAACAACTGTATGGATTAGACGACATACCATATGGATTGAACCCATCACCTGTTATAGCAATTCTGACATTCCCAGCCTCGGCTGCTTCCTTTGGGTACTTTATATCGAATGACTTCCATGCTTCACCTTCTGATGTATGTACAATTTTTTTTGGATTGTACCTTTTCCCTTCCATGTGCTACTTCATCATTTTGGCAGACTCCTCGGTGATGAAAAGGCGCTGCAGTCTTTTTATAAAATCAAGATACCAAAGAACCTTCACAGGGATTTTTAGCTGCTGCTTCTGACCATGCTTATCGACCACCTCAATATACCAAGAAGAACCGCACTTCCTACAGTAGTTGTCATCCGTATACTCATGCCTAAACAAAAGGCAATTCTTTGGACAAACATGTATTTTCTCATAGTCCATGGAGAGCGCCTTCATGATTTTCTTCGTACCGTACATGGTTTTCGGCAGTTCATGGCCCTCAGGCAGGCTGTTAGCCCATACTCCCAGAAATGCTTCGAAGCAACCTCGGCTACAGCCGTACTCAGCATTGAGCCATCAGTTGCGAGAAGGCATCCAGCACAGACAGCTTGGCACCCTCATAGAGAGGTTTCTTTGACGAGGCCAAGATTTCCAGGAAGGCCTTTGCGGTTTCCTCCGACTCCACTGGTTCATTCGCTGAATGTGAAGGAGGTGTTGGCTGTGCAGCAAAGACATCATCTAGCATGTCTCTAACCCCATCGTCCTCATAACCAGCGACGCGTTGTCGTATCACATCCTCTCTACCACGGTCTCACTGGGCAAAGTTTATCAGCATATTAAAGTTGGGCATCAATCCATTTGTGCGAAGGTGCTTAGTCATCTCACTCTTATCTCTGCGGATACGTCTCTTACATTTGGCACACGGGCATTCTGGCACCATTCTCATTGGACTACGGAATATCTCTTTCAAAAACACATTAGTTTTGTTGACCCACTCTGTTGTTTCTTGATTCCGACAAAAAAACCCACTATACATCCACCGATTATCTGCCATCTCTGCTTTATAGGAAGCCACACAACAAAATTAAGGATTCATTTAAATTACCCACATCAATATTTTATTTTTTACAAGGTTGACGAGAATATGCAATTGAATGCATATTTATCGATGCAACCCTTTCGGACGGGAGACCTAGGTTATGCGACTTGATGTGAAAATTTAATCTAGTGACATGGAAAAAAGTGGACGAGGTCATGGAATTGTTGCTCACCCTCCGACCTTGACCAACACCTCCAACGTCGACAATCACTCCAGGAAGATGGAACACCACAAATCCTGTTAATTACACCGAGTGAAAAAAATTTAGGTCATCACCTCACATTAAGCATTGATACTTTTAACTATGCAAACAAAATCATGTTTCACCAAGTGCCAAATTTTGTCCTTCAATTTTTTTAGCAATATCATCATGATTAAATAACCACTCATCATATCATAATTTTGCAGCACATCTCACATAGCAACTTAACATTAAGCATTGACACTTAAAACTATGAAAAAAAATTATATTTTGTCAAGTGTCAAATTTTGTACGGTTCAATTTTTTCGACAAGATCATCATGATAAAAAACCCACTCATCTTATACCAATTTTGGAGCACATCTCAAATGACAAGATCATCATTATAAAAATCTAACATCCAACATCCAACATCTAACATCCAACATCCATCTAACATCCAAATGACAAGATCATCATCTAACCTAACAATCTAACATCCAACATCCATCCATGCATTCATTCATCCATCCAACAGTAGCAAAAAAACGAAAAAATGAAAAAAAAAGTAGCTCACCGAGAGGGGCATGGCAGGGGGCGCGGCGGTGGAGGGGATGGTGAGACAGGGGCGGTCGGGGATGGGAGGGACGGGGACGGCCGGAGCCGCGACCGGCTGCAGCAGCCGCGGCCGGCTGCAGGAGCACCGGCGGGGTTGGGGGAGGCCGGCGCAACACGCGGTCGGGGGAGGCCGGGGCAGCGGCGGGGTCGGGAGAAGGCCGAGGCAGCGACGGTGGGTGGAGACGGCGGCGAAGGCGGGTGTGGAGGCGGGGGCGGCGACGCGGCTGGAGTGGGATGTGCGGCGGCGGCAGGGGGAGGGGTGTG
>NC_041385.1:779845217-779846308 GCF_002162155.2 Triticum dicoccoides
GGGGTCGGGGGGTACGGCGGCAGCGCGCAGCTGGTCGGGGTCGGGGAAGATAGAATGAGTGGCCAAGGGTCGATGCGAGTGGATAAGGAGTATCTATGCCGACGGCTAAGCCGTCGGCATAAATGAGGTCGCCACGTGGCACCTATGCCGACGGCTTAGCCGTAGGCATATTTTTTTTATTTTTTTATTTTTTATTTTATTTTTTGTTTTTTATTTTATTTTATTTTGAATGATACATGGTATATAATTATATTAAAAATGATACATGGTATACATATTTTTGACATGCATGAACATTAATTAAAATGTAACATACATTTTCTTTAATGGTTTGAAATTATTTTTAATTACATGATCCTTTTTTTATATTGTACAACAATTTTCTAAAATATCACGTATATTTTTTTCTGAACCGAATTTTTTCTATGGTCAGCAACATTTCTTTATGATATAAATATTTGCTAAATTGTACTAACAAAAAATGTACATTGTGTTAAAATATTTCGAAATAAATTGAGGGGGGCAAAATTTCTTTATGATAAAAATATTTTCTATGGTCTCGCGAAAGGTGATACATAGGAGAGCAACTGACTGAGGAGTACCGGTATCGTGTGCCTGATCCGGTAACTATGCGAGTGCCTGATCCGTCGACTACTGTTTCCCCCTTCACGCCGCACCGTTATCGCAGAACGTCTACTACCGTGTCATCGCCGTTCGTGAGGGGAGCCACACCCCGGAGACGCGTGCCGCCTCTTTGGACATGCCACAACACCACCCCACATGTAAGAGGGGCCGGTGGGATGCTCCGGTGGCATTGCTACCCCACCAGGTCCCCCGTCCCGACTAACCCTGGAGCGGTTGACCATGAGATCCAGCCCTTTGACTTCCCACGGACGGGCTTTGACCAGTGGACCTCTCCACCCGGTTGTGTCAGGTCGGCCCAGAGGGACACCGGGGAGCAACATCCGGGCCAAACCCACAGCTACATCCACTCCGTGTAGACCCGACGTGGTAGTTTCCCCCCTTCAGGTGTTGGCGGCGGCGCCGTCCATGAGGGGGGCCACGCACCAGACACGCGTGCCGCCTCTTCG
>NC_041385.1:779847457-779853783 GCF_002162155.2 Triticum dicoccoides
CCCAGAGGGACACCAGGGAGCAACATCCGGGCCAAACCCACAGCTACATCCACTCCGTGTAGACCCGACGCGGCAGTTTCCCCCCTCCAGGTGCCGGTGGTGGCGCCATCCGTGAGGGGGGCCACGCCCCGGAGACGCGTGCCGCCTCTTCGGACATGCCACAACACCACCCCGCATGTATGAGGGCGCGGTACGGTGCTCCGATGGCATTGCTACGCCCCAGGGCCCCCGTCCCACCTAACCCTGGAGCAGTTGACCACGAGATCTAGCCCTTTGATTTCCCACGGATGGGCTTTGACCAGTGGACCTCTCCACCCGGTTGTGTCAGGTCGGCCCCGAGGGACACCGGGGAGCAACATCCGGGCCAAACCCACAGCTACATCCACTCCGTGTAGACCCGACGCGGCAGTTTCCCCCCTCCAGGTGCCGGCGGCGGCGCCGTCCGTGAGGGGGGCCACGCACCGGAGACGCGTGCCGCCTCTTCGGACATGCCACAACACCACCCGTTTGTGGTAGGTCATCCGATATATATATAAACACTTGGGAGCAAAGTCCCCTTCGTATAGAGCCGATGCGGCTGTTCCCCATGCCAGGTGCCGGCTCGCGGCGGCACGGCTCGTGAGGCGGGTCACACCGCTGTGTATAGAACCAAAAAATAATGTATGTATGCTTATTAACATGTACTATATGTAAGTTAGTCAAATAATAATATTTAAGAAAACATAAAATATAGCTATGAAAAAAAAGAAAAAAACTAACGAGTGGAGGGGGTGACCGGGAGGTGGATAAGGGAACTATGAAAAAAAAGATCGATGATGTGGTAAAAAAAAGGAAAAAAAACTATAAAAAATATAGCTATGAAAAAAAGAAAAAAAAACTATGCCGACGGCTTTGCTCCGGCATAGGGCACATGGCCGGCGCACCGCGGATCAGTGATGTAGCATCTATGCCGACGGCAGCCGTCGGCATAGGTGGTGGTCGGTGCGCCTTGGATCAATGACGTGGTAAGGGCGTCTATGCCGACGGCCTCCCGTCTCGGCCGTCGGCATAGATCGGACGCCGTTAGCCGCACGGCACGAGAGGGATCGCCGGGTCCGCAACTATGCCGACGGCCCATATATGCTGACGGCCGCTGTAGGCGTAACTTGGGATAAGCCGACGGCTCATCTGGGCCGACGGGGGCCGTCGGCATAGCTCCGGATAGCCCGACGGCTTTATTACGCCGACGGCCTGGACATGGCTGTCGGCATAGCCCAGACAAGGCCGACGGGGGCCATCGGCATATATATGGCTGTCGGCATAGGGCCCTGCGTTAGTGTGATCATTCTCCGACTAGCGTCCTCCACTACTTTCCATCACAAATAGTGAGAACTGAGTGCTGAGACCGCATTGGAGAGCATAGGAAGGGAAAAAGCCAATCGGCTCCTATAAAAGAGGCTGCACCTCTCGCCTAGTGAAGCTACACTTCGTGTAGTCCAGATTATTTCTCCTTCCCCTTCCCCGCTTCCACTTGTTTCTGGGGTTGAGCTCCACGAGTCGACATTTTCCTGAATCCTCCTCGACTCTACCATAGTAGCGATGTTGGACGTGTCTGCAAATTTCGTGCTATGCACATGTTACATCGAGCGGCTGGTCACTGTGATAGTTAGGACAACGAGAAGGCAGCCAGGAAGAATAAGAAACAAAAGGCAATGAAGAAGAAGGAGATGAAAGGCAACGAGAAGATCAGAAGAAGAAGCCGAGGAGGAAGGAGGCAACGTGTCAGAGAAGAAGACTGGCACAAACAAGGGGAATGTCTCTGTCTTCGGCCTTTATGTGCATCAATATTTGAATGGACGGATGTAAATAGGCTATACGTGTGCTTGCATATGATAATAGAGCCTATTAATTCTTAATAAAGTTGTATTCCTTGCAAAGCTGCAAGGCAGTTTCTTGCTTGTAATTCAAGGCGAACACGGATGCTGCTCAAACCTCCTTTAACATCAGGAAACATGACAGCGCGCTAACCCAAGTGCATCAGCTCAAAGCAGGAAAACGTGGGCTCAAGTCATTCTTTTGCACCATACCAATGGATTGGATGTTTGGCTCCATAACTTCCAGAAGAACAACCGATTCCCTAAGAATGAGGCTTTGCATGATTTTCCCATTAATTTTTACGCATGCCGACAGGCGGCGCACCAACGCATCCTCCTTCATCATCCTCTTCATGGAGAAGGCGAACACCAGGGTGACCGGGAGAGTGGGACTCCCTCGGGTATGGCAACCACAATGATGGTGACGGCCTATTGGAAAATGCCGACAAAAGAGCTCAACATGGCGTCAAATGTAACGTAGTACGTGACATCGTGACCCTGTTGAACAGTGGCTTGGGGCTGCGTGAATTGGTGCGCGAGGTGAGGAACTCCTGGAGAGGCGTTGGGCGTGGTTCGGCACTCTCCTTGGTTATGCTGCTCATCATCTCGCCCTACAAGGTGCCGGGCGCTGAGGAGCATTCGGCCGTAGCCGTCGATGATCTTCAGGCAGGCGGTGAGAAAGGGGTTCTTCTCGGCATCGATCTCCATCGGGTGGGGCTTGCGTGTCATGCTCCAGTCGTCCATCTGCAAGAGCACCTTGTAGGGCGAGATGATGAGCATCATAACCAAGGAGTCATCGATCTTCAGTAAGTATTACTATGTCGCCGATAGAGATACCGAATATGGAGATCTCCTGCCTTCGGGCAGTGTGGACGAGGTGGTGAAGATATCGACGACGATGACAGCGAACGTAATTCCCCGTCGTTCCTGAAACAGGTGTGTCACGGTGCAGGTCCTGTCTCACCGCCGTACCATGGATGATGCAAGCGTGCACACGCGAGGAGACCTTCTACAGCCGCAACCTCTTAAGACCGGAGTGACCTGGCTTTTCTTTTTAATGAGGTTATTAATATACGGGGAAGAGAGATGTGGCTAACACTAGTAGAAAACAGGGCTTTGGTTCGGGCCTGGCCAGCCCATTAGTCCCGGTTCTTCACGAACCGGGACCCATGGGGGAATTAGTCCCGGTTCATGAGCCCAGAGGGCCGGCTGGTGCCTCGTGGGCATTGGTCCCGGTTCGTCTGGATCCATTTGTCTCGGTTCTAGGCACGAACCGGGACAAATGGTCCTCGCTCCTGGTCCACAACCATTGCTCCCGGTTCGTTGCTTGAACCGGGACAGAGTGCCGGGATTTAGTCCCAGTTTCTACCATGAACCGGGACAAACGAGTTGCCTATATATACCTCATCGCCATAGGAGAGCACTCCGCAGTGCTCTATTTTTTCTGTCCGGCGAGGGGAGGGCATTTGGGTGCTCTCACTCACCTCCTATGCACATGAGGTGTTTGGTGAAATGTCCGAGCTTCATTTTCCCCGAGATTTGTCTAGGTTTAGTGGTCCGTCACGTCCCGTCCCCGTCTTCACCGCCGTCGGTTGCCCGCGCCGATCTCGTCGCGCGCACCACCGTGGTGAGCCTCTTGTTCTTATCTTCTTTCTGAAAGAAAAAATCTTACTTCAGATAGGTACTTGTCTATTTTTCTTACTTTTATTATTGCTTGTTATTATATAGTGTGATGGTTTTGGTATCCGCCCTCGTCCTGTCTGTGATTCAGATGTGGTATATATTATGTTTTGATAACTATTTGGTTCATTTATTATTTATGAAAATTATGCCGACCAACGCGACATAGATTTTATTTATCTAGGAGGTTGTTGAACTGGAAATTCCAACCAACCCTATTGCCGACAGGTTAAATTTAGTTGAAGAAGAAAACAATTACTTGAAGGAAAAAATAAGAAAAATTGAGGAGGAGAAGATGATATTGGAGTTGCATGTTGCGGATGTCGTTGATGATCACAAGATCAAGATGGACGCAATGCGGTTGAAGATTAGAAAGATTAGAAAAATATGCCATTCATACCAAGGTTTGGTATCATTATGCAGTTGGATCAGTTGTTATCTTGGTTGCGATTATGATCGCATTTGTTGCTGCATTGAAATGTTTTACATAATTTCAATGTATGGTTTAATTAGATGCTCTGGAGAGCTATATGTTGTTCACTGAGAACTATGTATGTACTTTGGTTTTAATGTGATGATGAAATTCTATTAATTCGATCACTTATCTATTCATGATAGGGTTGAAAATTGATGATGTGGCTTTGTAACAGACGAGTTTCGTGATGAAACCCTGATACTTCGAAAGGGTTGAAAATAATCAGTAAATGCATGAAAAATAAAAATGAAGTCAGAAAGAGTTGAAAAATTGATGATGTGGCTTTGAATGGTGCATTTTAAACACAGAAAAACTATGTAGTTCAAATAAGTTCAAAAAATGAAATCCCTTTGTAACAAAGGAGTTTCGTGATGAAACCCTGATACTTCGAAAGAGATTGTCCGTTTTGTACACGAAGTGCATCCAGTTTTTGCCGTAACCGTCTCTACTTTCTTGCACATGCTATGCGAGTGAAATGATGATACCATACCAACTTTTAACCTTTTCAGAGTTCATTTCAAATGCTTTTCAATTTCATGGTCTTATAGCTCAAAATAATCAGTAAATCCATGAAAAATAACAAATGAAGTCAGAAAGGGTTAAAAATTAATGATGTGGCTTTGAATGGTTTATTTTGAACACAGAAAAGCTGTAAAGTTCAAATAAGTTCAAAAAAATGAAATCCCTTTGTAACAGACGAGTTTCATGATGAAACTGTGATACTTCGAAAGAGATTGTCCATTTTATACACGAAGTGCATCCAGTTTTTGACATAACCCTCTATACTTTCTTGCACATACTATGTGGGTGAAATGATGACACCATGCCAACTTTCAACCTTTTCAGAGTTCATTTCAAATGCTTTTCAATTTCATAGTCTTATAGCTCAAAATAATCAGTAAATGCATGAAAAATAACAAATGAAGTCAGAAAGGTCTAAAAATTGTTGATGTGGCTTTGAATGGTGTATTTTGAACACAGAAAAAATATGGAGTTCAAATAAGTTCAAAAAAATGAAATCACTTTGTAACAGACGAGTTTCATGATGAAACCCTGATAACAAAAATGAAATTCCTTTGTAAGAGACGAGTTTCCGTATGATATCGCTTTGTTTCAGAGTTCATAAATAACTTTTTTGTTAGAAACTTTAATACCAAAAAGAATTATCATAAAATAAAATAAATAAGTAATTTGAAACAAAATAATATAAACTTTAATAAAATATATAAGCAGAAACAAAACAAAATAAACTTTAATAACATAAATAAAATTTATGAAACTAAAATTATCAAAGTATTTTCTGTTCAAAATCATTAAAAGCAAAAAGAATTTTCATAAAGAATTTTTTTTGTTAGAAACTTTAATAGCAAAATGAATTATCATAAAATAAAATAAATAAGTAATTTGAAACAAAATAATATAAATTGTAATAAAATATATAAGCAGAAACAAAACAAAAAAAATTAAATAAACTTTAATAACATAAATAAAATTTATGAAACTAAAATTATCAAAGTATTTTCTGTTCAAAATCATTAAAAGCAAAAATAATTTTCATAAAGAACTTTTTTTGTTAGAAACTTTAATTACAAAAAGAATTATCATAAAATAAAATAAATACGACTAGAAAACAAAACAAAATAAATAAAGCAAAAAAAAAACTGGGAAAAACTAAAAAATTTGCCACCTACTGGGCCACCACGGCCTGAATACGACTAGAAGCCCAACTAGTTGGGACAGGATTTAGGCCCGCAGAAGGCCCAGCAGGCCCATAGACAAAGCAGTGTCAGATTAGGCCCATAGGCCTGCAGTTCAGAGGAGTTCGAGAGAGAGATGGCATCGGAGTTTATAAACAGGTCACCGACGCTCTCAACTAGCGAGGTGGGACTAAACTCCCACTACCACTCCGCTGTGCAAGGCCACTGGTCCCGGCTGGTGGCACCAAACGGGACTAAAGGGTGGCTTTGGTCCTGGTTGGTGGCACCAACTGGTACCAATGCCCACCTTTAGTCCCGGTTGGTCCATCAATCGGGACCAAAGGCCTCTGCTTCCCGCCCTTTGGGCTGCTGAAAAGTGACCTTTGGTCCCGGTTGGTGGCACCAACCGGGATTAAAGGGGGCATTGGTACCGGTTGGTGCCACGAATTGGTACCAATGCCCTGGGTATATAAGTAGCACTTGTGAAAATTTTCAACTTCATCTCGCAGTTTCCCCCGACGACCCCCCGACGAAATCGATGCCGCCATGCTGCCCCGACGCCGCCCGCCGCCCTCGCCGTCGCCATCGCCGTCGCCCGCGCCCTCGCCCGGCGCCGTCGCC
>NC_041385.1:779853867-779878752 GCF_002162155.2 Triticum dicoccoides
GTATGTATGTATTTTGACATGTTTTTTAATGTATTTATGTATTTTTTCAATTGTAATATGCATGATACTTTAAAAATACATATATGCAAAAGTTAGATTTTTAGAAAAGTTTTATCTATATATGTTCTGTGATTTAGTACATTTTTGGTTAGTTTCATTTTTAGAAAAGTTTTATATATTTAGGATTTAGGAAGAAGGAAGAGAAGGAAGAAGGAAGAAGAAGAAAAAGTTTTATATATGCAAAAGTTACATTTTAAGAATTTTTTATATATCTAGCTAGGAAAGGTAGAAGAAGAAAAAGAATGAGAGGAAAAAGGAAAATAAGAAGTTTTAGAAAGGAGAAGAAGAGGAGCGGAAGAAGAGGAGAAATAAATAAGAAGAGGAAAAAAGAAGAAAAAGAAGAGGAGAAGAAGAAAGGAATAGAGGAGAAGAAGAGAAAATAGAATATTTTCTATTTTTTCTTCTTCTTCTCTATTCCTTTCTTCTTCTCCTCTTTTTTTTTCTTCTTTTTTTTGATCTTCTCTTCTATTCCTTTCTTCTTCTCGTCTTTTTATTTCTTCTTTTGTCTTCTTATTTTTTATCGGGTATGTCGTTGTCGATATACCCCCTCCAGATAACTTCAACACGAGGGGGGGTCGATATACCCCCTCCCCAATAACATTATTTTCTCATGTATGTATGTCGTCGTTGTCGATATAACCCCCTCCCGGATAACTTCGACATGAGGAGCGGTCGATATATATACCCCCTCTCGACTGTGATAACTTATACCACGGGAGCACCCCCCGGCCCTCTCGCTCGACTAAAACTCTTGAGGAAACCCAAACCCTAGAAAAAACAATGTCGGTCTCCTACCCCCTCCCGCCGCGCTCCTACCCAACAAACTCTCTCGAGGCCACCCAAACCCTTGAAGCGTTGTCGAGGCCACCCCAAACCCTTGAAGCGTTGCCGAGGCCACCCCAAACCCTAGAGAAGCAGCATCGAGGCCACTAATATGATTCCTTATTGTGATTAGCTAGCTAGTTCTACGTTTGCCACTAATATATCCATCTGTCATGTTTGAATAATAATTGCCATGTTGTAAATATTTGCAGAAACTATGAAGAACCCCCAAGACGAAGCAACAGAAGCAATGTTGGGGGACATAATCGCAAAAGGAAGTGATGCCGTCTTGTCGTATCTCAATGACACCGATGGTCTGGAAGGGCAGGGTGAAGAAGAAGACTATGATTATGATGGCTCCGATGACCCAATGCCGGTACAAGAAGGAGACCATGATGACGGCTCCGGTGACCGAACCGAGTCCGGCCAAGTATATATATATTAGTTAAGGCTGTGATGACTAGCTAATTGATGCATTCATTGTTTTCGTATGTACACATATTAATTAACTCTTGTCTTTCTTCTTTTTTCTAGCCCTCCGGAACGAGCACAACTTCGGTAAAGAAACGAGGCCCGAAGAAAAAGTTGCGCTCGGATGAAAGGTTTGAGATCACAGCAATCGCGCGCGATGGCAAGTCGATTGAACCCATCTGGACAAAGGATGCATTTCGTGCTCTCTGCGGGGTTCTTGTTAGGGACAAGATCCCGATCAGTATCCACCAATGGTTAAAGCCTAAGAATGAAGACCCTGAGGTGTCTTATGTCTCTGATATGCAGAAAGATGATCTTTGGACAACGCTTAAGGCAGATTTCACCCTACCGCCAGAGGAGGATCCGGAGAAGCCAGTTAAAGAGCAATTGATCAAGTCTCATGCTCTTAAGAAGATGGCAGAACTATTCAGGAGGTGGAAGAATGAGCTGAAAACAGAGTTTGTCGACGAAGAAAAGACACCAGAATTCATCGGAAAGTATGAGAAGATCAGAGATAACTAGCCCGCATTTGTGGCTCACAAGACATCGGAAAAGAGTAAGAAGATTTCAGCGACAAACAAGAAAAATGCTGCAAAGAAGAAGCATCACCATCACACGAGGTCAGGTGGCTACCTCAAAGCCCGACCTTTGTGGGACAAGGCTGAGAATGACCTGATTGATAAAGGGGTCGAACCAGAGACATTGAACTGGCCAGACCGTTCCCGAACTTGGTTCTTCAAGGTTGGCGGAACCTTGGACAGGGTCACGAGGCTTCAGGAGTATATCGAGAAAGCGCAGCAAGGGACGTTCGTTCCAAACAGAGAGAAGGACGAGCTCACAATGACCCTCGGGAATCCTGAGCACCCTGGACGGACACGAGGCATGCCAGGATCCATTCCATGGAGGGCTGGATTTCCGGACGCAGGGGGTTACAAATGCTAGGAGAGGAGAAAGAAAATGGAGCATAGCCAGGGTTATGTACCTAGGGTAGGGTCATGGACCTGATCTAAGTAACTTACCCCAGGACATCCTTAGAAGAGGTCGCCTTCCAGTCGACCAACGAGGATTCACTCGACTGGCCTGAAGGACTCGACCACGAAGACTCACTCGACCACCAGGAGGTCAAGAGGCACTCTGCACTGCAACGGCCTGTAATCAAGTAGACTTTATGATAGTAAAGGCACTTTATGTGGGGCGTTACCAGTAACGCCCCAGACTTAACTCACCTTAAACCCTCTCCTACGTGGGCTGGCTGGGGTCCTGGCGCACTCTATATAAGCCACCCCCCTCCA
The DNA here is from genome assembly GCF_002162155.2 of Triticum dicoccoides. Lineage (NCBI taxonomy): Eukaryota > Viridiplantae > Streptophyta > Magnoliopsida > Poales > Poaceae > Triticum > Triticum dicoccoides. Next base: position 779,856,513 of record NC_041385.1, read on the forward strand.
CAGGCAGAAGGGTTCGGCACCTTGTAGTTCATACACTCATAATCCACTCGACCGCCTCCGGGCTCCGAGACGTAGGGCTATTACTTCTTCCGAGAAGGGCCTGAACTCGTACATCCTTTGTGCTTACAACCTCTCCATAGCTAGGACCTTGCCTCTCCATACCTACCCCCACTCTACTGTCAGGCTTAGAACCACGACAGTTGGCGCCCACCGTGGGGCAGGTGTTTTAGCAATTTTGTGGAGAAGTTGCGATTCTTCCGAGTACTTTCATCATGGTGTCTGCTGGAGTTTTGGTCGAGGGTCAAGAGATCCGTCTCGGCACTCTCACCTTCATCGCCGACGACTCCGCATGGCTCCAGGAGGCTCCACTCGACGTAGATGCGCTCCCCGTCCGCGGTGCGACGCATTTTCGCGCATGTGTCCGCGGTGTTCTGCTGCAGCAACCGTCGACCCAGTATTGGTCGGCTCCTCCATCGTCCACCCTCCCGGTCTCCCGCCAGCGCAAGCGCTCGGGCCGGTCGAGGCTTCAGCGGTGGGTGAGGCACGCGGTGGCTCACCAATTGGCCACCACCCAAGTTGCGGCAATCGAGCCCGACGAACCTCTCTACGGCTTGTTCGACCTGTCGACTGGCTCCGTAGAGACTGCATCCGAGTGTGGTAGCAGTGATCCAGCGGCGGAAATCTTGATGGTCGATGGGCCCCACAGTCCCCCTGGCTTCGCCCGTGGCGGTGGAGCAGGTGACGGCGGCGACCCTACGCGAGGCTACGAAGAGTACCAACCCGAGCCACTCGACTCTCTGCAAAGAGAGGAACTTCGCCGCAGGAACGAGGATCCCCTGCGTATTCCCATCACAGGGGAAACCCCCGAGGCTCGTGCCTTGGAGGAGGCGCACCTGGCCAATTTTGCCGAGCGCACTCGACTGGAGAACCTTCAGCGAGCACTCGACGAGCGCGCGCGGCAACGAGTTCCCGACACCAGTCGACGTCAACTCTTCCCGCCGACTCAGGTATATCGAACCCCAATTCAGAATTTAGCAGCTGCAACCCGTATAGCAGAGTCCATCCAACCTTCGCAGTAGGAAGCTGGCAGAGGTTTGCTGCAGATCAGGGATCTGCTCCGGGCAGCAGGAGATCAGAATTCAGCCGTGTCTCAGTCGCGCAACAGAATTCACAGTCGATCCGTCACTGTGAATACGGTTCAGTCGGCTCACAGCCCCAGATCGCCTCCGCGGTGCGAAGGGCGAGAGAATCGGCGAGATCAATATGGCGACAGACTCGACCGAGATGATAGGCGTCGAGTGCCCTATTCCCCTCCGAGGGGTGGGTCTTACGCTCCTCGGCAACCAGATGATAGGCGTCAGTACAGTACAGGACGTAGGGTTCCAGTTGACCCCAGAGAGCCAGGCTTCGACGCGCGATCCATTATCGTGCAAGGGTTGGTCGACCGGAACAGAGCCCATCGAGGTGCACTCGACAGAGATGTACCCACAAGCAGTCGAGTGCATGTTTCTGGTCCTGAGTGTTTCAGCAGAGCTATCAGAGCCGCAGTTATCCCCCCTAATTTCAGGTTGGCAACAGGAGTCAGCAAGTTCACTGGTGAGTCTAAGCCTGAAACTTGGCTTGAGGACTACCGAGTGGCAGTTCAGATTGGTGGTGGAAACGACGAGGTGGCCATGAAGCACTTGCCTCTCATGCTGGAAGGTTCTGCCAGGGCATGGTTGACTCAATTACCTCCTAGCGGCATTTACACTTGGGAAGATCTGTCCCGAGTGTTCATCAGAACATTTGAAGGGACTTGGAAGCGACCAGCTGGATTGACAGAGTTGCAAGTCTGCGTGCAGAAAGCTAATGAGACTCTCAGAGAGTATATTCAGAGGTGGATCACTTTGCACCATACTGTGGAAAATGTCTCTGATCATCAGGCAGTATGCGCCTTCAAAGACGGCGTCAAGAACAGAGAACTGAATTTGAAATTTGGTCGAACCGGTGACATGACCTACAGTCGGATGATGGAGATTGCTACCAAGTACGCCAATGGCGAAGAAGAAGACCGACTCCGAAGCGGAAAGCACAAGCCGAGTCAGTCGGAAAAGGGAAACACCAGTCGGAAACAGAAGCGGAAGGCTGAACCGGCAGCTCCTGGAGAGGCTCTGGCCGTGACTCAAGGAAAGTTTAAGGGGAAACCAAAAGGATCCTGGAACCCCAAGAAGGTAAAGGATAAAGAAGGGAACGACGTGTTGGATATGCCATGTCACATTCACACGAAGAAAGACGAAGAGGGGAATATCATCTACCCGAAGCACACCACTCGCCAATGTCGACTCCTGATCCAGCAGTTTCAGGGAAAATAGTCTAAGGACAAGGAGGAGTCAGACAAGGCCGAAGACAAGGAGGACAGTGAGGGAGGATATCCGCATATCAACTCCACTCTGATGATCTTTGCAGATGTGGAAAGCAGAAGTCGACTGAAAGTGATTAACCGAGAGGTGAACATGGTTGCCCCAGCAAAGGCAAATTATCTGAAGTGGTCTCAAACACCCATCACATTCGACCAATCTGATCACCCGACTCATATTGCCACCCCTGGGAGGCAAGCTTTGGTGGTCGATCCGGTTGTCGAAGGCACTCGACTGACAAAGGTGCTGATGGACGGTGGAAGTGGGCTGAATCTGTTATACGCAGACACATTGAAAGGTATGGGCATTCCGATGTCCCGACTGAGCACTAGTAACATGAGCTTTCATGGAGTTATACCAGGGAAGAAGGCCGAATCACTCGGCCAGATAGCTTTGGACGTGGTGTTTGGTGATTCGAAGCATTTTCGCAAAGAAAAGTTGACGTTTGAGGTCGTGGATTTTCAGAGTGCATATCATGCCATTTTGGGGAGACCAGCCTATGCACGGTTCATGGCTCGACCATGTTACGTATACCTCAAATTGAAGATGCCCGGCCCCAAAGGAGTGATCACTGTCACCGGTGATAGGAAAAAGGCAGAGGAGTGCTTTCAGAAGGGCTCCAAGATTGCCGATTCCCAAGTAACAGCGGTCGAGTTCGAAGAGTACAAGCAAAACGCAGATCCGAGTGACTTGCTGCGATCCAAGAAGCCCGCCACAGAGTCTGCATTCCAGTCGTCCGGTGAGACAAAGCCTGTTCACATTCACCCGACCGACCCCGAAGCAGCTCCGACCCGCATCTCCACAACACTCGACCCGAAATAGGAAGAAGCGCTCATCCAGTTCCTCCGTGAGAACTGGGACATTTTTGCATGGAAGCCCGCTGACATGCCAGGTGTTCCCAGGGGACTGGCTGAGCATCACCTAAGAGTCGACTCGTCTGCAAAACCAGTCAAAGAGCATCTTCGGCGGTCCGCTGTCCAGAAGAGAAAGGCCATTGGTGAAGAAGTGGCTCGACTGTTGGCGGCAGGATTTATCCGAGAGATATACCACTCTGAGTGGCTCGCTAATGTCGTCATGGTCCCTAAGAAGGACAAGTCGCTCCGAATGTGCATTGATTTCAAGCACATCAACCGGGCCTGCCCGAAAGATCACTTTCCTCTCCCTCGCATAGATCAAATTGTCGACTGGACCGCGGGATGCGAGAGGTTGTCTTTTTTAGATGCTTACTCCGGGTACCACCAGATCCGTCTGTATGGGCCCGATCAGGTAAAAACAGCTTTCATCACTCCATTCGGGTGCTTCTGCTATATCACCATGCCATTCGGCCTCAAGAATGCCGGAGCCACATTTATGCGAATGATTCAGAAGTGCCTACTCACTCAAATCAGTCGGAATGTGGAAGCTTATATGGATGATATTGTTGTCAAGTCACGAAAAGGTTCCGACCTGCTCGCTGACCTCGCCGAAACATTTGCCAACCTCAGAAGGTACGATATCAAGCTCAATCCATCAAAGTGCACATTTGGAGTTCCAAGTGGCAAGTTACTCGGTTTTCTCGTTTCCGAACGGGGAATCGACGCTAACCCAGAGAAGAGTGGCACTATTCTCCGAATGAAACGCCCTGTGCGAGTGCACAATGTCCAGAAGCTTACTGGATGCTTGGCCGCATTAAGTCGATTCATCTCACGACTCGGTGAAAAGGCACTGCCTCTTTACCGACTGATGAAGAAGGCTGATAAGTTCGAGTGGACTCCAGAAGCTGATGCAGCGTTTGCCGAGCTAAAAGCTCTGCTCTCCACCCAGCCGGTGCTTGCTGCTCCAATCAGCAAAGAGCCTCTGTTGCTCTACATCGCAGCCACAGGACAAGTCGTCAGCACTGTGCTAACGGTCGAGCGGGAAGAAGAAGGAAAAGCTCTCAAAGTTCAGCGCCCAGTGTATTATTTGTCTGAAGTCTTGACTCCATCCAAGCAGAGATATCCTCATTATCAGAAGCTTGTGTATGGAATATACATGACCACAAAGAAGGTTGCTCATTATTTCTCTGACCATTCCATCACAGTCGTCAGCGACGCTCCACTATCAGAGATTTTGCACAACAGAGATGCAACTGGTCGAGTGGCCAAATGGGCGATTGAACTTCTTCCCCTTGATATCAAGTTTGAGGCAAAGAAAGCCATTAAGTCCCAGGCAATAGCAGATTTCCTCGCCGAGTGGATTGAACAGCAGCAGCCGACTGAAGTTCACTCGGAGCATTGGACCATGTTTTTTGATGGCTCTAAGATGTTGAATGGTTCCGGTGCTGGGGTTGTCCTAGTTTCCCCCAGAGGAGATAAGCTCAGATATGTGCTCCAGATTCACTTTGATTCCTCCAACAATGAGGCAGAATATGAGGCCCTCCTATATGGGTTGCGCATGGCTATTTCACTCGGCGTCCGTCGCCTAATGGTCTATGGCGACTCGGATTTAGTGGTCAATCAGGTGATGAAAGAGTGGGACGTGAGAAGCCCAGCCATGACTGGATACTGCAGTGCAGTGAGGAAGCTGGAAAAGAAGTTCGAGGGATTGGAGCTCCATCATATACCCCGACTGAAAAATCAAGCAGCTGATGATCTAGCAAAGATAGGTTCCAAGAGAGAAGCCATTCCGAGTGGTGTGTTCTTGGAGCATATACACACTCCGTCAGTCAAAGAAGATCCTTTCACCGAAGAAACTCCACAGCCCAAGAGCGCCACAGATCCGACTGAAGTTGAAGTCCCAGCGGTGGTCGACTTGATCATGGAGGTTTTGGTAGTCATTCCCGACTGGACGATTCCGTATGTCGCATATATCTTGAGGAAAGAGCTTCCGGAGGATGAGGAAGAGGCTCGACAGATCGTCCGTCGATCTAAGGCCTTTACCGTAATCAAAGGACAATTATACAGAGAAAGCGCGACTGGAGTCGGTCAGAAGTGCATAACACCAGAAGAAGGTCGACTCATCCTCAATGATATTCACTCGGGGACCTGTGGTCATCATGCGTCCTCTCGGACCATCGTGGCCAAAGCATACCGAGCCGGATTTTCCTGGCCCAAGGCGAATGAGATGGCAAAAGAGATAGTGGATAAGTGCGAGGGATGTCAGTTCTACTCGAATATGTCGCACAAGCCTGCGTCAGCTTTGAAGACCATCCCACTCGTCTGGCCTTTTGCAGTTTGGGGGCTGGACATGGTCGGTCCTTTGAGAACAGGACGAAGCGGCTTCACGCATGTACTGGTGGCAGTCGACAAGTTCACCAAGTGGATCGAAGCTAAACCAATCAAGAGCCTTGACACCGGTACTGCTGTTAGCTTCATCAGGGAACTAATATTCAGATATGGAGTCCCGCACAGCATCATCACGGATAATGGGTCGAACTTTGACTCAGAAGAATTCAGAACTTTCTGCAACTCCCAGGGCACACAAGTCGACTACGCTTCAGTCGCCCATCCGCAGTCGAATGGACAAGCAGAGCGAGCTAATGGACTGATTCTTAAGGGATTGAAGCCTCGACTGATGCGTGATCTCAAACACGCGGCTGGAGCTTGGGTCGACGAACTTCCCTCTGTACTCTGGGGACTGCGGACCACACCTAATCGGTCGACCGGAAGAACTCCATTCTTCTTGGTCTACGGAGCTGAAGCGGTCTTGCCGAGTGATCTTCTTCATAATGCTCCCCGAGTTGAAATCTACAACGAAGCAGAAGCTGAACAAGCGCGGTAGGACGCAGTCGACCTTTTAGAGGAAGAAAGGGAGATGGCTCTGATCCGTTCGACCATCTACCAACAAGATTTGCGCCGTTTCCACGCCAGGAATGTGAGAGGTCGAGCCTTCCAGGAAGGGGATTTGGTTCTCCGAGTGGATCAGCACAAACCACACAAGCTTGCTCCTTCTTGGGAAGGCCCCTTCATCATCACCAAGGTCCTCCACAACGGGGCGTATCGTCTTTACAACGTCGAGCATAATATCGACGAGCCCCGAGCTTGGAACGCGGAGCTACTCCGCCCATTTTACACTTAAGTTTTATCACTCGGATGAGTTGCAATAAAGTACTTCTGTAGCTCATGGACATCAAAATAATAGTGTCATAGTTCCTCCATAATTTCTGTCACTTTTTATTTTTGTCCACATAAAACTCCCCCTCAGTGGGTGGCTTAGCCGCGAATCCGTTTCGCCTAAGTTTGTAAAAATCCTACCGAGTGGTGAGCCAGACTCTCACTCGGAGGCTTAGCTGCGAATCCGTTTCGCCTAAGTTTATCAAAATCCTACCGAGTGGTAAGCCAGCCTTCCACTCGGAGGCTTAGCTGCAGTCCAAGGACTCGCCTAAGTTTATCAAAATCCTACCGAGTGGTAAGCCAGCCTTCCACTCGGAGGCTTAGCTGCAGCCCTGTGCTCGCCTAAGTTATAAAAATCCTACCGAGTGGTAAGCCAGCCTTCCACTCGGAGGCTTAGCTGCGGTCCAAGGACTCGCCTAAGTTTATCAAAATCCTACCGAGTGGTAAGCCAGCCTTCCACTCGGAGGCTTAGCTGCAGTCCAAGGACTCGCCTAAGTTTATCAAAATCCTACCGAGCGGTAAGCCAGCCTTCCACTCGGAGGCTTAGCTGCCGTCCAAGGACTCGCCTAAGTTTATCAAAATCCTACCGAGTGAAGAGCAACCCTCTCACTCTGGGGTTTAGCTGCAGCCTCGTGCTCGCCTAAGTTATAAAAATCCTACCGAGTGAAGAGCTACCCTCTCACTCGGAGGCTTAGCTGCAGCCCTGTGCTCGCCTAAGTTATAAAAATCCTACCGAGTGAAGAGCAACCCTCTCACTCGGGGGCTTAGCTGCAGCCTCGTGCTCGCCTAAGTTATAAAAATCCTACCGAGTGAAGAGCAACCCTCTCACTCGGGGGCTTAGCTGCAGCCTCGTGCTTGCCTAAGTTATAAAAATCCTACCGAGTGAAGAGCAACCCTCTCACTCGGGGGCTTAGCTGCAGCCTCGTGCTCGCCTAAGTTATAAAAATCCTACCGAGTGAAGAGCAACCCTCTCACTCGGAGGCTTAGCTTCAGCCCTGTGCTCGCCTAAGTTATAAAAATCCTACCGAGTGAAGAGCAACCCTCTCACTCGGGGGCTTAGCTGCAGTCCAAGCACTCGCCTAAGTTATCGAAATCCTACCGAGTGAAGAGTAAAACTTCTCACTCGGGGGGCTTAGCCGCAGCCCAGTGCTCGCCTAAGTGGACTAAAGAATAAGTCGATTGCAATAAAGGCGCCTTGCTTTGAACCTGCAAAAGACATTTTGAGCCGAAGGCAATCATATTCAAGCGCCAAATTCAAGTTTGAATCGATATCTAAAGGAACCGAAAGTGCTCAGGCGTCAAGCCCGTTAAGGTTTGTCGGTTACAATTCCACTCGGCATACCGAGGCAAATTTAAAGCGTCGAGCCAGAAGAAGTTTTTTACCCCTCCTGTGGAGGGCTGGAAGGTGCAACAAATTCATCAAGGTCAATTCCGTCGGCGATCCGAGTGGCAGCTGCAAGGAAAGTTTCCATAAAGGACCTGAAGTCGTGCTTCTTGGTATTGGCCACTCGAAGGGCCGCCAGCTTCTCTTCTCGCGCATCTTTGCAGTGGACTCGGGCCAGACACAGGGCGACATCTGCACCACACCGAGCCGAGGACTTCTTCCACTCCTGCACTCGACCAGGGATCGTGTTCAAGTGGGCCATCAGCGACTCAAGGTCATTCTGAAGTGTCTCCTCAGGCCAGAGCATCGAGTCGATGCGAGATGTGGCGGCCTTCAGCCTTGCGAGATAGTCCACGACAGCTGCAACACGAGACTCCAGTCGGAAAACATCCGTGGCAACTTCGTCGTTCACCGGAGAATTGACGGGGTCAAGGTTTGGCTCCAGTCGGCTGGTTTCTTCTTCAAAGTTTTGACAAAATTCTGCAAGGATGATCACCAAGTCAAGGGGATAGTCGAATGGAAAAAGCCACAATTGGAAATATTTGCCAAATATGGAGGTTTACCTTCAAGCATAAGAAACAGCTTCTTGGCAAGGCCACTCAGGAAGGCCTCCAGTTCAGTTTTCTTCTCAGTCAATTTGCTGACTTGGTCGGTCAGGGCAGCTTTATCAGTTTTCAGTCGACTGACCTCCTTGTTGGCAATCCCAAGAGAAGCTTTCAGATTGGTATTGTCTTGTTCGAGCTTGGTGACAGAAGCTAACTTCTCGTCAGCAAGCTTGATCTTCTCAGCTAGCTCAAGGTCTTTCTTCTGCTGGGCCTCCCTTACCTTACCTGCAAGTTATAGCAAGATCAGATTTTGAAACAAGCAAGGGGAAAAGCAGTCGTCAGGGTCTCACCAAACATACCTTCGGTCTCCTCCTTTGCCTTTGTCAGTTTCTCTTGAACCAGCTTCAAGCTCAGCTCGACTTGAGTATGTTTTTGTTCCAGCTCTGAGTAGCGAGCCACAAGATCACAAGAGTTCTGTGAAGAACCAATCGACTAAATGTCAAAAATAATTCACTTCCGAGTGAAAAAGGGAAAAACACACGTTTCTAAGACTACAGCCGAATACAAGCATTCGACCGTAGTCTCGGGGACTACACCCAGTGGGTGCACTCAGCGTGCCCCCACTAATCCTGTTGAAGACAAAGTCGACCAGTCGACCTCAAAAAAAAATGCATTCTCTAAGACTGTGATCAACTGCAAGCAGTCAACCACAGTCTCGGGGACTACACCCAGTGGGTGCACTCAGCGTGCCCCCACCGGTTTGTGAAATCCAGTCGACCAGTCGACTGACAAAAAGACTGACATCATAAAGCCTAAGGCCGACTGCCAGCAGTCGACCTTAGCCTTGGGGACTACACCCAGCGGGTGCACTCAGCGTGCCCCCGCTAACACGGAGTTTATTCGACACACCCAGTGGGTGACTACTATAAATTCCGGAAGAGAAAAGTTTTTGGTAGCATATCCAACAGAACAAACAGCGGTCGACTGACCTGGACATTGCTTTGGAGGGCAGAGCTGGCGTCATAAGCTGCCTGGCTCGCGTCCCGGATGGTCTTCAGCTGCTCCATCATGAGTCCCGCCTGGCGTATTGCCTCCTTCGCTGCGCCAGCTTGGTCCTCTGGGACGTGGTGCGTCGTGAAGAGGGAGGGCTGCTGAGCACTCGTCAGTGGGTTTGCGAAGGACACCGTGTGTCGAGTGGTGTTCTCTCCCTCCACAGTCAGAATCTCAGGCGCCGTCTCATCCTGAGGCACCTTACTGGCGGACGCTTTCCGACTCCTCCTGCGTGCCAGCGGTTCTTCATCCTCGTCGTCGTCAGGGAGATTGATAACAGTGTTGGGTGGAGCTGCGGAGAAGAATCAGGATCAGAGATCGTGAGTCAGTCGACTAAGAACGGCGTTAAGAATACAGTACCTGGGTTCGAAGTTGCTGCATCTTCCATCTCGTGGTCATCAGCCCGGGCCGAGGTCTCAGAAGTAGCAGCACTGCAACTCCAAAAGGATCAGTCAACTAACTTCAGCGTCGACCAGAGATAAAGTTCACACAGAATAAGAAAATATGAGCAGCACGGTTACCCTGATATGGTAGGGATGGACACCTTCATCTTCGGCAAGAGTTTGATCGGCTTCGACGAGGCCGCCCTGGGCTGCTTCGGCGCCTTTTCAGTCGGCACCAGAGAGGTGGTCCGAGGGCGCTTGGTCGACTGAGTGGCGGTCGCAACCCCCTTACCACGTTCGGTCGAAGGGTCGTGGACAAGCTTCGACCGCCTTTCTGAGCGCGGCGGTACGACCTCCTCCTCCTCTTCTTCCTCGTCCTCGACGTCGTCTTCATTGCCGTCATCATCGTCATCGTCGTCATCGTCCTCTGCAACATCCGAGTCCCATTCCTCCTCTTCCTGGCTCTCGCCCCCGCTCGCCTCGCCCTCCTCAGTCGAAGCTTGTGCCCCATTGGGCATCGAGTACAGCTCGGTGAGGGCCTAACAGATGCCCAGACAAGAATCAGTCGACCAGTCGGCAGGGTTAACAGAAATGAATACGACGAGGGCGCAGTGGAGAGCAGAGCAAGTGTACCTTGTTTGAGTCGCTGTTGTGGTCGAGTGGAGGAACCCTTCTGGCTCCGCGTGGGTTGTCCTTGTTTTCGGTGACGGCTGCCATCCATCTTTCCAGAGTGACATCGTCGACTGCTTCTGGATGGACTCTAGTCTCGTCTTCGGTCCCACAGTACAACCACATGCAGTGGCTCCGGAACTGGAGAGGCTGGATGCGACGCCTGAGGAAAACCTCCAGGAGGTCCATGCCCGTCACTCCCTCCCGAACCAACTGCACCACGCGCTCCATCAACATCTTCACGTCGGCTCTCTCCTCCGGAATCAGCTTCAGAGGGGAAGGCTTGCTCACTCGGTCCATGGTGAACGGAGGGAGTCCACTCGACTGCCCTGGCGTCGACTGGACCTGGCAGTAGAACCAAGTCGATTGCCAGCCTCTGACGGACTCGGGAAAGGTCATGGGCGGGAAGGTGCTCTTATTCCTCACCTGAATCCCCAGGCCCCCGCACATTTGGACGACTCGGGTTCTCTCATCACCTGGGCTCGCCTTCTTCACGGTCTGAGATCGACACATGAATATATGTTTGAACAAACCCCAGTGCGGTCGACAGCCCAAGAAACCCTCACACATGGACACGAACGCAGCAAGATAGGCAATGGAGTTCGGGGTAAAGTGGTGGAGCTGCGCTCCGAAGAAGTTCAAGAAGCCACGAAAGAAAACACTCGGCGGCAAGGAAAACCCACGATCAACATGAGTGGCCAAAAGCACACACTCACCCTCTTCTGGCTGGGGCTGCCACTCCTTCCCCGGAAGCCTCGCAGCTCCGTGGGGGATCAAGCCCTCGTTGGCCATGTTGAGGAGGTCATTCTCCGTGATGGTCGACTGGATCCAGTCTCCTTGGACCCAGCCCTTTGGCAGGCGGGATCTGGACGAGGACCCTCCGCGGCTGGTGGATCTCCCCTTCGCCTTCTCCGATGTCGACGCCTTCTTTGCACGCTCCAGCGCCGCCGTCTTCTCCTTGGCCATGGTCGCCGGCGAGATGCGCGAAGGGAAGCGGTGCGGGGGTGAGAGCGAGCACGCTGAGCAGGGAGGAAGGAAGCAGAGAGAGGGGGAGAATGCTAAGGCGCAGCATAGAAATCCTCGCCGGGCACATTTATAAGGTCCCTTCCGAGTGGATGACAGGTGGGCCCGGTCGATCTAATCATATCTGGAACAGTTATGCAGACGGGATACGTGGCAAAAAAGGCGGCGCGGAGATCGAGGCGTCCATGCCCCGTCCCATCCGAACGCCACGGTCCGCCCCGCTTCGCGCGCGCCCCCAAATTTCGCATCCCGCGGAATTCGCGAGCAACAAATCAGTCTGTCAGGCGCGGTGTTTCCGGCGATCCGTCGCTCGGAGATCGTCGAAGCCTGAAAGATCACTCGACGCAAAAGCAGAATGGATCAAGTCGACTGAAGGCAAGTTGTTTCCTGTCGACGAAGAGATTCTTTGGTCCAGAACAGCGCACAACCGGAGCGCAAAGGTTAATCGGAAACGACATCAACTCCTTCTTCACTCGAAGCCTCAATCCATTCGGGGGCTAATGATGGGGTTATGTACCTAGGGTAGGGTCATGGACCTGATCCAAGTAACTTACCCCAGGACATCCTTAGAAGTGGTCGCCTTCCAGTCGACCAACGAGGATTCACTCGACTGGCCTGAAGGACTCGACCACGAAGACTCACTCGACCACCAGGAGGTCAAGAGGCACTCTGCACTGCAACGGCCTGTAATCAAGTAGACTTTATGATAGTAAAGGCACTTTATGTGGGGCGTTACCAGTAACGCCCCAGACTTAACTCACCTTAAACCCTCTCCTACGTGGGCTGGCTGGGGTCCTGGCGCACTCTATATAAGCCACCCCCCTCCACAGGCAGAAGGGTTCGGCACCTTGTAGTTCATACACTCATAATCCACTCGACCACCTCCGGGCTCCGAGACGTAGGGCTGTTACTTCTTCCGAGAAGGGCCTGAACTCGTACATCCTTTGTGCTTACAACCTCTCCATAGCTAGGACCTTGCCTCTCCATACCTACCCCCCACTCTACTGTCAGGCTTAGAACCACGACAGCAGGCGCTGCATGCACTGGTACAAGGGCTAGAGGAACGAGAAGCAGATCACAGCAAACGACCTGCCAAAGCTTCCCCTGAAGCTACCCCGCCATCTCAGCGGAGAAGTATTGTGGCTTCCACCGAGAAGACTCAGCAGCTGGAGCCTGTCTTCGCGGCTCCTGCTAGCTACCCCGAGGATGCTATCACGGAGTCTCAACATTGCCACCTTATGACGCAATGATTGAAATTGAAAGTCCAGGCGGCTGTTGGCTCTGTTTTACCTACTGAACCTGGCGCAACCTACCACGGTCGATCGATTCCAGAAGGATATGCTAAGATGATGGTGGATGAAATAACGGATGAATTTTAGGACCTCGAGCTTAACCACCCTACGGGTGAAGGAGAGATTCGGCTCAGTTCTTCTCCGAAGACTCCAATGCCTATGGCGGAAGGAGCTCATCAATCTTCCGAACTGGACGCCTCCGCCTCCTCCTCCTCCTCTGGCTAGTCAGGGCAGTCCGTCTCCTCCTCCGCCTCTTCCCCCGGCGAGTGATGAGGGCGCTCAGCCTCCTTCTCCGGCGCGTGGTGGCACTCCGCCTCCTTCTCCGCCTGCACCGGCACGCCCGAGCAGCCAGCCTCCTCCTTCTCCGCCTCGTCAACAAGGGCGGATCAAGAGATCCGCCGCTGCTCTGGCTGCTCCAGCGCGTCGTAGTCCTTCTCGTCCGCCTTGTAAGAAAGGAAAGACAGCCGCAACCACTCCGTTTGCTCCGGCGTCTATCAGTACAGCCAGAGGCGGGAGGCAATACAGATTCAGTCCTTCTCTGAAGACTCCAGAGAAGTTACCATACGAGAGGAGCCTGGAGGAAAACACGAAGATCGTGCAAGCCGAAGTGAAGAACTTCTTTGAAGGGGTGAAAGCAAAGAAACATCCACCTCTGGAGTAGAAGATAGATCCGGTAAAAGTGTAGCGTACTCTGGCTGTCCTGAAGAAACCACCAAAGTCTCCGGTGAAAGGCAACTATGAGAGTATTATTGAAAAGTCAGTTATCGAAGCGGAGCAGTCGCAAAGTACTGTCAGTGGCCAAAGGTTAGCAGAACAACGAGCTGGGAACAAATTTGCCCAGCTCGGCGAATAAGCAAACCAATCGTTCCCCCTGCTCCAGGTGTCTAGCGATATCGTCGCTAATGATCCGGGCGGGATGGTGCCCGGTTATAACAATCTTGGAGATTACCTGCCCGACGATGTACATTATGATTTCTTGGAGGTGGACGAACACAAATACGTGTACGGGAAGCCTCTCGTCAAAGATGAAAGATCTCTAACAATGATGATATGAAGATTCCATGATTGGTACATGAAAACCTGCAGAGAGTTTGAGGGGAGAAATATTTTGATGCTGAGAGTTAGAGAGGAGCATGACCTCGTTGGAATTGAAATGTTGAATGTTGCATTTGAGCCGTTCTTCGCGTTTTTCAATCAAAAGGCCCTCAATAAATTAATGATCACTTGCTACTGCCTGTAAGTAGCACTACTTCTGTCATTAAGTCTCTATATATAGGTCAGCTCTTTCATTGCATGTATTTTTAATTATCCTCACTATATTATGTAGATTGAAGATCACCGAATTGAAGAAAAGACAAATCAGTGATATTGGGTTCATTAACATAAATCTCATAGATGAATATATGGTTGAATCTCAGGCCAAAGATATCGAGGCCAAGCTGCTACAATCGTTTGCACTAAATCAAAACAAAGCTATAATACTCTTCCCTTACGAATTCAAGTAAGTGTTACTGTCTTGTGCATATTCGGTTTCCCTTATTAGTCGAGGTTATAGTAATGTAAGTGATGAGTTATGCATGCGTGCGCAGGTTCCACTATATTCTCCTAGAGATTAAGCTTGAGCAGGGACTAGTAACCGTCTTAGACTCGAGACGAAAAGATCCCAAGGAGTATGCGGACATGACTGGAATTCTAGAGAAGTAAGTTAAATTGATCATTATGGCACCATATTGGCAACTTTGTTCATTTCCTGATATCAAATAATTGTTTTCTTTGTCTAGCAGGGTTTAGAAAAAATTCACCTCAAAAACTCCGGGACTGCCGAAGAAGCTGCAATTAGACACCTAAAAGTAAGTACTATAGTAGCATGTTCCGCGCATCTCCTAGCGATTCAAGCGCTAGTTTCATCAATACCATTTAGCATGCTTGCTAATTATCAGTTTGATTGACCTCTATTTCTTGTAAAGTGGTTGTGGCAGGAACAAGGGAATGATTATTGTGGATACTACATTTGCGAGTCCATCCGCCACACGACCTGTGAGCGGGGCTACTCTGACAAACAATATGAAGTGCGTAAATAATAATATTCACAATTTTATTTTATTACCATCATTTATGTTGAGTTTCATTTATTCATATATATGTATTGACCCCCTTCTTCAAATTAGATATTTCGCATGCGGGATGAACTCCTACCACCAGATCGTATGCGACCAATTCAAGAGGAATTGGCGGCATTCTTTCTTGACCACGTGATTGCTAAAGACGGAGAATACCATGTGGACCCTGAGTTCATTTGGAATTAGGAGATTATATTGTAAGAGATAACTATATTGTACATGTGTAGCCAGTAGCGTCGGATAGATATACAAGAACTTGTTGTTCGACCAATCTCTCAGAGAAGGAGAGGTGGTTGATATCACTTCTCTCTCTATGCATATGTTCATGACGATCTTCTGTTTCCTTCATTTGCTTACTAGGTACTGTGCCGCATATGAGATCCACTGTTGCAGATAGAGGTGGTCTTTTGATGTCCTGTATCCACTTGTCATCTTCCAGAGCCTCTTTGACGGTTCATTGTTTGTACCTGGATCAAGCAAACAATGTTGGTGCAACCTTGCACAGTGGTGTCGAGCCTAGCCAAGTGGATTCCCAAAACACCACCGTTTCGCCATTCCTGACGATCACACTTGTAGCTGCAACAATGAGGTCTCGGTCCTGATCATCAAGGCAGGGGAGATCCTACCCAGGGGCATCGATGTTTAGAGCCTGTTTGGATCCCCTCCACTCCCTTAAATTCTTTACTCCGCTCCCTGCTCCTATACCGTTGGCTCCACGTACAAAAGCAGGAGTAGATTTCATGTTCGGCTATTGACTTCACTCCATATGGTCATGGGAGGGGTTTGCTATCCAGGAGAGAAGAATTATTTTATCAGCCAACCTATCAGTTGCAGGAGTTGCACGCGGAGCTCAACTTTTGCCACTCCGCCAGATTGCACTACGGCCGGCTCCACTCCACTCCTTTGACTCCATGGAGCTGTGGCGTTCGGTGCCGCTCCGGCAACTCCATGAGTGGAGTTGCAAAGTGGAGGAGATCCGAACATGCTCTTAGTCCTGGAGAGCCAACGCCAGCGCAGGCAAAGTGCATAGACAAAATTTTCACTATCATGCATTCCTAGCCCCCCGGATCAGTTGGTCAACACATGGATTCCCAGTTAACCTTGCATTTTTCTCCCGGCAACGTTTCCACTTAAGCGTAGAGGAATTTTCTGCATATTTTGTTGATGTCTCTCAAGATCCCTGGCCACACTTTGATGAACCACAAGTATATGGGGTCAATTATAGCCTTTTTGATAAGTAAGAGTGTCGAACCCAATGAGGAGCAGAAGGAAATGACAAGTGGTTTTCAGCAAGGTATTGTCTGCAAGTGCTAAATTGTAAGTAGTAGAGTAGTTTGATAGCAAGATAATTTGTAACGAGCAAGTAACGATAGTAGTAACAAAAGTACATCAAGGTAGACCAATCCTTTTGAGGCAAAGGACAAACCAAAATGGTCTCTTATGATTAGCAAAGCGTTCTTGAGGGTACATGGGAATTTCATCTAGTCACTTTCATCATGTTGGCTTAATTCGTGTTCGCTACTTTGATAATTTGGTACGTGGGTGGACCGATGCTTAGGTACTGTTCTTACTTGAACAAACCTCCTACTTATGATTAACCCCCTCGCAAGCATCCGCAACTATGAGAGAAGTATTAAGAATAAATTCTAGCCATAACATTAAACTTTTGAATCCAATCGGTCCCTTACGGAATAACGCATAAACTAGGGTTTAAGATTCTGTCACTCTCGCAACCCATCATCTAATAACTACTCCACAATGCATTCCCTAGGCCCAAATATGGTGAAGTGTCATGTAGTCGACGTTCACATGACACAACTAAGGAATCACAACATACATATCATCAAAATATCGAACACATATCAAGTTCACATGATTATTTGCAACATGATTTCTCCGGTAATCTCAAGAACAAAAGTAACTACTCACAAATGATAATCATGCTCAAGATAAGAGGGGTATTAAATAGCATAATGGATCTAAACATATAATCTTCCACCAAATAAATCGTATAGTAATCAACTATAAGATGTAATCAACACTACTAGTCACCCACAAGCACCAATCTATAGTTCCGATACAAATGTTGAACACAAGAGATGAACTAGGATTTGAGAGGAGTTGGTGTTGTTGAAGATGTTGATGAAGATAGCCCTCCCCAAGATGGGAGAGTTGTTGGTGATGATGATGACGATGATTTCCCCCTCCGGGAGGGAAGTTCCCCCGGCGGAATCGCTCCACCAGAGGGCAAAAGTGATCCTGCCCAGGTTCCGCCTCGAGATGGCGTTGCTTCGTCCCGAAAGTCCTCTTTTTATTTTTGCTAGGTCAAAATGACTTATATGCCAGGAGAGGGGCACCGAAGGTGGGCCTGGGTGAGCACAACCCACCAGGGCGCGCCTCGGCTCCCTGGCGCGCCCTGGTGGGTTGTGCCCACCTGGTGGGCCCCCTTTGGTACTTATTGACTCCACAAATTCTTATTTTCCCCATAAAATTTCTCGTAAAATTTCAGCTCATTTGGAGTTGTGCAGAACTGGTAGCCTGACGTAACTTTTTCAGGTCTAGATTTCCAGCTGCCAGAATTCTCCCCCTTTGTGTATACTTGGCATATTATGAGAGAAAAGGCATTAGAATTACTTCAAAAAGCATTCTTATATAATAAAACAACATAAATAACAGTAGGTAAACATGATGCAAAATTGATGTATCATGCTTGAAATCTTGTTAGAGCAAAAATAGGTATAGTAGTGATCATAGATCTAATCAAAGCACAACGGCTAACAACATTTAGCAGTTTCTCTTTCCATCCCGCTAAGTTTGCTCTGATATGGTAAAAAATGAACTGCTTTTCCAATCTGCCGAGGGAGATGGGTAATCCAAGATAGGTGATTGGGAAGTCCACACGAAGGCCGGTAAACCCATCTAGTGCCTCATCTAGGTTTAGGTGCTGGCATTAGATGGTGACCACAGTCGATTTGAGAGGGTTGATGATCAGCCCCGATACCCTCCCGAAAAGATCGAGGATCTCCAGGAGGCAAGAAACTTCCTCTTTGCAGGGTTTTGAGAAGAAGACAACATCATCGACATATAGACTTAGTCTCATCTTGGTTTATGTGCCTGGTATGGGAGAGATGCCCCAGTTCTACAGGCTTTTCAAGTAGTCGGTGCAACGGATCAATTGCAAGGATGAAAATGGAAGGGGCACAAGGGGTCACCCTGTCGAAGCCCCTTCGGTGGTTGATGGGTTGGTAGGCAGATCCATTTAGCATAAACACAGAGGAGGAAAAGCGCAATAGCAAAGAAGTCCAATTTCGCCATCTGGTGCTGAAACCAATTTGTTACAACATCTCAAGTCTCCAGAACATTGAATCGAAGGCTTTAGCAATATCCATGTTAAACATAAGAGGTGGCTTCTTTCTTCGATGCAAGCTTCTAGCACAATTTCTGATGTAGAGATAGCTGTCAGAGGTATGCATATAGTTTTTAGGAAAGCACTTTGGGTTGGGAAAAAAAGATTGTTGAGTCTTGGTGCAAGCCACAGAGACACGATCTTGGTGATCATCTTAGCAAAAGAGTGAACCAGGTTGAATAGTGCCACCACACACTCATGAACAACAAATTCAAAAAAAATATAAAAAAATAAAAAAAGTATGAAACTTTGGGGGATCAAAGAGGATCAAACTTTTGATTTTCTTGCCAAGTTTCAACCACAAATAAAATTCAAGGAACCTTCACAAAAAAATCACTGCTCAAAACTGTACATAAGCTTGAACACTAATTTTGTTTTTTTCGGTGAGGTCTCTTCCAATGTTATTTGTAGCTGAAACTTTGCACAAACATCGAATGTTTGATCATCTTTGGTCCTTAAAGTTTCATTTTTTTCTTTTTCTTTTTGAATTTGTTGTTCATAGAGGCTGTACACTACCAGACTCGCGGCTTATGCCTACGGCCACGGGCCGTCGACATAGGCCCCTAGGCCGTCGGCATAGATCTATACCGACGGCAGCCGTCGGCATAGGCCCCTAGGCCGTCGGCATAGATCTATGCCGATGGCAGCCGTCGGCATAGAGCCGTCAGTCTAGATTACGTCAGCGTACTCCTGTCAGACCGTCGGCATAATAATGCCGTCGGCATAGGGGGGTATGCCGACGGCCCTGGGGCAGCCGTCGCCATAGTTTAGCCGTCGGCGTAGTTTTCCGTCTGACGACAACGGACGGCGCCGTCAAACTGCTGGCGGGTCAGGAGGCGACATGTGGCAGGGCTATGCCTACGGCAAAGCCTTCGGCATAGGTTAAATCTATGCCGACGGCTTTGCCGTAGGCATAGCCCTGCCACGTGTCGCCTCCTGGTGTAACCTGGTGGCATGGCTATGCCTACGGCAAAGCCGTTGACATAGATATAAATCTATGCTGACGGCTTTGCCGTAGGCATAGCCCTGCCACGTGTCGCCTCCTGGTGGCTCCTGAGCGTATCTATGCCGACGGCTTTGCCGTAGGCATAGTTTTTTTTATATTCCCTGTTTTCTCTTTTCCAATTCATTTGACAACATTTCAAAACAGAATAATATGAAATATGATAGTTCATCAACATCATTTAAACATAGTCAAGTTCATCATCTAAAGATCATCACCGGTGAAAGTCCACGAACATAAGAGTAGTGCAAGACATGAAACATCATAAAAGTTGAAACATGAAAGACATGGCACAACGGCCGCATACACGGAATCATCATCGACATCAAGCACCACCGAGTCCACCTCCTCCAAAACCACCACCACCACCAAGTCCACCTCCGCCAATACCACCACCTCCGCCAAAACCACCACCAAGTCCACCTCCGCCAAAACCGCCACCGCCAAGTCCTCCTCCGCCAAAACCGCCACCACGACCACCATCACTCTGCCAGATCGGAGTGACTGGGGTCGAGGAGCAGGAGTCGAGCCACCGGTCCCCTCCATGTTTGAAAGAAGATTCTAACGGTAAATATGACATGATAGTGTTGAATGAACGAGAACTAGTTTGTCATTAGTTAGGCAAATTTACTAACCGGAGTATCACCGCCTAGTGCCAGCCATTCCTCGAACGTGGGAATGTGTGGGGCGTCTCCCGCAGGTGGTGGTGGGGGTCCAACTTGTGGTGGCTCCGTGCGGTTAGTCCAAGACGCCAACATAGCCTGGATGTTAGTTAAACAAGTCCACTTAGAAACAAGCCGTGATCAACAAAGTTAGAAGGAATGAAAGTGCAAATTTGAGCTTGGTTTAAGAGGGCAAAACTAACCGCCATCACTTGATGGCTGTAATCATCGTTTGCCTTCACTCGTTGCAAGTACTCCCTCACCTCAATATGCCTATGCTCGAGAAAGGTCTGATATGCCTACAAAATTGAGGTTGTTTCTAAGTGGGCAGTGATGAAAATAAACTAAGAAAGATAGAGACAAAGAAGATAAGGGGAAGTACTTACAGCACATTGGCGGACTAAGAGAGGCAGCGAACGCCCCGTACTCTCTAACGGGCTCGGGTTGGTAGCTCCAAGCCGTGTGTACGAGATTGACGGAGTGACCAAGCCATCGAAACACGGATACCGGCCATGGGACTTACCTTGGATGGCCACCACCGCCGTGTCGTTGATCTGAGATTGGGCGACCTCAGGAACGGGAACATCCGGATGCAACTTCTGATAGTTCTCAGTGTAAGACTCCAGGTGTTTCTCGGTGTTGCCGTAGTACTGGCTCTCACCCTCCTTGCGATCACTCCGCTCACGGGCCAGCTTCCACGACTCCATGTCTGAGAGCGGCCTCTGCAACTTGTCCTCCTGCAACGTCAAACAGAAGTTAGCCATACATAAGAACATGACGGTAAAGAAGAACCAAAATGCATCTTTCATATAGATATACCTTCATGGCCTTGAAGCCCCAGTGGTTCCTGTTTCCTTGGCCGTGTGTCCCGTCTTTTCCACGGTTAGCCCGGGCCTTGATGCTCTTGGCAACAAACTCTGGATCGTCACCGACCCACCTATCCACCAAACACGCCCATCCGTCATGCCTTCCATAGCACCAACGAGGAACAACCTATGCAAATTTTGGAAGCATGACATGTGAGCACGAAACATATAGTTGACTCCTTAAAACAATGAAAAGTCGGTAATAGTTACCATCATGAACTGCTCCCTGCTCATGGTAATTTTTTGCCTCTGTGCTTGAGTTTTGGACATCTTTTGTTGCAGGTAGATGTGGTAGTACTGTGAGACGGCAACCCAATGCACCTCGTACTGCAACTGATGAGCTTTCTTCTTTGCAGACGCAAGTAAGACCACGTCGGCTCTGGCCTTGTGCTCGTCAAGAACTCTATAGAGTTGCTGCAATCATGCATAAACCAGAAGCAAACAAGGCATGATTTGAGTGATTCAGTGATAAACTATGAACGAAACTAAAGACAAGTGATTCAAAAGGGAAATTACCCAAAATTTGGTGATCACGGCCTTAGCGCCCGTCCCGTACTCCGTGTTGCTGCAAGCCTCGTAGTGGGCCCAGCTTGTGGCCAAAACACGCAGCTGTGGGTCCCTGTCTGGCCGCGGGCAGAATAGGCCAGGCCAAAACTGCTTCAACAGGATAGTGAGAAGGCCGTTCGGTTTACGGCCCTTTCCGTGAAGGATCCAGTTACTGCAAAAGAATCAAAGGGTTGCCATGTGTACAATAAAAAAATGTTGTCATGTGTTGAAAGTATGATTGAGATGCACTTACTCTATCCCCGCAGGTTCAATGAGCCACTTGTGCGCCTCGATAGAAGGTGGTGTAGGTACTCCGGCATTACCACACAGCCACCCCTACGGAGCACCCGGTGGCAAGTCACCCCACAACTCGGGGTCAACCTCCCCTCCACCCTCCTCGCCCTCCTCGGCCTCCTCCTCCTCGGCCTCCTCCTCCTCGGCCTCCTCCTCCTCACCCTCCTCCTCCTCGACATCAGGAATATACTCCTCCTCCTCAGACTCAGAAGTTGCATCAGCATAGGAGGGCATCGAAGAAGACCCTCCTATTTCGGACACGGCCCGGAGTTTTTTGGCCCGGTTGCCTCTCCCCCCACCTCCTCGTCCTCTAGGGGCTCTCGCCCCACCCCCTCCTCCTCTAGGGTCCCCTCCCCCGACCCCTCCACCTCCCTGTGAGGTGCCATCCTCGCATAGTCAGGAGGGAACCTTGTGGGCTCGTCCACTCCGAGTAAGTCCTCCTTTGAGTTTACTGAGGAAACTGGCACCGCTGGACTTGCCCATGATTAGCAAACCTGCATTGAGAAGAGAATAAACAATTAGTAAGGATAT
>NC_041385.1:779878770-779884047 GCF_002162155.2 Triticum dicoccoides
CGACCCCTCCACCTCCCTGTGAGGTGCCATCCTCGCGTAGTCGGGAGGGAACCTTGTGGGCTCGTCCACTCCGAGTAAGTCCTCCTTTGAGTTTACTGAGGAAACTGGCACCGCTGGACTTGCCCATGATTAGCAAACCTGCATTGAGAAGAGAATAAACAATTAGTAAGGATATAAAAAAAACAAGCATACAGGAAAGACATTAATAACGGAAGAGAACATTATTAAAAGAACATACATTTTCTAGAACCCATATGAA
Organism: Triticum dicoccoides; assembly: GCF_002162155.2. NCBI lineage: Eukaryota > Viridiplantae > Streptophyta > Magnoliopsida > Poales > Poaceae > Triticum > Triticum dicoccoides. The sequence continues at coordinate 779,879,030 of NC_041385.1, forward strand.
TCATCACTATTGTAATCTATTTCTCGACCGGTCTCATCATCACTATCCCGCATATCTTCTTCGTTGTCTGACGGAGGTGGAGGCTCTTCCTCATCGTCAGCGTCAGCGTCTTCATTTAACTTTTCAAGCATAATTATGTCTCTTTGATTCACAACTGCCTCACCATCAATCCGGGCGCCGTCGTCGTTTGGGTCCAGGTCAACATAACCCAAGTCATCATCCTCCTTGTTTCGGACCACGTCATCATGTTCCTCTTGAAAAAACACTCCCTCGTATGTCATGGGGTTTATGTTGTAGTAATCATCATCGTTCGGGTCCGGTAGCTTACCATGTGGCGACACCTTGAACACAACTTCCCAACCCTTTAGGTACTCTTTCTGGCATGGGTAAGGCAGATAATATACTTGTGTGGCCTGGGTAGCGGCGATAAAGAGATCAGCTCCGGCATAGACGGTTGATGGTTTAACTTCAACTAGACCAACAGAAGGCGTATGTCTCAGACCCTTTTTGGGGTCGAACCATCGGCATTTGAACACAGTGAGACTTAGGTGTTTACGGCCACATTTGAATGTAAGATCGTATATTTTTCCTACCCTTCCGTAGTAATCTACATTATTTTCTCCTTCGGTGAAGACTCCGGTATTTATCGTTTTGGGATCAGGCCGACTATTCTGGTGCTCCTCTGTACGAAGCGATACCCATTCACATCATACTTTTGGCATGTCATGACGGTAGGGTCAAAACCCATGGAAACCCATCTGAATTCTTCATCCATTGATTCGTTCGGATCATTTCCCTACAAGTTTAATTGAAATTATAGGGTGCATGAGTTTAATTGGAAGTGTGAAATGGGTAATAGGGAAGTGTGAAATATTACTTTCTCCATGAACCACGCAACGAAATTTTTCCTTCCATCAGCACGCTTTCAGAGAAGAGCAAGTGCCTCCGCTTCAGTAGGAGGCAGCATTCCTGTCCATTCTTCCTCAACGAATCGACTACAATAAGAAAAGCGGTATAAGAACTAGGCAAAATGAACATAATGAATTGACTAAAAGAATGGTGCAAAGGTATTACCTCATCCACTCATCCTCAACTTCTTTGATGTTGTGCAAGATATAGAACATGACATCCTCCCACTCATCTCGTGGCATGACATAAGATGTCAAGCATCCAACCCTGCCACCTTGCCCGGTGAATAGAGGCAACTTGGGTTTATACTTGGGTTCTTCTGTATTGTATCGAGACACCTTATTGTGCAACGTGGGAACATGGTCCGGATAGTGGGCTGTCCTGAGGTCTGCCACCTCGTCTAGGATAACTGCCTCACCTATGGAAGCTTCAATCTTAGCTTTGTTTCCACATTTCTGTCTCAGATGCTTGTTCTGTCTCTCAGGGCCGTACTGCCAACGATACTGCACAGGGCCCCCCAACAATACCTCGTTCGCAAGGTGCAAAATGAGATGTGTCATCGGAGTAAAGAAGCCTCGAGGGAAGATCTTCTCTAGCTTGCATATCAACTCCGGCGCCTTCTTATGCATTTCTTTTATCTTCTCAGGACATACTTCTTTAGCACAAAGCGTTCGGAAGAAATGGCTTAACTCCGCAAGCACACGCCAGACACGCTCGGGAACATAGCCCCGAACCATCACTGGCATAATCCGCTCAATCCATACATGATAGTCATGACTCTTCAGCCCGGTCACTCTGCCCGTTGAAAGATTGACCCCCTTACTTATATTCGACGCATAACCATCAGTGTACTTCACGACGTGTTTCAGCCACTTGAATGCCTCCATCTTATGATCCTTTTTAAGTACGAAGTCAGCATCTGGCTTGAACCAAGATTTTCGACTGCCTGTGGGAGGTTGCATGTGAAGACGTGGTCTATCACAAATATTCTGTTGATCGACTCTAGCATTAACATTATCCTTTGTCTTATCAGGAATGTTGAGGATTGTGTTAAAAAGGGACTCTGCGACATTCTTTTCGGTGTGCATCACGTCGATGTTGTATGGAAGTTTGAGGTCCTTAAAATATGGAAGCTGCGTGAAGGGGGTAATGTGAGTCCAGTTGTGCGTCTCACCATATCCTTCAAAACATTTTTCCCTTTACCGATGCCTTTGCCTTTGCCTTTGCCTTTGCCTTTCCCTTCACCGGCAGGCTTAAGAGCTTTGAGCTGAGCAAGCACATCCGCACCAGAAAACGTTGGAATCTCGTTTACTTCATGGACAACTTTGCCTTTTGTGAAGTTCTTCTTGTCTTCCCTATCAGGATGGTCTGGAGGGAGGAATTGTCGATGCTGGTCAAAGGCAACATACTTGCCACCCTTCTTCAGCCAAATGAAAATCAAGGCCTGCATGCACACTGGGCAAGGCATCTTTCCACTTGTACACCATCCGCAGAATAGGGCATAGCCGAGAAAGTCATGCATGCAATACTGTAGCCAAACTTTCATCAAGAAATTTCTCTGCAGATGTCGGTCGTATGTCAACCTCGGGAAGTACCAAGAATGGTGCAAATCATCCACCAACGGCTGCATAAACACACTCAAATTCTTCCCTGGATATTCAGGCCCCGGAATTATAAGCGACAGGAACATGGTCTTGCGTTGCATTATGGCGCCGGGAGGGAGATTGAGCGGAATAACAAATATGGGCCAGCAGCTGTATGGATTAGACGACATACCATATGGATTGAACCCATCACCTGTTATAGCAATTCTGACATTCCCAGCCTCGGCTGCTTCCTCCGGGTACTTTATATCGAATGACTTCCATGCTTCACCTTCTGATGTATGTACAATTTTTTTTGGATTGTACCTTTTCCCTTCCTTGTGCCACTTCATCATTTTGGCAGACTCCTCAGTGATAAAAAGGCGCTGCAGTCTTTTTATAAAATCAAGATACCGAAGAACCTTCACAGGGATTTTTAACTGCCGCTTCTGACCATGCTTATCGACCACCTCAATATACCGAGAGGAACCGCACTTCCTACAGTAGTTGTCATCCGCATACTCATGCCTAAACAAAAGGCAATTCTTTGGACAAACATGTATTTTCTCATAGTCCATGGAGAGCGCCTTCATGATTTTCTTTGTATCGTATAGGGTTTTCGGCAGTTCATGGCCCTCGGGCAGGCTGTTAGCCCATACTCGCAGAAATGCTTCGAAGCAACCTCGGCTACAGCCGTACTCAGCCTTCACTTCCACCAGTTGCGAGATGGCATCTAGCACAGACAGCTTGGCACCCTCATAGAGAGGTTTCTTTGACGAGGCCAAGATTTCCAGGAAGGCCTTTGCGGTTTCCTGCGGCTCCTCCGGTTCATTCGTTGAATGTGACGGAGGTGTCGGCTGTGCAGCAAAGACATCATCTAGCATGTCTCTAACCCCATCGTCCTCATAACCAGCGACGCGTTGTCGTATCACATCCTCTCTACCATGGTCCCGCTGGGCAAAGTTTATCGGCATATTAAAGTTGGGCATAAATCCATGCGTGCGAAGGTGCTTAGTCATCGCACTCTTATCTCTGCGGATACGTCTCTTACATCTGGCACACGGGCATTCTGGCACCATCCTCATTGGACTACGGAATATCTCTTTCAAAAACACATCAGTTTTCTCGGCCCACTCTGTTGTTACTTGATTCCGACGGAAAACTATACATCCACTGATTATCTGCCATCTCTGCTTTATTGGAACCCACACAACAAAATTAATGATTCATTTAAATTACCCACATCAATATTTTATTTTTTACAAGGTTGACGAGTAATCCACCTACATCTCTAATAGGTAAAGATGGGTCCTAATCCCACCCAAGAATGTGTAGATTGAGTACGGTCCATGCTCTACCCCATTCCGAGACAATATTTCGGCAGCACCTCCCCGCTGTTCTCCAAATACACGTCTCGGCAAAATGCCGAGAGAATGTGCATCCGGAGGACGACAGGGAGGCGCCGCTGAAATCCTGTCTCGAAACGGGGTAGAGCATGAACAACGTACCCAATCTACACATACTCGGGCTGTCCGTGGAAAGCGCTGGACAATCCGAAAGAGCTGCGGTGATAAATATGCAATTGAATGCATATTTATCGATGCAACCCTTTCGGACGGGAGACCTAGGTTACGCGACTTGATGTGAAAATTCAATCTAGTTAAAAGAGGCTAGGAGTTGAAGGTGGATTCGTAGCTCACCATCCGCTGTAGAGGAAGTAGTCTAGCAGTGGCAGGATCACGGACCAAACCCAGACGACGAAGGCTCCAGTGAGATGAAATACCACAAAGCCTGTAAATTTTATCGAGTCAAAAGTTTGAGGGCATCACATCACATAAAGCATTGACACTTCAAACTATGAAAAAATCATATTGCTGATGACATCTAGTCAAGGTTTTAGATCATCATGATACTTCAAATCCTAATTTTCATCAAGTGTCAAATTTTGTTCTTCAATTTTTTTTACCAAGATCATCATGATAAAATAACTACTCATCAGATACAAATTTTGTCAACATCACAAAATGAAACTATAGCTATTTGACAACATCTCAAATATACCAATTTTGTTCTTCAAATTTTTTTTAGCGCGTCTCGCATAGCTATTTGACAACATCACCAACTTGACCAAAGCTATAACTAACGAATATAAATCAATCCATCCATTCATCCATAAAACATGCATCTATTACATATATAACAAGCTGTAAAAATTGCAAAAAAAATGAAGAAAAAAAAGCTCACCGGGGCGGCCGGGGACGGTGAGGCAGGGGCGGCCGGTGCAATGGGCGAGCAGGGGGCCTCGATGGAGGGCAGGGCCGGCCGGGGACGGTGAGGCAGGGGCGGACGGTGCAGCGGGCGAGCAGGGGGCCTCGGTGGAGGGCAGGGCCGGCCAGGGAAGGGAGCGCTGGGCGCACGGGCCGGCAGGAGCCGCGGCCGGCGCGCGGTCGGTGGGAGGCCGGGGCAGCGGCGGGGTCGGGAGAAGTGCGGGGCGACGGCGGCGACTCCGGGAGGGCCTAAGCGGGT
>NC_041385.1:779884316-779885188 GCF_002162155.2 Triticum dicoccoides
GGGTGTGGAGGCGGGAGAGGGCGGCGGCAGGGCTGCGGTGTGCAGCGAGGGGGCAGGGTGGAGTGGGCGGGGTGCAGTGCGGCAGCGGCGAGGGGGCAGCCGGGGTGTGGCGGCGAGGGGGCAGCCGAGGTGCGGCGGCGAGGGGGCAGCAGGGGTGCGGCGGCGCGGTGCAGCTCGGGTGGGGGAGTAGAGAATGAGTGGAGGGGGTGCGCCCAGCGGGTGGATAAGGCAACCTATGCCGACGGCTAAGCCGTCGGCATAGGTGAGGAGGCCACGTGGCACCTATGCCGACGGCTTAGCCATAGGCATACTTTTTTTATTACCCACGTCACTGATCCGCGTGACGCCCACCGTATGGCCGCAGCTGTGCCGACGGCTTTGCCGTCGGCATAGTTTTATTTTCCTTTTTTATTTATATAAATTTTTTAATGTTTTCTGATAGTTATATATTTATTCTTATTTATTTCATATAGATTTTTTAAATTTTTTTATAGTTATAATTTTCCTTTTTTATGTCTTATTATTTCATATAGATTTTTTATTTTTTGAAACCGCTTACGTGAGGGAGGCCACGCACGGAGACGCGTGCCGCCTCTTCGGACATGCCACAACACCACCCCGCATGTATGAGGGCCCGGTACAACGCTCCGGTGGCATTGCTACCCCCAGGGCCCCCGTCCCGCCTAACCCTGAAGCGGTTGACCACGAGATCTAGCCCTTTGACTTCCCACGGACGGGCTTTGACCAGTGGACCTCTCCACCCGGTTGTGTCAGGTCGGCCCATAGGAACACCTGGGAGCAACATCCGGGCCAAAACCACAGCTAAATCCACTCCGTGTAGAACCGACGCGTTCGTTTCCCCCCTCCAGGTG
>NC_041385.1:779885198-779885537 GCF_002162155.2 Triticum dicoccoides
TTCCCACGGACGGGCTTTGACCAGTGGACCTCTCCACCCGGTTGTGTCAGGTCGGCCCATAGGGACACCCGGGAGCAACATCCGGGCCAAAACCACAGCTAAATCCACTCCGTGTAGAACCGACGCGGCAGTTTCCCCCCTCCAGGTGCCGGCGGCGGCGCCGTCCGTGAGGGAGGCCACGCACCGGAGACGCGTGCCGCCTCTTCGGACATGCCACAACACCACCCCGCATGTATGAGAGCCCGGTACGACGCTCCGGTGGCATTGCTACCCCGCAGGGCCCCCGTCCCGCCTAACCCTGGAGCGGTTGACCACGGGATCTAGCCCTTTGACTTCCCA
>NC_041385.1:779885595-779892464 GCF_002162155.2 Triticum dicoccoides
ATAGGAACACCTGGGAGCAACATCCGGGCCAAAACCACAGCTAAATCCACTCCGTGTAGAACCGACGCGTTCGTTTCCCCCCTCCAGGTGCCGGCGGCGGCGCCGTCCGTGAGGGAGGCCACGCACCGGAGACGCGTGCCGCCTCTTCGGACATGCCACAACACCACCCTGCATGTATGAGGGCCTGGTACAACGCTCCGGTGGCATTGCTACCCCCACGGCCCCCGTCCCGCCTAACCCTGGAGCGGTTGACCACGAGATTTAGCCCTTTGACTTCCCACGGACGGGCTTTGACCAGTGGACCTCTCCACCCGGTTGTGTCAGGTCGGCCCATAGGGACACCCGGGAGCAACATCCGGTCCAAAACCACAGCTAAATCCATGTTGGAAATATGCCCTAGAGGCAATAATAAAAGCATTATTATTATATTTCCTTGTTCATGATAATTGTCTTTATTCATGCTATAATTGTGTTATCCGGAAATCGTAATACATGTGTGAATAACAGACATCAACATGTCCCTAGTGAGCCTCTAGTTGACTAGCTCGTTGATCAACAGATAGTCATGGTTTCCTGACTATGGACACTGGATGTCATTGATAACGAGATCACATCATTAGGAGAATGATGTGATGGACAAGACCCAATCTTAAAGATAGCACAAGATCGTATAGTTTGTTTGCTAGAGTTTTCCAATGTCAAGTATCTTTTCCTTAGACCATGAGATCGTGTAACTCCCGGATACCGTAGGAGTGCTTTGGGTATGCCAAACGTCACAACGTAACTGGGTGACTATAAATGTAGACTACGGGTATCTCCGAAAGTGTCTGTTGGGTGACATGGATCAAGACTGGGATTTGTCACTCCGTATGACGAAGAGGTATCACTGGGCCCACTCGGTAATGCATCATCATAATGAGCTCAGAGTGACCAAGTGTCTGGTCACGGGATCATGCATTACGGTACGAGTAAAGTGACTTGTCGGTAACGAGATTGAACGAGGTATTGGGATACCGACGATCGAATCTCGGGCAAGTAACATATCGATAGACAAAGGGAATAACGTACGGGGTTGATTGAATCCTCGACATCGTGGTTCATCCGATGAGATCATCGTAGAGCATGTGGGAGCCAACATGGGTATCCAGATCCCGCTGTTGGTTATTGACCGGAGAGTCGTCTCGGTCATGTCTGCTTGTCTCCCGAACCCGTAGGGTCTACACACTTAAGGTTCGGTTACGCTAGGGTTGTAGGGATATGTATATGCAGTAACCCGAATGTTGTTAGGAGCCCCGGATGAGATCCCGGACGTCACGAGGAGTTCCGGAATGGTCCGAGGTAAAGATTTATATATGGGAAGTCCTGTTTCGGGCATCGGGACAAGTTTCGGGGTTATCGGTATTGTACCGGGACCACCGGAAGGGTCCCGGGGGTCCACCGGGTGGGTCCACCTGTCCCGGGGGGCCACATGGGCTGTAAGGGGGTGCGCCTTGGCCTAATGGGCCAAGGGAACCAGCCCCACATAGGCCCATGCGCCTAGGGTTTAAGGGGGCAAGAGTCCTAGGAGGGTAAGGCACCTCCTAGGTGCCTTGGGGGGGAGGGAAACCCCCCTTGGCCGCCGCACCCCCTAGGAGATTGGATCTCCTAGGGCCGGCCACCCCTCCTTGGCACCCCTATATATAGTGGGGAGAGGAGGGACTTCATACCTGAACGTCTTGGCCTTTGGTTGCCTCCTTCTCCCTCCCCAACACCTCCTCCACCTCCATAGTGCTTAGCGAAGCTCTGCCGGAGTACTGCAGCTCCATCAACACCACGCCGTCGTGCTGCTGCTGGTGCCATCTCCCTCAACCTCTCCTCCCTCCCTTGCTGGATCAAGAAGGAGGAGACGTGGCTGTTCCGTACGTGTGTTGAACGCGGAGGTGCCGTCCGTTCGGCGCTGGTCATCGGTGATTTGGATCACGTCGAGTACGACTACATCATCACCGTTCTTTTGAACGCTTCCGTGCGCGATCTACAAAGGTATGTAGATGCATCTAATCACTCGTTGCTAGATGAACTCCTAGATGATCTTGGTGAAACGAGTAGGAAAATTTTTGTTTTCTGCAACGTTCCCCAACAGTGGCATCAGAGCCAGGTTCTATGCGTAGTTCTTCTTGCGCGAGTAGAACACAATTTGTTGTGGGCGTAGATTTGTCAACTTTCTTGCCGTTACTAGTCCTTTCTTGCTTCAGCGGTATTGTGGGATGAAGCGGCCCGGACCAACCTTACACGTACGCTTACGTGAGACCGGTTCCACCGACTAACATGCACTAGTTGCATAAGGTGGCTGGCGGGTGTCTGTCTCTCCTACTTTAGTTGGAGCGGAATCGATGAACAGGGTCCTTATGAAGGGTAAATAGAAGTTGACAAATCACGTTGTGGCTTTAACGTAGGTAAGAAAACGTTCTTGCTAGAACCCTAATTCAGCCACGTAAAACTTGCAACAACAATTAGAGGACGTCTAACTTGTTTTTGCAGCAAGTGGTTTGTGATATGATATGGCCAAAGTTGTGATGAATGATGAATGATCTATATGTGATGTATGAGATGTTCATGCTATTGTAATAGGATTCACGACTTGCATGTCGATGAGTATGACAACCGGCAGGAGCCATAGGAGTTGTCTTTATTCTTTTATATGACCTGCGTGTCATCAAGAAACGCCATGTAAATTACTTTACTTTATTGCTAAACGCGTTAGCCATAGTAGTAGAAGTAATAGTTGGCGAGCAACTTCATGGAGACACGATGATGGAGATCATGATGACGAAGATCATGGTGTCAAGCCAGTGACAAGATGATCATGGAGCCCCAAGATGGAGATCAAAGGAGCTGTGTGATATTGGCCATATCATGTCACGTTTATTATTATTTGATTGCATGTGATGTTTATCATGTTTTGCATCGTGTTTACTTAGAACGACGGTAGTAAATAAGATGATCCCTCATACTAATTTCAAGAAGTGTTCCCCCTAACTGTGCACCGTTGCGACAGTTTGCTGTTTCAAAACATCACGTGATGATCGGGTGTTTTATTCAGACGTTCACATACAACGGGTGTAAGACAGATTTACACATGCAAACACTTAGGTTGACTTGACGAGCCTAGCATGTACAGACATGGCCTCGGAACACAGAAGACCGAAAGGTCGAGCATGAGTCGTATAGAAGATACGATCAACATGAAGATGTTCACCGATGTTGACTAGTCCGTCTCACGTGATGATCGGACACGGTCTAGTTTAACTCGGATCATGTAATACTTAGATGACTAGAGGGATGTCTAATCTAAGTGGGAGTTCACTAATAATTTGATTAGTTGAACTTAATTATCATGAACTTAGTCTAAAATCTTTGCAATATGTCTTGTAGATCAAATGGCCAACGTAGTCCTCAACTTCAACGCGTTCCTAGAGAAAACTAAGCTGAAAGACGATGGCAGCAACTATACGGACTGGGTCCGGAACCTAAGGATCATCCTCATAGCTGCCAAGAAAGATTATGTCCTACAAGCACCGCTTGGTGACGCACCCGTTCTCCCTGCGGAACAAGACGTTATGAACGCTTGGCAGGCACGTTTCGATGACTACTCCCTCGTTCAGTGCGGCATGCTTTACAGCCTAGAGCCGGGGCTCCAAAAGCGTTTTGAGAGACATGGAGCATATGAGATGTTCGAAGAGCTGAAAATGGTTTTCCAAGCTCATGCCCGGGTCGAGAGATATGAAGTCTCCGACAAATTCTTCAGCTGTAAGATGGAGGAAAACAGTTCTGTCAATGAGCACATACTCACTATGTCTGGGTTGCATAACTGCTTGACTCAGGTGGGAGTTAATCTCCCGGATGATGCGGTCATTGACAGAATCCTCCAGTCGCTTCCACCAAGCTACAAGAGCTTTGTGATGAACTTCAATATGCAGGGGATGGAAAAGACCATTCCTGAAGTATTTGCTATGCTGAAATGAGCGGAGGTAGAAGTCAGGAAGGAACATCAAGTGTTGATGATCAATAAAACCACTAAGTTCAAGAAAGGCAAGGGTAAAAAGAGCTTCAAGAAGGATGGCAAGGAGGTTGCCGCGCCCGGCAAGCAAGCTGCCGGGAAGAAGCCAAAGAATGGACCCAAGCCCGAGACTGAGTGCTTTTATTGCAAGGGAAGCGGTCACTGGAAGCGGAACTGCCCTAAGTACTTAGCGGATAAGAAGGCCGGCAAAACAAAAGGTATATGTGATATACATGTAATTGATGTGTACCTTACTAGTGCCCGTAGTAGCTCCTGGGTATTTGATACCGGTGCAGTTGCTCACATTTGTAACTCAAAGCAGGGGCTACGGAATAAACGGAAACTGGCAAAGGACGAGGTGACGATGCGCGTCGGGAATGGTTCCAAGGTCAATGTGATCGCCGTCGGCACGCTGCCTCTGCATCTCCCTTCGGGATTAGTTTTAAACCTTAATAATTGTTATTTAGTGCCAGCTTTGAGCATGAACATTGTATCGGGATCTCGTTTAATTCGAGATGGCTACTCTTTTAAATCTGAGAATAATGGTTGTTCCATTTTTATGAGAGATATGTTTTATGGTCATGCTCCTATGGTGAATGGTTTATTCTTTATGAATCTCGAACGTGATGCTACACATGTTCATAATGTGAGTACCAAAAGAAGTAAAGTTGATAGTGATAGTCCCACATACTTGTGGCACTGCCGCCTTGGTCACATAGGTGTCAAACGCATGAAGAAACTCCATGCTGATGGACTTTTAGAGTCTCTTGATTATGAATCATTTGACACGTGCGAACCATGCCATATGGGTAAAATGACCAAGACTCCGTTCTCAGGAACAATGGAGCGAGCAACTGACTTATTGGAAATCATACATACCGATGTGTGCGGTCCAATGAGTGTTGAGGCTCGCGGTGGCTATCGTTATGTTCTCACCCTCACTGATGATTTAAGTAGGTATGGGTATATCTACTTAATGAAACACAAGTCTGAAACCTTTGAAAAGTTCAAGGAATTTCAGAGTGAGGTTGAAAATCAACGTGACAGGAAAATCAAGTTTCTACGATCAGATCGTGGAGGAGAGTACTTGAGTCACGAGTTTGGGGCACACTTAAGAAAATGTGGAATAGTTTCACAACTCACGCCGCCTGGAACACCTCAGCGTAATGGTGTGTCCGAACGTCGTAATCGCACTCTGTTAGATATGGTGCGATCTATGATGTCTCTTACCGATTTACCGCTTTCTTTTGGGGCTATGCTTTAGAGACTGCCGCATTCACTTTAAATAGGGCTCCGTCGAAATCCGTTGAGACGACACCGTATGAATTATGGTTTGGGAAGAAACCTAAGCTGTCGTTTCTAAAAGTTTGGGGATGCGATGCTTATGTCAAGAAACTTCAACCTGAAAAGCTCGAACCCAAATCGGAAAAATGTGTCTTCATAGGATACCCAAAAGAAACTATTGGGTACACTTTCTACCGCAGATCCGAAGGCAAGATCTTTGTTGCCAAGAATGGGTCCTTTCTGGAGAAAGAGTTTCTCTCGAAAGAAGTAAGTGGGAGGAAAGTAGAGCTTGATGAAGTATTGCCTCTTGAACCGGAAAATGGCGCAACTCAAGAAAATGTTCCTGAGGTGCCTGCACCGATTAGAGAGGGAGTTAATGATAATGATCAAGATACTTCTGATCAAGCCCCTACTGAAATTCGAAGGTCCACAAGGACACGTTCCGCACCAGTGTGGTACGGCAACCCTGTCTTGGAAATCATGCTGTTAGACAACGGTGAACCTTTGAACTATGAAGAAGCGATGGCGGGACCGGATTCCGACAAATGGCTAGAAGCCATGAAATCCGAGATAGGATCCATGTATGAAAACAAAGTATGGACTTTGACTGACTTGCCCGTTGAGCGGCGAGCCATAGAAAATAAATGGATCTTTAAGAAGAAGACAGACGCGGATGGTAATGTGACCATCTATAAAGCTCGGCTTGTCGCTAAGGGTTATCGACAAGTTCAAGGGGTTGACTACGATGAGACTTTCTCACCAGTAGCGAAGCTGAAGTCCGTCCGAATCATGTTAGCAATTGCCGCATTCTATGATTACGAAATATGGCAAATGGACGTCAAAACGGCATTCCTTAATGGTTTCCTTAAGGAAGAATTGTATATGATGCAGCCGGAAGGTTTTGTCGATCCTAAGAATGCTGACAAAGTGTGCAAGCTCCAACGCTCGATTTATGGGCTGGTGCAAGCATCTCGGAGTTGGAACATTCGCTTTGATGAGATGATCAAAGCGTTTGGGTTTACACAGACTTATGGAGAAGCCTACGTTTACAAGAAAGTGAGTGGGAGCTCTGTAGCATTTCTCATATTATATGTAGATGACATAGTTTTGATGGGAAATGATATAGAACTCTTGGACAGCATCAAGGCCTACTTGAATAAAAGTTTTTCAATGAAGGACCTTGGAGAAGCTGCTTATATATTAGGCATCAAAATCTATAGAGATAGATCGAGACGCCTCATAGGTCTTTCACAAAGCACATACCTTGATAAGATATTGAAGAAGTTCAATATGGATCAATCCAAGAAAGGGTTCTTGCCTGTGTTACAAGGTATGAAATTGAGCTCAGCTCAATGTCCGACCACGGCAGAAGATATAGAAGAGATGAGCGTCATCCCCTATGCCTCAGCCATAGGTTCTATTATGTATGCCATGCTGTGTACCAGACCTGATGTTAACCTTGCCGTCAGTTTGGTAGGAAGGTACCAAAGTAATCCCGGCAAGGAACACTGGACAGCGGTCAAGAATATCCTGAAGTACCTGAAAAGGA
>NC_041385.1:779892474-779893367 GCF_002162155.2 Triticum dicoccoides
AACTTGAATTGAGGAATTTTGGAAGCCTCAAAACCCTAAATAAAAGAAGGGCAAGCACCCTTTAAAATTGCATTCTGTGAATCCAAAATGCCCTAAAAATAGTTTTGTGAATTTTGGCAAGAGTTATATATCAAACCAAAATTCTGGAATATTTTTAAGGAATTATTTGGTCTCTGAATTTAAATCAATAATCTATTTGAATTTGGGGATATATTCATAATATATAATGAATATATTTGCAAATGCTTTGAAATGTTTTATGTACTTTTGGAATAATCCAGAGAGGTAACATAAAATATTTCAGAATGTTTTGGCACTGTAAGAAATTATTTTGAATTTGAAAACAGTGGCAAAATAAAATAAAAAGGGAAACAGAACAAAAAATAAAAATAAAAAGAGAGAAGGAAGTACCTGGCCTCACCCGTGCAGCCCAGCCGGCCCAGCTCCTCCTGCTGGCCCAGCCCACCGCCGCCTCCCTTCCCTGTCGCCTTCCTCCTCGCGCCAGTAGGCAGAGGAGGGACACGGCACGCGCGCCCGAGCTCGCCACGCCACCACCCTGCTCGTCTGCATCGCCTGGCCACCGCGACGCCGCGCGTCATCTCCTCGGCGCCGCCCCGACCCCCCTGGACCCCCTCGCTCTCTCCCTCTCCCTTGTATCTCTCCTCTGTTCTCCCTCCCTCTCGTCACCGAACGCACCTGGGAGCGCCGCTCGCCGTAGCCATGACCACGGCCACCCCCTCCCCTCTCCGACGTGCTCCCGAGCTCCTGCACCTCGTCGCCAACCCCCTCACCGAGCCACGTGACCGGAAGGGCCCCGAGCAGCCGCCATCGTCATCATCTCCGAGCTTCGGCCCCGGTGCCGTCTCCGTCGAATTCGGCCACTCCGGCGCGCC
>NC_041385.1:779897036-779903152 GCF_002162155.2 Triticum dicoccoides
CCAGAGGAACACTTTGGAGCAACATCCGGGCCAGGCCCACAGCTACATCCACTCCGTGTAGACCCGACGCGTCCGTTTCCCCCCTCCAGGTGCCGGCGGCGGCGGCGTCCGTGAGGGGGGGCACACCCCGGAGACGCGTGCTAGGCGTTTGCAACCGCCTCAACACTTCCAGACTTGTGAGAGGCCGCCTACGCAAGATTTGACGGTATGCTAGCCCCCGGAGGCCGCCGGCCACAGTCGTAGACGTGCGAAGAGCAATCCGCGTAGAGGGAAGTGTTCAGATACTTCTCCATCACAAAAAATTATGAAAAATTACCATCAGTCCTATAGCACATGTGCCCACGTTGTGTAAAAAACTCATGATTTTATCACGCTCCAAGTATTTAATAATATTCACGCTGCATCGTTACTGCAGAACGTCTACTACCATTTCATTGCCGTCCGTGAGGGGGGCCACAACCCGGAGACGCGTGCCGCCTCTTCGGACATGCCACAACACCACCCCGCATGTATGAGGGCCCGGTACGACGCTCTGGTGGCATTGCTACCCCCCAGGGCCCCCGTCCCGCCTAACCCTGTAGCGTTTGACCACGGGATCTAGCCCTTTGACTTTGCACGGACGGGCTTTGACCAGTGGACCTCTCCACCCGGTTGTGTTAGGTCGGCCCAGAGGAACACTTTGGAGCAACATCCGGGCCAGGCCCACAGCTACATCCACTCCGTGTAGACCCGACGCGTCCGTTTCCCCCCTCCAGGTGCCGGCGGCGGCGGCGTCCGTGAGGGGGGGGGCACACCCCGGAGACGCGTGCTGGGCGTTTGCAACCGCCTCAACACTTCCAGACTTGTGAGAGGCCGCCTACATAAGATTTGACGGTATGCTAGCCCCCGGAGGCCGCCGGCCACAGTCGTAGACGTGCGAAGAGCAATCCGCGTAGAGGGAAGTGTTCAGATACTTCTCCATCACAAAAAATTATGAAAAATTACCATCAGTCTTATAGCACATGTGCCCACGTTGTGTAAAAAACTCATGATTTTATCACGCTGCAAGTATTTAATAATATTCACGCTGCATCGTTACCGCAGAACGTCTACTACCGTTTCATTGCCGTCCGTGAGGGGGGCCACAACCCGGAGAAGCGTGCCGCCTCTTCGGACATGCCACAACACCACCCCGCATGTATGAGGGCTCGGTACGACGCTCCGGTGGCATTGCTCCCCCCCCCCAGGGCCCCCGTCCCGCCTAACCCTGTAGCGTTTGACCACGGGATCTAGCGCTTTGACTTTGCACGGACGAGCTTTGACGAGTGGAACTCTCCACCCGATTGTGTTAGGTCGGCCCAGAGGAACACTTTGGAGCAACATCCGGGCCAAACCGACAGCTACATCCACTCCGTGTAGACCCGACGCATCCGTTTCCCCCCTCCAGGTGCCGGCGGCGGCGGCGTCCGTGAGGGGGGGGCACACCCCGGAGACGCGTGCTGGGCGTTTGCAACCGCCTCAACACTTCCAGACTTGTGAGAGGCCGCCTACGCAAGATTTGACGGTATGCTAGCCCCCGGAGTCCGCCGGCCACAGTCGTAGACGGGCGAAGAGCAATCCGCGTAGAGGGAAGTGTTCAGATACTTCTCCATCACAAAAAAATATGAAAAATTACCATCAGTCCTATAGCACATGTGCCCATGTTGTGTAAAAAACTCATGATTTTATCACGCTCCAAGTATTTAATAATATTCACGCTGCATCGTTACCGCATAACGTCTACTACCGTTTCATTGCCGTCCGTGAGGGGGGCCACAACCCGGAGACGCGTGTCGCCTCTTCGGACATGCCACAATACAACCCCGCATGTATGAGGGCCCGGTACGACACTCCGGTGGCATTGCTACCCCCCAGGGCCCCCGTCCCGCCTAACCCTGTAGCGTTTGACCACGGGATCTAGCGCTTTGACTTTGCACGGACGGGCTTTGACCAGTGGACCTCTCCACCTGGTTGTGTTAGGTCGGCCTAGAGGGACACCGGGAAGCAACATCCGGGCCAAACCGACAGCTACATCCACTCCGTGTAGACCCGACGCGTCCGTTTCCCCCCTCCAGGTGCCGGCGGCGGCGGCGGCCGTGAGGGGGGGGCACACCCCGGAGACGCGTGCTGGGCGTTTGCAACCGCCTCAACACTTCCAGACTTGTGAGAGGCCGCCTACGCAAGATTGGACGGTATGCTAGCCCCCGGAGGCCGCCGGCCACAGTCGTAGACGTGCGAAGAGCAATCCGCGTAGAGGGAAGTGTTCAGATACTTCTCCATCACAAAAAATTATGAAAAATTACCATCAGTCCTATAGCACATGAGCCCACGTTGTGTAAAAAACTCATGATTTTATCACGCTCCAAGTATTTAATAATATTCACGCTGCATCGTTACCGCAGAACGTCTACTACCGTTTCATTGCCGTCCGTGAGGGGGGCCATAACCCGGAGACGCGTGCCGCCTCTTCGGACATGCCACAATACCACCCCGCATGTATGAGGGCCCGGTACGACGCTCCGGTGGCATTGCTACCCCCCCCCCAAGGCCCCCGTCCCGCCTAACCCTGTAGCGTTTGACCACGGGACCTAGCCCTTTGACTTTGCACGGGCGGGCTTTGACCAGTGGACCTCTCCACCCGGTTGTGTTAGGTCGGCCTAGAGGGACACGGGGAAGCAACATCCGGGCCAAACCCACAGCTACATCCACTCCGTGTAGACCCGACGTGTCCGTTTCCCCCCTCCAGGTGCCGCCGGCGGCGGCTTCCGTGAGGGGGGGGGCACACCACCGACACGCGTGCTGGGCGTTTGCAACCGCCTCAACACTTCCAGACTTGTGAGAGGCCGCCTACGCAAGATTTGACGGTATGCTAGCCCCCGGAGGCTGCCGGCCACAGTCGTAGACGTGCGAAGAGCAATCCGCGTAGAGGGAAGTGTTCAGATACTTCTCCATCACAAAAAATTATGAAAAATTACCATCAGTCCTATAGCACATGTGCCCATGTTGTGTAAAAAACTCATGATTTTATCACGCTCCAAGTATTTAATAATATTCACGCTGCATCGTTACCGCAGAACGTCTACTACCTTTTCATTGCCGTCCGTGAGGGGGGCCACAACCCGGAGACGCGTGCCGCCTCTTCGGACATGCCACAACACCACCCCGCATGTATGAGGGCTCGGTACGACGCTCCGGTGGCATTGCTACCCCCCAGGGCCCCCGTCCCGCCTAACCCTGTAGCGTTTGACCACGGGATCTAGCCCTTTGACTTTGCACGAACGGGCTTTGACCAGTGGACCTCTCCACCCGGTTGTGTTAGGTCGGCCCAGAGGAACACTTTGGAGCAACATCCGGGCCAAACCGACAGCTACATCCACTCCGTGTAGACCCGACGCATCCGTTTCCCCCCTCCAGGTGCCGGCGGCGGCGGCATCCGTGAGGGGGGGGGCACACCCCGGAGACGCGTGCTGGGCGTTTGCAACCGCCTCAACACTTCCAGACTTGTGAGAGGCCGCCTACGCAAGATTTGACGGTATGCTAGCCCCCGGAGGCCGCCGGCCACAGTCGTAGACGTGCGAAGAGCAATCCGCGTAGAGGGAAGTGTTCAGATACTTCTCCATCACAAAAAATTATGAAAAATTACCATCAGTCCTATAGCACATGTGCCCACGTTGTGTAAAAAACTCATGATTTTATCACGCTCCAAGTATTTAATAATATTCACGCTGCATCGTTACCGCAGAACGTCTACTACCGTTTCATTGCCGTCCGTGAGGGGGGCCACAACCCAGAGACGCGTGCCGCCTCTTCGGACATGCCACAACACCACCCCGCATGTATGAGGGCCCGGTACGACGCTCCGGTGGCATTGCTACCCCCCAGGGCCCCAGTCCCGCCTAACCCTGTAGCGTTTGACCACGGGATCTAGCGCTTTGACTTTGCACGGACGGGCTTTGACCAGTGGACCTCTCCACCTGGTTGTGTTAGGTCGGCCCAGAGGGACACCGGGAAGCAACATCCGGGCCAAACCGACAGTTACATCCACTCCGTGTAGACCCGACGCGTCCGTTTCCCCCCTCCAGGTGCCGGCGGCGGCAACGTCCGTGAGGGGGGGGGCACACCCCGGAGACGCGTGCTGGGCGTTTGCAACCGCCTCAACACTTCCAGACTTGTGAGAGGCCGCCTACGCAAGATTTGACGGTCTGCTAGCCCCCGGAGGCCGCCGGCCACAGTCGTAGACATGCGAAGAGCAATCCGCGTAGAGGGAAGTGTTCAGATACTTCTCCAACACAAAAAATTATGAAAAATTACCATCAGTCCTATAGCACATGTGCCCACGTTGTGTAAAAAACTCATGATTTTATCGCGCTCCAAGTATTTAATAATATTCACGCTGCATCGTTACCGCAGAACGTCTACTACTGTTTCATTGCCGTCCGTGAGGGGGGCCACAACCCGGAGACGCGTGCCGCCTCTTCGGACATGCCACAACACCACCCCGCATGTATGAGGGCCCGGTACGATGCTCCGGTGGCATTGCTACCCCCCTGGGCCCCCGTCCCGCCTAACCCTGTAGCGTTTGACCACGGGATCTAGCCCTTTGACTTTGCACGGACGGGCTTTGACCAGTGGACCTCTCCACCCGGTTGTGTTAGGTCGGCCCAGAGGGACACCGGGAAGCAACATCCGGGCCAAACCCACAGCTACATCCACTCCGTGTAGACCCGACGCGTCCGTTTCCCCCCTCCAGGTGCCGGCGGCGGCGGCGTCCGTGAGGGGGGGCCACCCCGGAGACGCGTGCTGGGCGTTTGCAACCGCCTCAACACTTCCAGATTTGTGAGAGGCCGCCTACGCAAGATTTGACGGTATGCTAGCCCCCGGAGGCCGCCGGCCATAGTCATAGACGTGCGAAGAGCAATCCGCGTAGAGAGAAGTGTTCAGATACTTCTCCATCACAAAAAATTATGAAAAATTACCATCAGTCCTATAGCACATGTGCCCACGTTGTGTAAAAAACTCATGATTTTATTGCGCTCCAAGTATTTAATAATATTCACGCTGCATCGTTACCGCAGAACGCCTACTACCGTTTCATTGCCGTCCGTGAGGGGGGCCACAACCCGGAGACGCGTGCCGCCTCTTCGGACATGCCACAACACCACCCCACATGTATGAGGACCCGGTACGATGCTCCGGTGGCATTGCTACCCCCCCAGGGCCCCCGTCCTGCCTAACCCTGTAGCGTTTGACCACGGGATCTAGCCCTTTGACTTTGCACGGACGGGCTTTGACCAGTGGACCTCTCCACCCGGTTGTGTTAGGTCGGCCCAGAGGAACACTTTGGAGCAACATCCGGGCCAGGCCCACAGCTACATCCACTCCGTTTAGACCCGACGCGTCCGTTTCCCCCTCCAGGTGCCGGCGACGGCGGCTTCCGTGAGGGGGGGGGCACACCCCGGAGACGCGTGCTGGGCGTTTGCAACCGCCTCAACACTTCCAGACTTGTGAGAGGCTGCCTACGCAATATTTGACGGTATGCTAGCCCCCGGAGGCCGCCGGCCACAGTCGTAGACGTGCGAAGAGCAATCCGCGTAGAGGGAAGTGTTCGGATACTTCTCCATCACAAAAAATTATGAAAAATTACCATCAGTCCTATAGCACATGTGCCCACGTTGTGTAAAAAACTCATGATTTTATCATGCTCCAAGTATTTAATAATATTCACGCTGCATCGTTACCGCAGAACGTCTACTACCGTTTCATTGCCGTCCGTGAGGGGGGCCACAACCCGGAGACGCGTGCCGCCTCTTCGGACATGCCACAACATCACCCCGCATGTACGAGGGCCCGGTACGACGCTCCGGTGGCATTGCTACCCCCCCAGGGCCCCCGTCCCGCCTAACCCTGTAGCGTTTGACCACGGGATCTAGCCCTTTGACTTTGCACGGACGAGCTTTGACCAGTGGACCTCTCCACCCGGTTGTGTTAGGTCGGCCCAGAGGAACACTTTGGAGCAACATCCGGGCCAGGCCCACAGCTACATCCACTCCGTGTAGACCCGACGCGTCCGTTTCCCCCCTCCAGGTGCCGCCGGCGGC
>NC_041385.1:779903421-779904480 GCF_002162155.2 Triticum dicoccoides
AGACGCGTGCTGGGCGTTTGCAACCGCCTCAACACTTCCAGACTTGTGAGAGGCCGCCTACGCAAGATTTGACGGTATGCTAGCCCCCGGAGGCCGCCGGCCACAGTCGTAGACGTGAGAAGAGCAATCCGCGTAGAGGGAAGTGTTCAGATACTTCTCCATCACAAAAAATTATGAAAAATTACCATCAGTCCTATAGCACATGTGCCCACGTTGTGTGAAAAACTCATGATTTTATCACGCTCCAAGTATTTAATAATATTCACGCTGCATCGTTACCGCAGAACGTCTACTACCGTTTCATTGCCGTCCGTGAGGGGGGCCACAACCCGGAGATGCGTGCCGCCTCTTCGGACATGCCACAACACCACCCCGCATGTACGAGGGCCCGGTACGACGCTCCGGTGGCATTGCTACCCCCCCCAAGGCCCCCGTCCCGCCTAACCCTGTAGCGTTTGACCACGGGATCTAGCCCTTTGACTTTGCACGGACGGGCTTTGACCAGTGGACCTCTCCACCCGGTTGTGTTAGGTTGGCCCAGAGGAACACTTTGGAGCAACATCCGGGCCAGGCCCACAGCTACATCCACTCCGTGTAGACCCGACGCGTCCGTTTCCCCCCTCCAGGTGCCGGCGTCGGCGGCGTCCGTGAGGGGGGGGGGCACACCCCGGAGACGCGTGCTGGGCGTTTGCAACCGCCTCACCACTTCCAGACTTGTGAGAGGCCGCCTACGCAAGATTTGACGGTATGCTAGCCCCCGGAGGCCGCCGGCCACAGTCGTAGACGTGCGAAGAGCAATCCGCGTAGAGGGAAGTGTTCAGATACTTCTTCATCACAAAAAATTATGAAAAATTACCATCAGTCCTATAGCACATGTGCCCACGTTGTGTAAAAAACTCATGATTTTATCACGCTCCAAGTATTTAATAATATTCACGCTGCATCATTACCGCAGAACGTCTACTACCGTTTCATTGCCGTCCGTGAGGGGGGCCACAACCCGGAGACGCGTGCCGCCTCTTCGGACATGCCACAACACCACCCCGCATGTATGAGGGC
>NC_041385.1:779904838-779908155 GCF_002162155.2 Triticum dicoccoides
CTAACCCTGTAGCGTTTGACCACGGGATCTAGCCCTTTGACTTTGCATGGACGAGCTTTGACGAGTGGAACTCTCCACCCGATTGTGTTAGGTCGGCCCAGAGGAACACTTTGGAGCAACATCCGGGCCAAACCGACAGCTACATCCACTCCGAGTAGACCCGACGCATCCGTTTCCCCCTCCAGGGGCCGGCGGCGGCGGCGGCCGTGAGGGGGGGGGCACACCCCGGAGACGCGTGTTGGGCGTTTGCAACCGCCTCAACACTTCCAGACTTGTGAGAGGCCGCCTACGCAAGATTTGACGGTATGCTAGCCCCCGGAGGCCGCCGGCAACAGTCGTAGACGTGCGAAGAGCAATCCGCGTAGAGGGAAGTGTTCAGATACTTCTCCATCACAAAAAATTATGAAAAATTACCATCAGTCCTATAGCACATGTGCCCATGTTGTGTAAAAACTCATGATTTTATCACGCTCCAAGTATTTAATAATATTCACGTTGCATCGTTACCGCAGAACGTCTACTACCGTTTCATTGCCGTCCGTGAGGGGGGCCACAACCCGGAGACGCGTGCCGCCTCTTCGGACATGCCACAACACCACCCCGCATGTATGAGGGCCCGGTACGACGCTCCGGTGGCATTGCTACCCCCCAGGGCCCCCGTCCCGCCTAACCCTGTAGCGTTTGACCACAGGATCTAGCGCTTTGACTTTGCACGGACGGGCTTTGACCAGTGGACCTCTCCACCTGGTTGTGTTAGGTCGGCCCAGAGGGACACCGGGAAGCAACATCCGGGCCAAACCGACAGCTACATCCACTCCGTGTAGACCCGACGCGTCCGTTTCCCCCCTCCAGGTGCCGGCGGCGGCGGCGGCCGTGAGGGGGGGGGGGCACACCCCGAAGACGCGTGCTGGGCGTTTGCAACCGCCTCAACACTTCCAGACTTGTGAGAGGCCGCCTACGCAAGATTTGACGGTATGCTAGCCCCCGGAGGCCGCCGGCCACAGTCGTAGACGTGAGAAGAGCAATCCGCGTAGAGGGAAGTGTTCAGATACTTCTCCATCACAAAAAATTATGAAAAATTACCATCAGTCCTATAGCACATGTGCCCACGTTGTGTAAAAAACTCATGATTTTATCACGCTCCAAGTATTTAATAATATTCACGCTGCATCGTTACCGAAGAACGTCTACTACCGTTTCATTGCCGTCCGTGAGGGGGGCCACAACCCGGAGACGCGTGCCGCCTCTTCGGACATGCCACAACACCACCCCGCCTGTACGAGGGCCCGGTACGACACTCCGGTGGCATTGCTACCCCCCCAAGGCCCCCGTCCCGCCTAACCCTGTAGCGTTTGACCACGGGATCTAGCCCTTTGACTTTGCACGGACGGGCTTGGACCAGTGGACCTCTCCACCCGGTTGTGTTAGGTCGGCCCAGAGGAACACTTTGGAGGAACATCCGGGCCAGGCCCACAGCTACATCCACTCCGTGTAGACCCGACGCGTCCGTTTCCCCCCTCCAGGTGCCGGCGGCGGCGGCGTCCGTGAGGGGGGGGGCACACCCCGGAGACGCGTGCTGGGTGTTTGCAACCGCCTCACCACTTCCAGACTTGTGAGAGGCCGCCTACGCAAGATTTGACGGTATGCTAGCCCCCGGAGGCCGCCGGCCACAGTCGTAGACGTGCGAAGAGCAATCCGCATAGAGGGAAGTGTTCAGATACTTCTCCATCGCAAAAAATTATGAAAAATTACCATCAGTCCTATAGCACATCTGCCCACGTTGTGTAAAAAACTCATGATTTTATCACGCTCCAAGTATTTAATAATATTCATGCTGCATCATTACCGCAGAACGTCTACTACCGTTTCATTGCCGTCCGTGAGGGGGGCCACAACCCGGAGACGCGTGCCGCCTCTTCGGACATGCCACAACACCACCCCGCATGTATGAGGCCTCGGTACGACGCTCTGGTGGCATTGCTACCCCCCCAGGGCCCCGTCCCGCCTAACCCTGTAGCGTTTGACCACGGGATCTAGCCCTTTGACTTTGCACGGACGAGCTTTGACGAGTGGAACTCTCCACCCGGTTGTGTTAGGTCGGCCCAGAGGAACACTTTGGAGCAACATCCGGGCCAAATCGACAGCTACATCCACTCCGTGTAGACCCGACGCATCCGTTTCCCCCCTCCAGGTGCCGGCGGCGGCGGCGTCCGTGAGGGGGGGGCACACCCCGGAGACGCGTGGTGGGTGTTTGCAACCGCCTCAACACTTCCAGACTTGTGAGAGGCCACCTACGCAAGATTTGACGGTATGCTAGCCCCCAGAGGCCGCCGGCCACAGTCGTAGACGTGCGAAGAGCAATCCGCGTAGAGGGAAGTGTTCAGATACTTCTCCATCACAAAAAATTATGAAAAATTACCATCAGTCCTGTAGCACATGTGCCCACGTTGTGTAAAAAACTCATGATTTTATCACGCTCCAAGTATTTAATAATATTCACGCTGCATCGTTACCGCAGAACGTCTACTACCGTTTCATTGCCGTCCGTGAGGGGGGCCACAACCCGGAGACGCGTGCCGCCTCTTCGGACATGCCACAACACCACCCCGCATGTATGAGGGCCCGGTACGACGCTCCGGTGGCATTGCTACCCCCCAGGGCCCCCGTCCCGCCTAACCCTGTAGTGTTTGACCACGGGATCTAGCGCTTTGACTTTGCACGGACGGGCTTTGACCAGTGGACCTCTCCACCTGGTTGTGTTAGTCTGGCCCAGAGGGACACCGGGAAGCAACATCCGGGCCAAACCGACAGCTACATCCACTCCG
Organism: Triticum dicoccoides; assembly: GCF_002162155.2. NCBI lineage: Eukaryota > Viridiplantae > Streptophyta > Magnoliopsida > Poales > Poaceae > Triticum > Triticum dicoccoides. The sequence goes on from NC_041385.1 coordinate 779,907,664, forward strand.
TGTAGACCCGACGCGTCCGTTTCCCCCCTCCAGGTACCGGCGGCGGCGGCGTCCGTGAGGGGGGGGGGCACACCCTGAGACGCGTGCTAGGCGTTTGCAACCGCCTCAACACTTCCAGACTTGTGAGAGGCCACCTACGCAAGATTTGACGGTATGCTAGCCCCCGGAGGCCGCCGGCCACAGTCGTAGACGTGCGAAGAGCAATCCGCGTAGAGGGAAGTGTTCAGATACTTCTCCATCACAAAAAATTATGAAAAATTACCATCAGTCCTATAGCACATGTGCCCATGTTGCGTAAAAAACTCATGATTTTATTGCGCTCCAAGTATTTAATAATATTCACGCTGCATCGTTACCGCAGAACGTCTACTACCGTTTCATTGCCGTCCGTGAGGGGGGCCACAACCCAGAGACGCGTGCCGCCTCTTCGGACATGCCACAACACCACCCCGCATGTATGAGGGCCCGGTACGATGCTCCAGTGGCATTGCT
>NC_041385.1:779908295-779927703 GCF_002162155.2 Triticum dicoccoides
CCTGTAGCGTTTGACCACGGGATCTAGCCATTTGACTTTGCACGGACGGGCTTTGACCAGTGGACCTCTCCACCCGGTTGTGTTAAGTCGGCCCAGAGGGACACCGGGAAGCAACATCCGGGCCAAACCCACAGCTGCACCCACTCCGTGTAGACCCGACGTGTCCGTTTCCCCCCTCCAGGTGCCGGCGGCGGCAGCGTCCGTGAGGGCGGGGGCCCACCCCCGAGATGCGTGCTGGGCGTTTGCAACCGCCTCAACACTTCCAGACTTGTGAGAGGCCGCCTACGCAAGATTTGACGGTATGCTAGCCCCCGGAGGCTGCCGGCCACAGTCGTAGACGTGCGAAGAGCAATCCGCGTAGAGGGAAGTGTTCAGATACTTCTCCATCACAAAAAATTATGAAAAATTACCATCAGTGCTATAGCTCATGTGCCCACGTTGTGTAAAAAACTCATGATTTTTTCACGCTCCAAGTATTTAATAATATTCACGCTGCATCGTTACCGCAGAACGTCTACTACCGTTTCATTGCCGTCCGTGAGGGGGGCCACAACCCGGAGACGCGTGCCGCCTCTTCGGACATGCCACAACACCACCCCGCATGTATGAGGGCTCGGTACGACGCTCCGGTGGCATTGCTACCCCCCAGGGCCCCCGTCCCGCCTAACCCTGTAGCGTTTGACCACGGGATCTAGCCCTTTGACTTTGCACGGACGGGCTTTGACCAGTGGACCTCTCCACCCGGTTGTGTTAGGTCGGCCCAGAGGAACACTTTGGAGCAACATCCGGGCCAAACCGACAGCTACATCCACTCCGTGTAGACCCGACGCATCCGTTTCCCCCCTCCAGGTGCCGGCGGCGGCGGCGTCCGTGAGGGGCGGGGGCACACCCCGGAGACGCGTGCTGGGCGTTTGCAACCGCCTCAACACTTCCAGACTTGTGAGAGGCCGCCTACGCAAGATTTGATGGTATGCTAGCCCCCGGAGGCCGCCGGCCACAGTCGTAGACGTGCGAAGAGCAATCCGCGTAGAGGGAAGTGTTCAGATACTTCTCCATCACAAAAAATTATGAAAAATTACCATCAGTCCTATAGCACATGTGCCCACGTTGTGTAAAAAACTCATGATTTTATCACGCTCCAAGTATTTAATAATATTCACGCTGCATCGTTACCGCAGAACGTCTACTACCGTTTCATTGCCGTCCGTGAGGGGGGCCACAACCCGGAGACGCGTGCCGCCTCTTCGGACATGCCACAACACCACCCCGCATGTATGAGGGCCCGGTATGACGCTCCGGTGGCATTGCTACCCCCCAGGGCCCCCGTCCCGCCTAACCCTGTAGCGTTTGACCACGGGATCTAGCGCTTTGACTTTGCACGGACGGGCTTTGACGAGTGGACCTCTCCACCTGGTTGTGTTAGGTCGGCCCAGAGGGACACCGGGAAGCAACATCCGGGCCAAACCGACAGCTACATCCACTCCGTGTAGACCCGACGCGTCCGTTTCCCCGCTCCAGGTACCGGCGGCGGCGGCGTCCGTGAGGGGGGGGGGCACACCCCGGAGACGCGTGCTGGGCGTTTGCAACAGCCTCAACACTTCCAGACTTGTGAGAGGCCGCCTACGCAAGATTTGACGGTATGCTAGCCCCCGGAGGCCGCCGGCCACAGTCGTAGACGTGCGAAGAGCAATCCGCGTAGAGGGAAGTGTTCAGATACTTCTTCATCACAAAAAATTATGAAAAATTACCATCAGTCCTATAGCACATGTGCCCACGTTGTGTAAAAAACTCATGATTTTATCACGCTCCAAGTATTTAATAATATTCACGCTGCATCGTTACCGCAGAACGTCTACTACCGTTTCATTGCCGTCCGTGAGGGGGGCCACAACCCGGAGACGCGTGCCGCCTCTTCGGACATGCCACAACACCACCCCGCATGTATGAGGGCCCGGTACGACGCTCCGGTGGCATTGCTACCCCCCAGGGCCCCCGTCCCGCCTAACCCTGTAGCGTTTGACCACGGGATCTAGCGCTTTGACTTTGCACGGACGGGCTTTGACCAGTGGACCTCTCCACCTGGTTGTGTTAGGTCGGCCCAGAGGGACACCGGGAAGCAACATCCGGGCCAAACCGACAGCTACATCCACTCCGTGTAGACCCGACGCGTCCGTTTCCCCCCTCCAGGTACCGGTGGCGGCGGCGTCCGTGAGGGGGGGGCACACCCCGGAGGCGCGTGCTGGGCGTTTGCAACCGCCTCAACACTTCCAGACTTGTGAGAGGCCGCCTACGCAAGATTTGACGGTATGCTAGCCCCCGGAGGCCGCCGGCCACAGTCGTAGACGTGCGAAGAGCAATCCGCGTAGAGGGAAGTGTTCAGATACTTCTCCATCACAAAAAATTATGAAAAATTACCATCAGTCCTATAGCACATGTGCCCACGTTGTGTAAAAAACTCATGATTTTATCGCGCTCCAAGTATTTAATAATATTCACGCTGCATCGTTACCGCAGAACGTCTACTACCATTTCATTGCCGTCCGTGAGGGGGGCCACAACCCGGAGACGCGTGCCGCCTCTTCGGACATGCCACAACACCAGCCCGCATGTATGAGGGCCCGGTACGACGCTCCGGTGGCATTGCTACCCCCCAGGGCCCCCGTCCTGCCTAACCCTGTAGCGTTTGACCACGGGATCTAGCCCTTTGACTTTGCACGGACGGGCTTTGACCAGTGGACCTCTCCACCCGGTTGTGTTAGGTCGGCCCAGAGGGACACCGGGAAGCAACATCCGGGCCAAACCCACAGCTACATCCACTCCGTGTAGACCCGACGCGTCCGTTTCCCCCCTCCAGGTGCCGGCGGCGGCCGCGGCCGTGAGGGGGGGGGCACACCCCGGAGACGCGTGCTGGGCATTTGCAACCGCCTCAACACTTCCAGACTTGTGAGAGGCCGCCTACGCAAGATTTGACGGTATGCTAGCCCCCGGAGGCCGCCGGCCACAGTCGTAGACGTGCGAAGAGCAATCCGCGTAGAGGGAAGTGTTCAGATACTTCTCCATCACAAAAAATTATGAAAAATTACCATCAGTCCTATAGCACATGTGCCCACGTTGTGTAAAAAACTCATGATTTTATCGCGCTCCAAGTATTTAATAATATTCACGCTGCATCGTTACCGCAGAACGTCTACTACCGTTTCATTGCCGTCCGTGAGGGGGGCCACAACCCGGAGACGCGTGCCGCCTCTTCGGACATGCCACAACACCCCCCCGCATGTATGAGGGCCCGGTACGACGCTCCGGTGGCATTGCTACCCCCCAGGGCCCCCGTCCCGGCTAACCCTGTAGCGTTTGACCACGGGATCTAGCCCTTTGACTTTGCACGGACGGGCTTTGACCAGTGGACCTCTCCACCCGGTTGTGTTAGGTCGGCCCAGAGGAACACTTTGGAGCAACATCCGGGCCAAACCCACAGCTACATCCACTCCGTGTAGACCCGACGCGTCCGTTTCCCCCCTCCAGGTGCCGGCGGCGGCGGCGTCCGTGAGGGGGGGGGGCACACCCCGGAGACGCGTGCTGGGTGTTTGCAACCGCCTCAACACTTCCAGATTTGTGAGAGGCCGCCTACGCAAGATTTGACGGTATGCTAGCCCCCGGAGGCCGCCGGCCACAGTCGTAGACGTGCGAAGAGCAATCCGCGTAGAGGGAAGTGTTCAGATACTTCTCCATCACAAAAAATTATGAAAAATTACCATCAGTCCTATAGCACATGTGCCCACGTTGTGTAAAAAACTCATGATTTTATCGCGCTCCAAGTATTTAATAATATTCACGCTGCATCGTTACCGCAGAACGTCTACTACCGTTTCATTGCCGTCCGTGAGGGGGGCCACAACCCGGAGACGCGTGCCGCCTCTTCGGACATGCCACAACACCACCCCGCATGTATGAGGGCCGGTACGACGCTCCGGTGGCATTGCTACCCCCCAGGGCCCCCGTCCCGGCTAAGCCTGTGGCGTTTGACCACGGGATCTAGCCCTTTGACTTTGCACGGACGGGCTTTGACCAGTGGACCTCTCCACCCGGTTGTGTTAGGTCGGCCCAGAGGGACACCGGGAAGCAACATCCGGGCCAAACCCACAGCTACATCCACTCCGTGTAGACCCGACGTGTCCGTTTCCCCCCTCCAGGTGCCGGCGGCGGCAGCGTCCGTGAGGGGGGGGGGCACACCCCGGAGACGCGTGCTGGGCGTTTGCAACCGCCTCAACACTTCCAGACTTGTGAGAGGCCGCCTACGCAAGATTTGACGGTATGCTAGCCCCCGGAGGCCGCCGGCCACAGTCGTAGACGTGCGAAGAGCAATCCGCGTAGAGGGAAGTGTTCAGATACTTCTCCATCACAAAAAATTATGAAAAATTACCATCAGTCCTATAGCACATGTGCCCACGTTGTGTAAAAAACTCATGATTTTATCGCGCTCCAAGTATTTAATAATATTCACGCTGCATCGTTACCGCAGAACGTCTACTACCGTTTCATTGCCGTCCGTGAGGGGGGCCACAACCCGGAGACGCGTGCCGCCTCTTCGGACATGCCACAACACCACCCCACATGTATGAGGGCCCGGTACGACGCTCCGGTGGCATTGCTACCCCCCAGGTCCCCCGTCCCGCCTAACCCTGTAGCGTTTGACCACGGGATCTAGCCATTTGACTTTGCACGAACGGGCTTTGACCAGTGGACCTCTCCACCCGGTTGTGTTAGGTCGGCCCAGAGGAACACTTTGGAGCAACATCCGGGCCAAACCGACAGCTACATCCACTCCGTGTAGACCCGACGCATCCGTTTCCCCCCTCCAGGTGCCGGCGGCGGCGGCGTCCGTGAGGGGGGGGGGCACACCCCGGAGACGCGTGCTGGGCGTTTGCAACCGCCTCAACACTTCCAGACTTGTGAGAGGCCGCCTACGCAAGATTTGACGGTATGCTAGCCCCCGGAGGCCGCCGGCCACAGTCGTAGACGTGCGAAGAGCAATCCGCGTAGTGGGAAGTGTTCAGATACTTCTCCATCACAAAAAATTATGAAAAATTACCATCAGTCCTATAGCACATGTGCCCACGTTGTGTAAAAAACTCATGATTTTATCACGCTCCAAGTATTTAATAATATTCACGCTGCATCGTTACCGCAGAACGTCTACTACCGTTTCATTGCCGTCCGTGAGGGGGGCCACAACCCGGAGACGCGTGCCGCCTCTTCGGACATGCCACAACACCACCCCGCATGTATGAGGGCCCGGTACGACGCTCCGGTGGCATTGCTACCCCCCAGGGCCCCCGTCCCTCCTAACCCTGTAGCGTTTGACCACGGGATCTAGCGCTTTGACTTTGCACGGACGGGCTTTGACCAGTGGACCTCTCCACCTGGTTGTGTTAGGTCGGCCCAGAGGGACACCGGGAAGCAACATCCGGGCCAAACCGACAGCTACATCCACTCCGTGTAGACCCGACGCGTCCGTTTCCCCGCTCCAGGTACCGGCGGCGGCGGCGTCCGTGAGGGGGGGGGGGCACACCCCGGAGACGCGTGCTGGGCGTTTGCAACCGCCTCAACACTTCCAGACTTGTGAGAGGCCGCCTACGCAAGATTTGACGGTATGCTAGCCCCCGGAGGCCGCCGGCCACAGTCATAGACGTGCGAAGAGCAATCCGCGTAGAGGGAAGTGTTCAGATACTTCTTCATCACAAAAAATTATGAAAAATTACCATCAGTCCTATAGCACATGTGCCCACGTTGTGTAAAAAACTCATGATTTTATCACGCTCCAAGTATTTAATAATATTCACGCTGCATCGTTACCGCAGAACATCTACTACCGTTTCATTGCCGTCCGTGAGGGGGGCCACAATCCGGAGACGCGCGCCGCCTCTTCGGACATGCCACAACACCACCCCGCATGTATGAGGGCCCGGTACGACGCTCCGGTGGCATTGCTACCCCCCAGGGGCCCCGTCCCGCCTAACCCTGTAGCATTTGACCACGGGATCTAGCGCTTTGACTTTGCACGGACGGGCTTTGACCAGTGGACCTCTTCACCTGGTTGTGTTAGGTCGGCCCAGAGGGACACCGGGAAGCAACATCCGGGCCAAACCGACAGCTACATCCACTCCGTGTAGACCCGACGCGTCCGTTTCCCCCCTCCAGGTACCGGTAGCGGCGGCGTCCGTGAGGGGGGGGGCACACCCCGGAGACGCGTGCTGGGCGTTTGCAACCGCCTCAACACTTCCAGACTTGTGAGAGGCCGCCTACGCAAGATTTGACGGTATGCTAGCCCCCGGAGGCCGCCGGCCACAGTCGTAGACGTGCGAAGAGCAATCCGCGTAGAGGGAAGTGTTCAGATACTTCTCCATCACAAAAAATTATGAAAAATTACCATCAGTCCTATAGCACATGTGCCCACGTTGTGTAAAAAACTCATGATTTTATCGCGCTCCAAGTATTTAATAATATTCACGCTGCATCATTACCGCAGAACGTCTACTACCATTTCATTGCCGTCCGTGAGGGGGGCCACAACCCGGAGACGCGTGCCGCCTCTTCGGACATGCCACAACACCACCTCGCATGTATGAGGGCCCGGTACGACGCTCCGGTGGCATTGCTACCCCCCAGGGCCCCCGTCCCGCCTAACCCTGTAGCATTTGACCACGGGATCTAGCCCTTTGACTTTGCACGGACGGGCTTTGACCAGTGGACCTCTCCACCCGGTTGTGTTAGGTCGGCCCAGAGGGACTCCGGGAAGCAACATCCGGGCCAAACCCACAGCTACATCCACTCCGTGTAGACCCGACGCGTCCGTTTCCCCCCTCCAGGTGCCGGCGGCGGCCGCGGCCGTGAGGGGGGGGGGCACACCCCGGAGACGCGTGCTGGGCGTTTGCAACCGCCTCAACACTTCCAGACTTGTGAGAGGCCGCCTACGCAAGATTTGATGGTATGCTAGCCCCCGGAGGCCGCCGGCCACAGTCGTAGACGTGCGAAGAGCAATCCGCGTAGAGGGAAGTGTTCAGATACTTCTCCATCACAAAAAATTATGAAAAATTACCATCAGTCCTATAGCACATGTGCCCACGTTGTGTAAAAAACTCATGATTTTATCGCGCTCCAAGTATTTAATAATATTCACGCTGCATCGTTACCGCAGAATGTCTACTACCGTTTCATTGCCGTCCGTGAGGGGGGCCACAACCCGGAGACGCGTGCCGCCTCTTCGGACATGCCACAACACCACCCCATATGTATGAGGGCCCGGTACGATGCTCCGGTGGCATTGCTACCCCCCAGGGCCCCCGTCCCGCCTAACCCTGTAGCGTTTGACCACGGGATCTAGCCATTTGACTTTGCACGGACGGGCTTTGACCAGTGGACCTCTCCACCCGGTTGTGTTAGGTCGGCCCAGAGGAACACTTTGGAGCAACATCCGGGCCAAACCGACAGCTACATCCACTCTGTGTAGACCCGACGCATCCGTTTCCGCCCTCCAGGTGCCGGCGGCGGCGGCGTCCGTGAGGGGGGGGGGGCACACCCCGGAGACGCGTGCTGGGCGTTTGCAACCGCCTCAACACTTCCAGACTTGTGAGAGGCCGCCTACGCAAGATTTGACGGTATGCTAGCCCCCGGAGGCCGCCGGCCACAGTCGTAGACGTGCGAAGAGCAATCCGCGTAGAGGGAAGTGTTCAGATACTTCTCCATCACAAAAAATTATGAAAAATTACCATCAGTCCTATAGCACATGTGCCCACGTTGTGTAAAAAACTCATGATTTTATCACGCTCCAAGTATTTAATAATATTCACGCTGCATCGTTACCGCAGAACGTCTACTACCGTTTCATTGCCGTCCGTGAGGGGGGCCACAACCCGGAGACGCGTGCCGCCTCTTCGGACATGCCACAACACCACCCCGCATGTATGAGGGCCCGGTACGACGCTCCGGTGGCATTGCTACCCCCCAGGGCCCCCGTCCCGCCTAACCCTGTAGCGTTTGACCACGGGATCTAGCGCTTTGACTTTGCACGGACGGGCTTTGACCAGTGGACCTCTCCACCTGGTTGTGTTAGGTCGGCCCAGAGGGACACCGGGAAGCAACATCCGGGCCAAACCGACAGCTACATCCACTCCGTGTAGACCCGACGCGTCCGTTTCCCCGCTCCAGGTACCGGCGGCGGCGGCGTCCGTGAGGGGGGGGGCACACCCCGGAGACGCGTGCTGGGCGTTTGCAACCGCCTCAACACTTCCAGACTTGTGAGAGGCCGCCTACGCAAGATTTGACGGTATGCTAGCCCCCGGAGGCCGCCGGCCACAGTCGTAGACGTGCGAAGAGCAATCCGCGTAGAGGGAAGTGTTCAGATACTTCTTCATCACAAAAAATTATGAAAAATTACCATCAGTCCTATAGCACATGTGCCCACGTTGTGTAAAAAACTCATGATTTTATCACGCTCCAAGTATTTAATAATATTCACGCTGCATCGTTACCGCAGAACGTCTACTACCGTTTCATTGCCGTCCGTGAGGGGGGCCACAACCCGGAGACGCGTGCCGCCTCTTCGGACATGCCACAACACCACCCCGCATGTATGAGGGCCCGGTACGACGCTCCGGTGGCATTGCTACCCCCCAGGGCCCCCGTCCCGCCTAACCCTGTAGCGTTTGACCACGGGATCTAGCGCTTTGACTTTGCACGGACGGGCTTTGACCAGTGGACCTCTCCACCTGGTTGTGTTAGGTCGGCCCAGAGGGACACCGGGAAGCAACATCCGGGCCAAACCGACAGCTACATCCACTCCGTGTAGACCCGACGCGTCCGTTTCCCCCCTCCAGGTACCGGTGGCGGCGGCGTCCGTGAGGGGGGGGGGCACACCCCGGAGACGCGTGCTGGGCGTTTGCAACCGCCTCAACACTTCCAGACTTGTGAGAGGTCGCCTACGCAAGATTTGACGTTATGCTAGCCCCCGGAGGCCGCCGGCCACAGTCGTAGACGTGCGAAGAGCAATCCGCGTAGAGGGAAGTGTTCAGATACTTCTTCATGACAAAAAATTATGAAAAATTACCATCAGTCCTATAGCACATGTGCCCACGTTGTGTAAAAAACTCATGATTTTATCACGCTCCAAGTATTTAATAACATTCACGCTGCATCGTTACCGCAGAACGTCTACTACCGTTTCATTGCCGTCCGTGAGGGGGGCCACAACCCGGAGACGCGTGCCGCCTCTTCGGACATGCCACAACACCACCCCGCATGTATGAGGGCCCGGTACGACGCTCCGGTGGCATTGCTACCCCCCAGGGCCCCCGTCCCGCCTAACCCTGTAGCGTTTGACCACGGGATCTAGCGCTTTGACTTTGCACGGACGGGCTTTGACCAGTGGACCTCTCCACCTGGTTGTGTTAGGTCGGCCCAGAGGGACACCGGGAAGCAACATCCGGGCCAAACCGACAGCTACATCCACTCCGTGTAGACCCGACGCGTCCGTTTCCCCCCTCCAGGTACCGGTGGCGGCGGCGTCCGTGAGGGGGGGGGGGCACACCCCGGAGACGCGTGCTGGGCGTTTGCAACCGCCTCAACACTTCCAGACTTGTGAGAGGCCGCCTACGCAAGATTTGACGGTATGCTAGCCCCCGGAGGCCGCCGGCCACAGTCGTAGACGTGCGAAGAGCAATCCGCGTAGAGGGAAGTGTTCAGATACTTCTCCATCACAAAAAATTATGAAAAATTACCATCAGTCTTATAGCACATGTGCCCATGTTGTGTAAAAAACTCATGATTTTATCGCGCTCCAAGTATTTAATAATATTCACGCTGCATCGTTACCGCAGAACGTCTACTACCATTTCATTGCCGTCCGTGAGGGGGGCCACAACCCGGAGACGCGTGCCGCCTCTTCGGACATGCCACAACACCACCCCGCATGTATGAGGGCCCGGTACGACGCTCCGGTGGCATTGCTACCCCCCAGGGCCCCCGTCCCGCCTAACCCTGTAGCGTTTGACCACGTGATCTAGCCCTTTGACTTTGTACGGACGGGCTTTGACCAGTGGACCTCTCCACCCGGTTGTGTTAGGTCGGCCCAGAGGGACACCGGGAAGCAACATCCGGGCCAAACCCACAGCTACATCCACTCCGTGTAGACCCGACGCGTCCGTTTCCCCCCTCCAGGTGCCGGCGGCGGCCGCGGCCGTGAGGGGGGGGGCACACCCCGGAGACGCGTGCTGGGCGTTTGCAACCGCCTCAACACTTCCAGACTTGTGAGAGGCCGCCTACGCAAGATTTGACGGTATGCTAGCCCCCGGAGTCCGCCGGCCACAGTCGTAGACGTGCGAAGAGCAATCCGCGTAGAGGGAAGTGTTCAGATACTTCTCCATCACAAAAAATTATGAAAAATTACCATCAGTCCTATAGCACATGTGCCCACGTTGTGTAAAAAACTCATGATTTTATCGCGCTCCAAGTATTTAATAATATTCACGCTGCATCGTTATCGCAGAACGTCTACTACCGTTTCATTGCCGTCCGTGAGGGGGGCCACAACCCGGAGACGCGTGCCGCCTCTTCGGACATGCCACAACACCACCCCACATGTATGAGGGCCCGGTACGACGCTCCGGTGGCATTGCTACCCCCCAGGGCCCCCGTCCCGCCTAACCCTGTAGCGTTTGACCACGGGATCTAGCCCTTTGACTTTGCACGGACGGGCTTTGACCAGTGGACCTCTCCACCCGGTTGTGTTAGGTCGTCCCAGAGGGACACCGGGAAGCAACATCCGGGCCAAACCCACAGCTACATCCACTCCGTGTAGACCCGACGCGTCCGTTTCCCCCCTCAAGGTGCCGGCGGCGGCGGCGTCCGTGAGGGGGGGGGCACACCCCGGAGACGCGTGCTGGGCGTTTGCAACCACCTCAACACTTCCAGATTTGTGAGAGGCCGCCTACGCAAGATTTGACGGTATGCTAGCCCCCGGAGGCCGCCGGCCACAGTCATAGACGTGCGAAGAGCAATCCGCGTAGAGGGAAGTGTTCAGATACTTCTCCATCACAAAAAATTATGAAAAATTACCATCAGTCCTATAGCACATGTGCCCACGTTGTGTAAAAAACTCATGATTTTATCGCGCTCCAAGTATTTAATAATATTCACGCTGCATCGTTACCGCAGAACGTCTACTACCGTTTCATTGCCGTCCGTGAGGGGGGCCACAACCCGGAGATGCGTGCCGCCTCTTCGGACATGCCACAACACCACCCCAAATGTATGAGGACCCGGTACGACGCTCCGGTGGCATTGCTACCCCCCAGGGCCCCCGTCCTACCTAACCCTGTAGCGTTTGACCACGTGATCTAGCCCTTTGACTTTGCACGGACGGGCTTTGACCAGTGGACCTCTCCACCCGGTTGTGTTAGGTCGGCCCAGAGGAACACTTTGGAGCAACATCCGGGCCAGGCCCACAGCTACATCCACTCCGTGTAGACCCGACGCGTCCGTTTCCCCCTCTAGGTGCCGGCGACGGCGGCTTCCGTGAGGGGGGGGGGCACACCCCGGAGACGCGTGCTGGGCGTTTGCAACCGCCTCAACACTTCCAGACTTGTGAGAGGCCGCCTACGCAAGATTTGACGGTATGCTAGCCCCCGGAGGCCGCCGGCCACAGTCGTAGACGTGCGAAGAGCAATCCGCGTAGAGGGAAGTGTTCAGATACTTCTCCATCACAAAAAATTATGAAAAATTACCATCAGTCCTATAGCACATGTGCCCATGTTGTGTAAAAAACTCATGATTTTATCACGCTCCAAGTATTTAATAATATTCACGTTGCATCGTTACCGCAGAACGTCTACTACCGTTTCATTGCCGTCCGTGAGGGGGGCCACAACCCGGAGACGCGTGCCGCCTCTTCGGACATGCCACAACACCACCCCGCATGTATGAGGGCCCGGTACGACGCTCCGGTGGCATTGCTACCCCCAGGGCCCCCGTCCCGCCTAACCCTGTAGCGTTTGACCACGGGATCTAGCGCTTTGACTTTGCACGGACGGGCTTTGACCAGTGGACCTCTCCACCTGGTTGTGTTAGGTCGGCCCAGAGGGACACCGGGAAGCAACATCCGGGCCAAACCGACAGCTACATCCACTCCGTGTAGACCCGACGCGTCCGTTTCCCCCCTCCAGGTGCCGCCGGCGGCGGCGTTTGTGAGGGGGGGGGCACACCCCGGAGACGCGTGCTGGGCGTTTGCAACCGCCTCAACACTTCCAGACTTGTGAGAGGCCGCCTACGCAAGATTTGACGGTATGCTAGCCCCCGGTGGCCGCCGGCCACAGTCGTAGACGTGCGAAGAGCAATTCGCGTAGAGGGAAGTGTTCAGATACTTCTCCATCACAAAAAATTATGAAAAATTACCATCAGTCCTATAGCACATGTGCCCACGTTGTGTAAAAAACTCATGATTTTATCGCGCTCCAAGTATTTAATAATATTCACGCTGCATCGTTACCGCAGAACGTCTACTACCGTTTCATTGCCGTCCGTGAGGGGGGCCACAACCCGGAGACGCGTGCCGCCTCTTCGGACATGCCACAACACCACCCCGCATGTATGAGGGCCCGGTACGACGCTCCGGTGGCATTGCTACCCCCCCAGGGCCCCTGTCCCGCCTAACCCTGTAGCGTTTGACCACGGGATCTAGCCCTTTGACTTTGCACGGACGGGCTTTGACCAGTGGACCTCTCCACCCGGTTGTGTTAGGTCGGCCCAGAGCAACACTTTGGAGCAACATCCGGGCCAAACCCACAGCTACATCCAATCCGTGTAGACCCGACGCGTCCGTTTCCCCCCTCCAGGTGCCGGCGGCGGCGGCGTCCGTGAGGGGGGGGGGTACACCCCGGAGACGCGTGCTGGGCGTTTGCAACCGCCTCAACACTTCCAGATTTGTGAGAGGCCGCCTACGCAAGATTTGACGGTATGCTAGCCCCCGGAGGCCGCCGGCCACAGTCGTAGACGTGCGAAGAGCAATCCGCGTAGAGGGAAGTGTTCAGATACTTCTCCATCACAAAAAATTATGAAAAATTACCATCAGTCCTATAGCACATGTGCCCACGTTGTGTAAAAAACTCATGATTTTATCACGCTCCAAGTATTTAATAATATTCACGCTGCATCGTTACCGCAGAACGTCTACTACCGTTTCATTGCCGTCCGTGAGGGGGGCCACAACCCGGAGACGCGTGCCGCCTCTTCGGACATGCCACAACACCACCCCGCATGTATGAGGGCCCGGTACGACGCTCCGGTGGCATTGCTACCCCCCAGGGCCCCCGTCCCGCCTAACCCTGTAGCGTTTGACCACGGGATCTAGCCCTTTGACTTTGCACGGACGGGCTTTGACCAGTGGACCTCTCCACCCGGTTGTGTTAGGTCGGCCCAGAGGAACACTTTGGAGCAACATCCGGGCCAGGCCCACAGCTACATCCACTCCGTGTAGACCCGACGCGTCCGTTTCCCCCCTCCAGGTGCCGGCGGCGGCGGCGTCCGTGAGGGGGGGGCACACCCCGGAGACGCGTGCTGGGCGTTTGCAACCGCCTCAACACTTCCAGACTTGTGAGAGGCCGCCTACGCAAGATTTGACGGTATGCTAGCCCCCGGAGGCCGCCGGCCACAGTCGTAGACGTGCGAAGAGCAATCCGCGTAGAGGGAAGTGTTCAGATACTTCTCCATCGCAAAAAATTATGAAAAATTACCATCAGTCCTATAGCACATGTGCCCACGTTGTGTAAAAAACTCATGATTTTATCACGCTCCAAGTATTTAATAATATTCATGCTGCATCGTTACCGCAGAACGTCTACTACCGTTTCATTGCCGTCCGTGAGGGGGGCCACAACCCGGAGACGCGTGCCGCCTCTTCGGACATGCCACAACACCACCCCGCATGTATGAGGGCTCGGTACGACGCTCTGGTGGCATTGCTACCCCCCCAGGGCCCCGTCCCGCCTAACCCTGTAGCGTTTGACCACGGGATCTAGCCCTTTGACTTTGCACGGACGAGCTTTGACGAGTGGAACTCTCCACCCGGTTGTGTTAGGTCGGCCCAGAGGAACACTTTGGAGCAACATCCGGGCCAAACCGACAGCTACATCCACTCCGTGTAGACCCGACGCATCCGTTTCCCCCCTCCAGGTGCCGGCGGCGGCGGCGTCCGTGAGGGGGGGGGCACACCCCGGAGACGCGTGGTGGGCGTTTGCAACCGCCTCAACACTTCCAGACTTGTGACAGGCTGCCTACGCAAGATTTGACGGTATGCTAGCCCCCGGAGGCCGCCGGCCACAGTCGTAGACGTGCGAAGAGCAATCCGCGTAGAGGGAAGTGTTCAGATACTTCTCCATCACAAAAAATTATGAAAAATTACCATCAGTCCTATAGCACATGTGCCCATGTTGTGTAAAAAACTCATGATTTTATCACGCTCCAAGTATTTAATAATATTCACGTTGCATCGTTACCGCAGAACGTCTACTACCGTTTCATTGCCGTCCGTGAGGGGGGCCACAACCCGGAGACGCGTGCCGCCTCTTCGGACATGCCACAACACCACCCCGCATGTATGAGGGCCCGGTACGACGCTCCGGTGGCATTGCTACCCCCAGGGCCCCCGTCCCGCCTAACCCTGTAGCGTTTGACCACGGGATCTAGCGCTTTGACTTTGCACGGACGGGCTTTGACCAGTGGACCTCTCCACCTGGTTGTGTTAGGTCGGCCCATAGGGACACCGGGAAGCAACATCCGGGCCAAACCGACAGCTACATCCACTCCGTGTAGACCAATCTAGAGCTCCGGCAGAGCTGTTCTGCCGGGGACACTTCCCTCCGAGAGGGTGAAATCATCACCAACGTCATCACTAACGATCCTCTCATCGGGAGGGGGTCAATATCCATCAACATCTTCAACAGCACCATCTCCTCTCCAAACCCTAGTTCATCTCTTGTATCCAATCTTGTATCCAAACCACAAATTGGTACCTGTGGGTTGCTAGTAGTGTTGATTACTCCTTGTAGTTGATGCTAATTGGTTTACTTGGTGGAAGATCATATGGTCAGATCCTTAATGCATATTATTACTCCTCTGATTATGAAAATGAATATGCTTTGTGAGTAGTTACATTTGTTCCTGAGAACATGGGTGAAGTCTTGCTATTAGTAGTCATGTGAATTTGGCATTCGTTCGATATTTTGATGAGATGTATGTTGTCTTTTCCTCTAGTGGTGTTATGTGAACGTCGACTACATGACACTTCACTATTATTTGGGCCTAGAGGAAGGCATAGGGAAGTAATAAGAAGATGATGGGTTGCTAGAGTGACATAAGCTTAAACCCTAGTTTATGTGTTGCTTCGTTAGGGGCTGATTTGGACCCATATGTTTAATGTTGTGGTTAGGTTTACCTTAATACTTCTTTTGTAGTTGCGGACGCTTGCAATAGGGGTTAATCATAAGTGGGATGCTTGTCCAAGTAAGGGTAGTACCCAAGCACCGGTCCACTCACATATCAAATTATCAAAGTACCGAACGCGAATCATATGAGCGTGATGAAAACTAGCTTGATGATAATTCCCATGTGCCCTCGGGAGCTCTTTTCTCGTTATAAGAAATTATCCAGGCTTATCCTTTGCTACATAAAGGATTGGGCCACCTTGCTACACTTTATTTACTTTGTTTACTTGTTACTCGTTACAATTTATCTTATCACAAAACTATCTGTTACCTACAATTTCAGTGCTTGCAGAGAAAACCTTACTGAAAACCGCTTATCATTTCCTTCTCCTCGTTGGGTTCGACACTCTTACTTATCGAAAGGACTACGTTAGATCCCCTACACTTGTGGGTCATCAACGGCTTCCTCTCTCTCGCTGAATTATCAATACAATGGTCTCTTGGAGATACATATGATGTAACTCTTTTGCGGTGTGTTTGTTGGGATCTGATGAACTTCGAGTTTATGATCAGTTATATCTTTTTATATCCATGAAAGTTATTTGAGTTTCTTTGATCTTTTATATGCATGATCTCTTATAGCCTCGTATTTATTCTCCGATATTTGGGTTTTGTTTGGCCAACTTGATCTATTTATCTTGCAATGGGAAGAGGTGCCCAGTAGTGGGTTCGATCTTACGGTGCTTGATCCCAATGACAGAAAGGGAAATGACACTTATGTATCGTTGCTACTAAGGATTAAAAGACGAGATCTATATCTACTGCCATAGATAAACAGATCTTGTCTACATCATGTCTTCATTCTTATTGCATTACTCCATTTTTCCATGAACTTAATACACTAGATGCATGCTTGATAGCGGTCGATGTGTGGAGTAATAGTAGTAGATGCACGCAGGAGTCGGTCTACTAATCTTGGACATGATGCCTATGTAATGATCATTGCCTGGATATCGTCATGAGTATTTGAAGTTCTATCAATTGCCCAACAGTAATTTGTTTACCCACGGTTTGCTATCTTTCTCGAGAGAAGCCACTAGTGAAACCTATGGCCCCTGGGTCTTCTTTCTTATATATTTGCTTTGCGATCTATTTTATTTGCACTTTTTATTCAGATCTATTAAACCAAAAATACAAAAATACTTTGCTGCACTTTATTTTATTTGCGATCTATTATTTCAATCTATTACAACTTTCTCCCGTCCATGCACCGTTTCTGGCGCCGTACCCCGAAAGGGATTGATAACCCCTTTAACACGTCGGGTTGCGAGGTGTTGTTATTTGTGTGCAGGGGGTGTTTACATTGTGTTGCTTGGTTCTCCTACTGGTTCGATAACCTTGTTTTCATATCTGACGGAAATACCTACCGCCGCTGTGCTGGATCATCCCTTCCTCTTTGGGGAAATACCGATGTAGCTTCAAGTGACATCATCTATGGCTAGGAAACCTAACCATCTTTGATTAACGAGCTAGTAAAGTAGAGGCATACTAGGGAAAAACTCTTTGTCTATGTATTCACACATGTACTACGTTTCCGGTTAATATAATTCTAGCATGAATAATAAACATTTATCCTCCCTGCTCCCTAGCGGCTGGAACCCTAGCCGCCGCCAGGAGAGGCCATCTTTCAGCTCCGTCCTCCGGCGGCTCCCCTCCGTCGGCGACCTCGGTCGTCGGTGGTGAGGGGGGTCGCTGGATCCACGCGTGTGGGTCGTTTTTACTCCCGTGTAGTCTAGGTTTTTAGGTTGTTCATCGTCTCCGCTTCGGCGGCAACGATGACGGTGCTGAATAAAGATTTTTTAGATCTTTCCCTCACAAGGCCTTCGGTCCTGTGGTTGGGGATGGATTTGGACACCAGTCTGTTCAAGCAAGGATGGCGTGGCGGCGGCAGCATCCTCGTGGTGGACCTGTGTCCTCGGGCTTCGCCGTTGCAACGACGTTTGCTCCAGCGTCGGCGTGGAGCTTGGGAGGTAGTCCAAGAGCGGATGCAGATTGTGGTCTACATCGACGATATCTGGAAGACGGAACGTGTGCTGGGTTCGTGGTTCGTGGATGGCAGGTATGGTTTCCTCCTTCGGAGTCTTAGTCGTGGTGGGGTGCCAGATCTGAAGTTCGATGGCGTGTCCAGGGTGTTGCTCCGGTCTGATTCGTTCAACGACAATGGCCTCACTTTTGGTGAGCCACCTTGGAGGTCCGCAAAGCTGCATATCAGCGATGGAGCCGCGTCGAACTCGGGTGAGGAGATGATCCGTCATTCTTTTCTTTGGTGGCTGCTGTGGTGGTGCCGGAGGCAGGTGACGGACGTTAGTGTCAAGCTCAGAGATGTTCTGCTATCTTTTCAGTTTTGTCATGTCAGTTCTTACGTGACTTGTACTTTGTTCTTTATGATATGAATGAGACACGTATTACCATGCAAAAAAATAATAATAAACATTTATCATGATATAAGGAAATATAAATAACAACTTTATTATTGCCTCTAGGGCATATTTCCTTCAATTCTGACTGCCTTGGGGGAGGAGGGGGCGCCACCTTGTGGCCTGCCCTCTCCTACTCCCTTATGGCCCATTAAGGCCCATAACTTCCCCGGGGGGTTCCGATAACCCCTCGGTTCCCCGATAAATATCCAAAACGTCCCAAAACCTTTCGACCATTTTGAGACTCCTCGTCATGTCTGTGATCTCTCATCCAGGACTCCGAACAAACTTCGGTCACCAAAACACACAACTCATAATACAGATCGTCATCGAATGTTAAACTTGCGGACCCTACGGGTTCGAGAACTTTGTAGACATGACCAAGACACATCTCCGATCAATAACCAATAGAGAAACCTGGATGCTCATATTGGCTCCTACATATTTTACGAAGATCTTTATCGGTCAAACCGCATAACAATATACGTTATTCCCTTTGTCATTGGTATGTTACTTGCCCAAGATTCGATCGTCGGTATCCTCATACCTAGTTCAATCTCGTTACCAGCAAGTCTCTTTACTCATTCTGTAATGCATCATCCCCTAACTAACTCATTAGCCACGTTGCTTCAAGGCTTATAGTGATGTGTATTACGGAGAGGGCCCAGAGATACCTCTCCGATACACGGAGTGACAAATCCTAATCTCGGTCTATGCCAACTCAACAAGCACCTTTGGAGACACCTGTAGAGCATCTTTATAATCACCCAGTTACGTTGTGACGTTTGATAGCACACAAGGTGTTCCTCCGGTATTCGGGAGTTGCATAATCTCACAGTCAGAGGAATATGTATAAGTCATGAAGAAAGCAATAGCAATAAAACTAGACGATCATAATGCTAAGCTAACGGATGGGTCTCCATCACATCATTCTCTAATGATGTGATCCCGTTCACCAAATGACAACACATGTCTATAGTCAGGAAACTTAACCATCTTTGATTAACGAGCTAGTCAAGTAGAGGCATACTAGGGACACTCTGTTTGTCTATGTATTCACACGTACTAAGTTTCCGGTTAATACAATTCTAGCATGAATAATAAACATTTATCATGATATAAGGAAATATAAATAACAACTTTATTATTGCCTCTAGGGCATATTTCCTTCACATTGTATTGAGAATCATAAAGAGAGGGAGAGGAAGACATCTACTATGGACCCCGTAGGTCTATAATGAACTACTCACGCATCATCAGAGAGGCACCAATGAGGATTATGAACCCCTCCGTGATGGTGTCTAGATTGGATTTGGTGGTTCTGGAACTTGCGGTGGCTGGAATTGACTTTCATCGACTCCCCTAGGGTTTATGGAATATTGGGGTATTTATAAAGCAAATAGGTGGTGTGGGAGGCCACCGAGGTGGGCACAACCCACTTGGGCGCGCTTGGGCCCCCAG
>NC_041385.1:779927713-779932475 GCF_002162155.2 Triticum dicoccoides
CGTGACCTGGTGGGTTGTGCTCCCCTCGGAGCACCCCTCAGGAACTTTTTGTCCCATCTGATGTCTTCTGGTACAGAAAAAATCCACAAAAAGTTTTGCTGCGTTTGGACTCAGTTTGGTATTGATTCCCCGCGATATAAATAACAAGCAGAAAACAACAACTAGCACTTGGCACTATGTTAATAGGTTAGTCCCAAAAAATGATATAAAATTGCTATAAAATGATTGTAAAACATCCAACAATGATAATATAACAGCATGGAACAATCAAAAATTATGGACGCCGATAACTGCCACACGTGTGGCACAATGGACACTCGCCCACACGGCCCTGTGTGGCATATCCAGCAGGCAGCCCACATGATGTTGTGTGGGAGAATATTAGAACTGTCCACACGTGTGGCAGGAGAAACACCCTACCACACGATTCCGATTCGTTCGGTACTAGGGGATCGATCCCCCGTACAAATTAGTTCGTCAGGGGAACCCATAGCCTGCAGGCCTCCACAACATGCCCTTTCCCTGTGAAAAAAGGAACAAAAAGCCCATTCATAAAGAATTAAATGAAAATGCCCAGATTTTGTTTTTCCCCGTGGTAAATAAAAGACCAGATTTTGCCCAGCTACAAAAAAATGCCATCAGCTTTGAAAATAGCAGAAAATTTGCCATTAGAGTTTGACCAAACTATTTGCCATTATATTGTTTTTAACAATGCCAAAGGTTATAAACACATATTTAATCCCCCAATGAAATATGGCAAATCTGCCATGACAAAATAAATTCAATATTGCCATGTGAATAAAACACAAATAGTCGAAAAATTCATGTGAAAAGAACACAAAATTTGACAGGACAATAAAATATTAAAAGGCAATGGCATTTTTAATTACAATTGCCATGAAATTTTAAATTAAATTGTTGTGTTTTGAAGGAGAATTTGGCCATGTGTGAGAAAAAACACAAAAGGTTGAAAATCAAGTATGGACAAAAGAGATTTTCTATGGCAGATTGGTATCAACGAATTGCCGTGTTTCGTATGATGAATTTATCGTGTAGAAAAAAAACACAAAGAGTTGGGAATTCAAGTATGAACAAGAAACTTTCTATGGCAGCTTCGTATCAAGAATTGCCTTATTTTGTATGATGAATTTACCATGTGAGAAAAACAAAAAAATGAAAATCAAATATGAACAAGAAAATTGCCATGTCAGATTCATATTGAAACTTGCCATGGCATAAAAATTCATGTAAGCTAAAGTGCCATGATTTGAAAACTAAATTTGTCATGATCAATAAACTAAATTTTCCATGATAGTAAACTAAATTTGCCATGAACCAATAAACTAAAATTTTCCATGATCAATAAACCAAATTTGTATCAAAACTTGGCATGGCAGATTTGTATCAAGTATTGCCATCTTTTGGTACGATGAATTTGCCGTGTGTGTAAAACACACAAAAAGTTGAAAATCAAAAATATGAATGAGAAAATTGCCATGGCAGATTCGTATCAAAACTTGCCATGGCAAATTCGTATCAAGAATTGTCGTGTGTTTGTATTATGAATTTGCCGTGTGTGAAAAAACACAAAAAGTGGAAAAATCAAGTATGAACATGAAAATAGCCATGTGAGATTGTAAAATAAATTTGCCATGATTTGAAAACTAGATTTGCCAGGATCAATAAACTAAATTTGCCATGAATTGTAAACTAAATTTGTCATGATCAATAAACCAAAATTGCCATGATCAATAAACTAAATTTGCCATGATCAATAAATTAAATTTTCCATGGTTAAGTGAGAAAAAACATAAAGATTGTCATGGGAGTGTTACAAAAAAACACCTCATTTGCCATGTTTAGTATACAAAAAATGTTGTGAATTTTCCGTGTGAATTTAGAAAAAATGTTTCTAAGTTTGCCATGTGTAGACAAAACTTGACATGTGAACATTACAGGAAAAAAAATTAAAAAATGCCATTTGACAAGTTTTAAATATTGTCATGTGAAATATTCCCCATGTATTTTGCCATGTGATAATTACTAGATTTGCCATGGTATAATTAAAGTATTTGCCATGTTTGGAAAATTGCCATAGTGCTATATTTGTGTGGCCACCTCTAAAATAGTTTACGTGTTATAATTTGTACAATTTGAGATGGATGATGTGAAAGCAAAGTGTTACGAGTTTGCCATGTGCAAATATAAGAATTTGCCATGTGCAAAGATAGTAGTTTGCCATGTTCTTGAACTAATTTGTAGTTGCCATGGCAACATTCTTCTGATAGATATGGCAAAAGAACGTAGAAATTTGCCATGGCAAAAGTAGAGTAAACATTTTCCATAGAAAATGAAGTAAATTTTCCATGCTACAAACGATGTCTAGTCATAGTGATTTGCCATGGTATAAGAAATTAAATGATGTCTAAAATTCATGAGAAATGATAGAAAAAAATGAGTATCAATTATAACAAGTTGCCATGCCAACTTGTTATAATTTTTGAGTTGCATCGTAGCGTAGTTTGACTTTACATGGCAAAAACATATTTTAGTTGACATTAACTATACATTTGGTAGTGCTATGAACTATAATTTGTAAATTTGTCATGAAATTTGGTTAATTAGCATCACATCAGACTAATTAGAAAAATCTGTAAATTAACTACATATAGCATGATTGACTGAAAATTGGATCTCACAGATTTGCATCGTATATATAAGAATCGAGAACAGTGCATCCCCTTCAGTGAGAAGCTGTGAAGTTACCTAAACATGTACTGCATGCTTTATTAACAAAATAACTCAATCAACAAGGTAAAAAACCGACCTTGCAGGCAAAGAAAGTGGTCAGATTTTAGATAATTGTGCCACCATCTCTGGCCAGATATCCACTGTGCTTCTATCTCCTATTTTTCGAGTCATCCGAATAGAAAGACATATATAAGACGCAAACATGCATAAGCTCTTGATTAACATCATCATCCAGCTTCTTGACTTGGTCTCGAATCTCCAAAATTAGCACACAACAAAAACAAGTGCTCGTTTACCTGCATGAGTGAAAGGTGTCTCCGTCGTCATGGCTTTGGCAAAGTAGGACGTCCAAGTCCATGTCGGCATGTACAACATAAACGCCCTCCATCGCCTCTCCTTGACTACAGTTAATTCTGAAACATTTTTAGATGGATTGCATCGAATGGGAACCTGAAGAATTGAGGCGAAATTGATAAAAGCTTGTGGCACCTCACGTACCATTGAAGAACCGTGGGAACTTGACAGGAAGCACCATCGTCTCTTGCGGCGCCTGACGGGGATCCCCTCTGTATGGGAGACGAACCCCGTGAGCCTGGTGTCGATGGCGTCGCGCAGCCATGGCGCCACCGCAGCTCGACCCTGCCGTCCCACCAACTCCGATCAGCAACGCCGCCGCGACCTGGCTCTCCAAACCAAATCCATCCAACTCGCTCAAGCCCAAGCGTGCACAGCCTCACCAACTCCCTATTGTCTTCCCCATCCTCTTCCTGAGCTCGGCTTGGGGCGACGACGACGAGCTCGGAGGGGACCCGGGAAGCAGGACGACGACCTTCGACCTGGTTCCGGCCAGATCCGCCCCGTGCACCACCGGCAGCACCTGCTACATCGCCGGCTGATTCCCTTCGGCGCTCCTCTGCTCCGAGATGCTAGGGGCCGCCGCGGTCACCGGCGCGTCCGCGAGCACGGACAATAGCCCATTCCGTCGAGCTCAGCGCCGAGCCTCGCCATCTGCCGCTCCACTACTAGCTCCCATCACGCATACACTCAATCTCGCGCCGGAAATCCGTGGACTGCGGGTTTCCGCCGGAGCACGAACAAGGCTGGGGGTGGAGATTGAACCCCAGCAGCAGCAGCCTGCGCGTCCTTCCTTCTCCGGTACGCCTTCGATCGCCGTCTGCCGGATCCACCTCCGCCCGCCACCGCTCGGGGCCTCCGTCCGCCTCCGCTCGGGGCTGCCGTCCGCCGCTGCCCGGGCTATAGTGTGTGTGACATGCGGGTAGGTGGGGAAGAAAGGTGAGGCAGAGTGGGGGAGAAGAACGCGAGATCGGGAGTGAGGCGTGCGGCACAGTTTGTCGCGGCCCGCACGCGGCCGTGGGATGACGTGGCAACGTACAATGCTCTAAAAATAGTGCAAACTGACCTAACGACAGATGAGGCGTTCGGGCGGGATGCTACGCACCATACGTGTGGGCGTTAGTATTTCCCAAGGTTAATCAAACCGTATCCAAAGAATACGTTTTCGCTGACCTGAAACGTAGGCTTATGCCAAGTCGTTACTTGATAACCTCTTGGCCTATTTATATCCAACCAAACATAACGCACACCCTGAATCAATCGGAACCGGATCCTCTAACATTGAGAAGGAAAGTTAGAGAAGTTATAATATTCTAACTTTCCTTATTTCTATCCATGTGATTATGGCCAAAACAATTTAAATTAATTTGCAAAATGATGATCTACCGTGTACATTTATAGTAATTACATACAAACAATTTGATGGTGAAATCAAATTAATTTTAATTTTTTTATATCTACAGAAAATACCAACAATAAACAACCTACTAACTACCTACTAATAGTCTCTAACTTTCCATCTTCATTTTACACTAGGCAAACACTGTAGCACCGTGACTTTCTTTCACAATGTTAAAGGATCTGGTTCCGACCGTCGGAGCTCGGACTACGCGGCGGCGGAGGCGGGCCTCTCCCGTCGCGTTCACGACGGTTCGGT
>NC_041385.1:779932485-779935987 GCF_002162155.2 Triticum dicoccoides
CAGTTCGATCAGGCGCCGTCTCGCTGAGTCACGCGGCTGGGCTCGATCCACCGGTCGGGGACTAATTCCTTGGAATCAGCTGCTGATCCCCCGTCGTCAATCGCAGCACGCATCAGTAGAGTTATTAATTAGTCCCACCTCACCATTCCAGGCGGAACTCGCGCGGTATAAATGCGCCCCATTCGCCGTAGCACTCGCCGAGTCTGGTGGCGCAGACCTGTAACTCCGAGCTTTTACGGAGGGTATTGTTGGCGGGGGAAATGTGAAAAATAAAATAGGAAATGAAAGCGTTTAGATCACTGATACAATTGAGCTTAGTATATAGTCCCTCTTTAAAAAAATATAAAAGCGTTTTAGATCACTGATCAAAATGCTCCTATATTTTTTACGGAGGAAGTACTATTATCTTAGAAACATTGGCAGCCATCCATGGTGACCAGATCCATAGGGAAACGCACGCCTGGTTCAAGAGAAGAACCCGGCTGATGGTGTTCCTGTAGGTGAAAAAAGTACAACGCCCCAGCCAGTGGTGCTGCTTGCAGGCTGTGGACAGGTAACGGTCCCAGTTAGAGACGAAGACGAACACACCTCAATCCAGGTTTGTCAGGCTCCTGATCACGATCAAAGGTTAACCAAACCGTATCCAAAGAATATGTTTTCGCTGACCTAAAACCTAAGTTTGCGACAAGTCGTATCCGGCAAGTAGGCGTACTTGATAACCTCTTGGCCTATATATCCAACCAAACAGAACCCACAAGCCGAATTCAATCCTCCGATCAGCAGCAGATCCACCGGCGGCATGGGCGGGTACCACCGACCGTCGGAGCTCGGACTACGCGGCGGCGGAGGCGGGCCCCTCCCGTCGCGTTCACGACGGTTCGGTTCGATCAGGCGCCGTCTCGCTGAGTCAGCCGGTCGGGTTCGATCCATCGGTCCGGGGCTAATTCCTTGGAATCAGCTGCTGATCCCCCGTCACTTAGGGCATGTCCAACAGTTGTAAAATAGTTGTTGGTTAATTTGCCACCTAGGACATAGTGATGATGTGGCATGTAATAAATATGGAGAGAGAGCAAAGTTGTATGTAGATTAACCAACAACCTTTGCACAAGCTTCAAGGTAAAATAGAGAGCAATCACATTTATTTTCTCACCATCTATTGGATAGCTTACATACAACCTGTTGGAGTAGTTGTATGATAGCTTGTTGGTTGATGACATGGACATTTTACCAACAAGACTAACATACAACCTGTTGGAGATGCCCTTAATCGCAGCACGCATCAGTAGAGTGATTAATTAATCCCACTTCGCCATTTCGGGCGGAACTCGCGCGGTATAAATGCGCCCCATTCGCCGTATCACTCGCCGAGTCTGGTGGCGCAGAATTGTAACTCCAGTCAGCTTCTTCGGGAGCGGAGGGCATTGTTGGCGGGGAAAAGAGCTCGACTCGCGTGAGCGTCGCCGGCAACGGTGGCGGAGCCGAGCTTTGGGTTGGCTGGTTGTGTGCTGCTGCTGCGCGTGGACTTGAGCCCAGGGAGTCCCCGCGCGGGAGTCCCCGCGCCCCCCGCGCATGGGCATATGCTGCCCGTGACCATTCAAGGGCAGGGCCCGGCAGGCGCGGCGGCAGTCCACCACCGCGCCAGGCATATAGAGTATATATATATATATATGCCGTCGGTTGTGGCAGCACCACGTAGGCGGTGTGCACCCACTACTGGGGTATACGGCGTCGGTGGTACACACCGGCGGTGAACCCACTTGTAGCCATGCCCCGCAGCCCGTAGGGGGGGTTCCTGGGTTCGCCGCGCGGGCACACACACTCCTCCACCCCTACCTCGCCAACTCTTTTGTAGTTTTGACCCCCAGCATTGCGTTCTGACATCTATGATATGCTAAAGAAACCCAGCCCAAAGCTTTATACATGGTGTGAAAAGCTTTGTAAATGAGACTAAGCTTCTACAGTCTTTGTTATCCCATGATTTTATTTTATTTTCAAGCACTGTACTACGTACAGCTTGCTTAGAACAAAAAGGAAAGTGGCTTGCCAAACGTCAAATATCCAACTTCTGCCAACCCCTACACCAATCAAGATTATCATATGGTATTGTTAGAAATAAACCCCTGCGGTTTAGTTAGTTCAGAAAGTACAGAGTTGGGTGTCGTTTTTTCTTCTGTTAGTTCATAAAGTTCAGAGTTGGGTATCTAAGGAGTAAAATTTATCACGATAAATAGGCACAGGTGCCAAAACATACATAAATAGGCACTACGTATACCTATACCAGAATCATAGTGGGCAACATCCTTTGTATTGTGAATTTCGAACTTTAACACGATTATCAGCATGTCATATCTATGTAACACGAATTAAGAAACAAGCAGACTGAACGCTCAAGTGGATCTAACCGGAACAGTAGGAAACTGTTAGTCTACTTCAGTGAACTTTTCAGTTTGCTAGTTCTGTCATTCTGTGTGATATTTTGAACATGATAGTTGACAAATAAAAAAGAAGTTAAAATGAGTGGTGATTGAGTTGTATGTTATTCCATATTTTCTGTAATTCGCAATCTCTGCTGACCATTGTACCAAAACGAGTGATGTCAATGCTCTAATCTTTTGTGTCTTATAGATGACTCAACCCGATGATCATCACATGGAGATGGAGCAAGTGGGCACTCAGGGTCACTCGCGGCGCAATTGTATAGGCTGAATTTTCTGGTGCACAACCATTTTCAAAGGAGGAAGCTTGTGGTTCACAACCATCTTCGCGTATCACTGTTCTGGCACACAACAATCTGATGCGGATGATCATGAGGTTGTTGATTTTGAGAATCGGAAGGATACTGAGAAATTTAAGAAAGGAAGGAGATGGCACCATGATCAGAGATGTGGAACCATTTCATCAAGATTACGGATGAAAATAATGCAAATATATTGCGATTTTGATATGAAGACTGACACGAAGGACCATGGTACGTTATCCTTGATCAGACACTTCAATATGTGCAATCCCAACCCTCACAAGTTCAACAAATATCCAAAGCAGGGCACTTTGCAAGCAACTCAAGGGGAAGGCGTCCGGACTTGGAGGTATGATCTTGACGGACTTAGCGTAGCTTTTGCAGAGATGATCATAGAAGGTGAGTTGGTGTTTGCTTATTTTTAGAAGATGTGCTTTAGAAATTTTATGTCCAAAGCCTGCCCACGTTTCAAACCGCCATCTAGAAGAACCTGTACCAGAGACACTGTGTGACTGTTCTTCCAAGAGAAGGCTAAGCTCAAGAACTTCTTCAATGATTCTTGTCAGCGAGTTTGCCTAACAACATATTGTTCGTCTTCTCAGTAACAATATGGATATATGACTGTGACAACAGGTTTTATTGATGAATCTTGGAGCCTACAGAAGAAAATCATTGGTTTTTTATTGGTGAAGGGGCACAAAGGGGGGTGATATAGGAAAAAATTGGTGAGATGCTTACCTGATTGGGGTTTCGAGAGATTAGTGA
>NC_041385.1:779936987-779954240 GCF_002162155.2 Triticum dicoccoides
TCTTCTTCTCTTCTTCTTCTGCTTCTTCTTTATATATAGTTTTTTCTTTTCTACTTTATTTGTTTTCTTCTATTTATTTTTGAGTAATTTTTTATATAGTTTTTTCTTTTTTGCCGTGACACTCTCTACTCTTTCGCACATGCTATACTCCTATGCGAGGTGGGATTAAAATAGCCCTGCCACAACCTCTTTAGTACCGGTTCGTGCTAGGGGAGCAAATGATGTCAGAAAGGGTCGAAAATTTATGACGTGGCTTAGAATGGTGCGTACTGAACGCAAAAAAGTCTGAAGTTGTAATAAGTTTAAAAAATGAAGTGCCGGTGTAACAGATGAGTTTTCGTCTGAAACCGGCCCTGATACTTCGAAAGAGATTCTCCAGTTTGTACACGAAGTGCATCCAGTTTTTGCCGTAACACAAGAAGTCCGGAGTTCTAATAAGTTATTAAAAATAAAAAAGGCGCAATGCTCGTTAGTTAGCTTCAAGCCTTTCGGAATAGGGTAGACTACACTGCACACAGCTCCGTGCAATCTATTCTATTCTGAAAGGCTTGAAGCTAAGCAACCTGCAGGTGAGCATTGCGCTCTCCTTCATCGTCTCTGCACTCCCGGCTTATAAACCACTGCTACTGCCTCTCTCCTAGCGAGGTGGGACTAAAAATCAGCTTAATAAGAAACTCTAGTACCGGTTCATGCCATGAACCGGTACTAAAGGTGTTCGTGGGGCCCACAGCCTGACACAGGATCATTAGTACCGGTTCGTGGCATGAACCGGTACTAATTGTTACCCACGAACCGGTACTAATGATGTCCGCCCGCCTAACCGTTGGAACCGGCACTAATGGCCACATTAGTGCCGGCTCAAAATCAAACCGGCACTAATGTGTCTGAGATTAGCCCCTTTTTCTACTAGTGACTATGAACAATGTCATATCATTCTACTAATCCCTCCATCCGAAAATACTTGTCATTGAAATGGATGTATCTAGATGTATTTTAGTTCTAGACACATCCATTTTGATGACAAGTAATTCCGGACGGAGGGAGTATTATTTAAACCGTCTCTTTATTTGCCAATCTGAAATGGGATAAATTGACAGCACACTAACCATTGATACTTATGAGTTCTTGATCTGTAATCCAGTGGTGTCGTGAAGCTGCCAACTCCTTCACAATGTCATTTCCCATGTCTTGACCTGAACAATACCATATTGAGTTAATGCAATTTTAAACTGTGTCACTTTATTCGTCAATAAGAAATGTGATGAATTGTCAGCACTGATACTTTTATGTGCAAAACCTGTCATCTGTCTGCTTGTTTATCTTTCAAAGTGAGGAAGATTTAAGTGTTGAACAAGCGCAGTCTCATCATCTTGCTCAGTTGCTTGCGCTGCAGCTCCCCAGCAGGGCTAACCTTTCTTGAACTCTATTGAAGTGCTGTCGGTTTTGTATATTATTTTGTCGGCGTGTTTATTTGCACTGGTGGCGATCTTTGATGCCCAGTGTATGTAATATGCTGTCTGCTTGTGCTTTATTATCATAGTGGCGAACTTTGATGCCCAGTGGATGTAATATGTTGTAATTTCTTTATTGTATAGTCTAGGTTTTTTCTTATTCACGATGCTGCAGTTATTTTACTGTCTTCGCATTAAACCGGCCAAACCATAAAATTACGGTACATAATCGGGCCGTCATGCAATCACGATGTAGGTTGGGCCTGAAACGTGCCGAACAGCTAACGGGCCGGCAGCAGCCCGAAATGAACCCCAACCCATGATTGTGCGAATCAAATCACGGGCTTTTAACAGGCCAAAATTGTCTCGGTCCTTATTTGGCCCAATCAGATATCGGCTGCGAGCAGGCCGGATGCAAACCGGGCCGTAGTTAGGCCCAACTATATGATGGGCATTTAATAGGCCGAAATTAATATAGGGCTGAAATGTTAAATGGGTCCTTAAGAGGCCAAAACTAATGTCAGGCCGAATTCCTAAGTGGACCTCTAGCAAGTGGGCCCAAAAGCATAGTGTCCAGTTGACGGGTCGAATCTGATATGGGCCATAATTGAGCTCATAGCCTCTTAAAGGACCGTAACTGATCTGGACCGTAATTTGGCCCAGTACGTGGTAGGCTTTTAACGGGCCGGATCTCATATGGGCCACTATTAGGCCCGGAACGTGGCAGGCCATTAATGGACCGGATCAAATATGGGCCGGCATTTGGCCCAAAACATGGCAGCCAGTTAATGGGCCGGCCTACTAGGGCCCTCAAATTCTTGTGGGCCTACAGCTGGGCCGGCCCGTTAATGTCGGTGAAATCTCGTGGGCCTTTAGCCGGGCCGGCCATTATGATCCGCGAGAATCTTCTGGGCCTTTACCTGGGCCGGCCCATTATGGCAAACAAAAATCTTGTGGGCCTTTACCTAGGCCGGCCCATTATGGCCCACGAAATCTTGTGGGCCGTTAGCTGGGCCAGCCCATTATGGCCCGCAAAATCTCGTGGGCCTTTAGCTGGGCCGGCCCATTATGGTCCGCAAAATTTTGTGGGCCTTTAGTTGGGCCGGTCACTTTAAACTTGATGGGCCGGTCCACGTGTCAACATATCATAGGCGCGTCTCGCCCATTGGATGAGTGACACCTGTGCCAGCGCGGACCTGACATGTGTCTCCTCCAGCCAATGATGATTTTACACGTGGAAAATCCCCATTGGTCGGGGTTGTTAACGGGTTATCGGATCCAAAACCCCACCCGATAGCTTAACGGCGTTCCGTTACGGTGGATGCCACATGTCGGTCACCCTTGACGAAAACACTTCTATTACGCGCGATTTATCGTCATGGAAGTGGACACTTCCGTGATGATAATTTTGGTAATGTCATGGAACAATTCTACGACAGCACAGGTATGACTATCTTGATTCTGTCATAAATTTGTCATGGATGTACATGCATGACAAAAAAACGCGACCTACTGTGACAAACACGTATCATCATGGAAGTGTATTTTTTTGTAGTGATTGTTCATCTATAGTTCGAGGGACTTTAAGAATGATCTACACCGACTCTTCTTCCGCTGCAACTTGGAGTTGGTAATGATCCGATGCAAACCACATCTTCATAGTGTTCTTGGGTGATCTTATGGCAATTTTTTTTGTTTTTCTCTACTAAGTTTCCCAACAATAGCACCGTCTGAAGTAGCACCAAGCGACAACTCTTCGGCATCATCGCTCATTTACACGTAGGCGATTGTTGCGAGTTGATCCACCAAAGGTTGTAGCTGAGAAGCCGTCAACTGGTCATCCCAAGTGGAGGACTAAATATTTGCACGAGAAGGTCCCAACCTCACACCCTACGATATGACACACTCTAGCTCTCTCCTCGTCAGCACACCTGATGGGCATAATCGAGCTTTTTGTCCAATTGACTATCAAACCAGACATTGTCTCGAAGGCCTCCTGGATGGCCGCCCCACACATTTGAAGTTCGATCTCAGACGGTTTCATGAACACCATCACATCATCTGCGAATAAGGACAATCGCTGCATCAAACCGACCCCAGCCAAGGGTGCCAGCATGCCATCCCATGTCGCATTCACAAAGATACGATGTAACGGCTCCACGGGCAAGATGAAAAGCATGGGCAATATCGGATCTCCCTGTCTTGGACCTCTGCGATTGTATATTGGAGCTCCTACCACACTGTTCACCAAGACCATTGTGGGAGACGTTGCTAGAAAGCCCGAAATCTAGTCAACCCACCTATTTGCCAAAGCATATGTGTCGCAACACTTCCACGAGAAACATCCAATAAACGGGATCAAAGGCCTTTGAGATACCTAACTTGAGAATCACCGTTGGGTTCTTGAGCGCATGTAGTCTCTTTGCGGTTCCTTTTACTAGCATAAAATTGTCATGAATTGAACTCCCCTTCAAGAACGAGCTCTGGTGGACTCCCACCAACCTTGGCAGATCCAAAGCTAGCCTTTATGCCAAGGTTTTGTCGAAGATTTTCACTGCCCCATGGATTAGGCTGACAGGCCAGAAATCCTTTAGTTCAATTGCCCCACCTTTCTTGGGTAATAGAGAGACCGGATCTTTTTTATGGCCGGCATCCCACACATACCGCCCCGATAAAAAGTGCCAAGGGCCCTCACGAAATCCTCATGGTGATTCCCTAGCACACATAGTAGAAACATCCAGCAAACCCACCCAGGCCAGGGGAACAGTCTGGCAGCATTGCCTTTATTACCTTCTCCACTTCCTTCTCCGAGAACGGCTCCTCCAAATATGCCAGGTTGAGTGTGGTTAGTTGTAGCGCATAAAGGTTGAACGAGAGTGCCCTCTCCGGGGTCGTTCCCAGAACTGTCTCGTAGTAGTCATACACAGGCTTCACAATTTGCTCTTGCCCCGTGAGGATCTTGCCTTTATTATGTAGCACTGTAATGGTGTTTCTCCTCATGCGATTGCTAGCATGTTGGTGAAAAAGCTGCTTGCTCTTGTCCCTGTACCTTAGCCAAAGAAGCCTCAACTTATGAAGCGCGATTGATCTCTCCAAGGATCATAATCCCGGAAGTTTGTGTTTTAGGGTCTTTCGTAGTCCAACTTCTTCCGAGGAGAGCCGCCTTGAGTCGGACGCCACATCACGCTGATGGATGAGCTCAAGCATGATGGCACTCTTTAATTTGATGCTGTCAATCCACTTGTCACTCCATTCCTGCAGCCACTTTGCCGTTGCGTGTAGCTTCTCATCCACAAATGGGATCCCCACAGAAGGGACTGAAGTCCACACGCCTACTCCACTATATCCATAAAGCCGCCCGCCTTAGTCTAGGATTCGAACCTAAACCATTGGCCTACATTTAACTCGGCTTGGAGGTCCAATAGGAGTGGGCAATGGTCGGAGACTACAGTTTCAAGGGCCAAAAGGAAGCAATCTAGGTAGAGAACTTCCTAAGATGTAGTTTTTAATACATGATCAATCTTCTCTATCGTTGCATGCTCCCGTTCATTCGACCATGTGTAGTGGCGGTCATTGAAATAGATTTCCTTCATTTCCATAGCATATAGCTTTAACCGAAAACGGGGCAATCATTCTTCTGTTTATCGCATTGTGGCTTTTGTCGTCCGGGTTGACAAGGAGGTTGAAATCACCGGCTAATGTCCAAGGCCTCGCATGCAAATAACACATGTCCACCAACTTTTGGAGGAACACAATCCTCTCCGCATCTAGTTGGGGTCCATAGACCCCAGTTAGCCACAACTCTACTGCCCCAAAGGGCTTAACAAGTGCCGTAATTGTGTTCTCTGT
Organism: Triticum dicoccoides; assembly: GCF_002162155.2. NCBI lineage: Eukaryota > Viridiplantae > Streptophyta > Magnoliopsida > Poales > Poaceae > Triticum > Triticum dicoccoides. The sequence goes on from NC_041385.1 coordinate 779,942,288, forward strand.
TCGTGTGGGTTAGGTAGGGTTCCACAAGCAGATCCCAAGCTAACATGACACCTCCACGCGTAGCCACAGCCGACAAGCAAAAAAAGCTTCTCGAATCTATTTTCCAAGCATTGCCTTGCAAAAGCTCCATCGATATGTTCTCTACCTTAGTTTCCTGGAAACAAACGATCGCCAGTTTAGCCGCTTTTACCACTTGAAACACTGCATTTCTTCTCGCAGGTGCATTCAGCCCACACACATTCCACACTAGGAGCTTGATTGGTTGGGCAACAATTAACAAGGCCCACCGGCTCAACACACCCCCTAGAGGCCTACGGCTCAGCCCCAATCACCGTCGGCAGATCACAAGGGGTAGCACGGGCAGCTCCCACCCGAACAGCGCAAGCACAATAGTAATGTGTGCGTCCGACAGTGGGCGCATGAACAACTCTACATTTATGTTCAGCGCCTCATCCCCAATGACTTCACTCTCATGGCCACAGTTTCCAAATGATCACCTATATTTGCTTTGTGGCCTTAAACGACCACACACACTTAAATATGCTAACGTAATTTAAGTGCCAATCTCATTCATATGCAGCCTTTCATGTTATTAAAACTTATGAGGAAATATGCCCGTGTGTTGCAACGGGAGAAACAAAATAGCTAGCTACATATACATGTTGCGTAGATGATATTGTGCGTATGGAAGCTCCTGTCACCTCGTACTCGTGGTATACCTACCCACTGCTGTCAGTGCGCTTGACGGTCATATCTTTCCTAGACATGATTTTGTCCAGCAGACAAACACCGAACATCTCAAGATACTAAATTTTCTCTTTATCCTCTCAGTAAAAGAAGTTATTCCTCTCTTTGTTGCTCTCAAGCATCATATTTCCGTTAGTGGCGGGTTTTCATCTCATAGTTTTGGGATGTTTTCCATAAGCCAATGAGAAGCATATTTTTTGGTTGTTGAGTTGTCAACAACTATGTTCAAATCTTCCGTATCAGGATGCTCTTTCAAGTTCCTTGTGGTAGACATGTTATTTTCTTCTCCATTCAATTGGTTCCAAGTATCTACCTTCCATTCTGTACCCAAGTAGTTCTATTTTTTAACATGTGAGATGGCCAGAATACAGTAGTGCAAGCTATGGAATGGTGCTTACCTCAGCATCTGGAGCATTGAAGACAATCAAGCCATAATAACATTTGTTTGTCTTTGTATCATTTTCTCTTTCTAACTACAAGGAACCATTTAACTTGTCATGTCAGTCTCTACCTGTACAAACGATACTAATGCCACTGGTTTTGCTTCCTGATCAGACATGGAAGGCTGCATCAGGAAAACACTGCATTTTCTACTTATGACTGTGCCAACCCCACTTTACTAAATGCTAACCCCAATTAATTAGACAACCAGCATACATTATTCTTCTTGCTTGTTTAGTTGTGAATCTTGTGCAGTTTATGCTAGCTTCAGATGTTGATTCTTCTTCTGATAAAATAAATGACAAATGCCCTTATAAAAATGAAGTACATTGGTTTCTTAGGGTTTTTTTAGATCTATATATCGGGTTTTTTAGGGGTATCTTTTTTTTAAGAAACACCTATAACTTTATTCATATTCATAACAATTAGAGGTCACTGATTTTGATCTAAGATCCAAGAAAATACACAGAAGTTAGGAGTATAAAAGAGAGGCCTTAGGCTATGTCTCACAACTTGCAAAACGTACATGGGCTAAGTTCAAGTCCGTTCATGGGGGTGGAAGGACTCGTCCGGTTCCTGGAATTCTTCTTGTGAGAGGCGTATTTTTCTGACTTCTTCGCGACCCGCAAAAGGTAAATTGGCTAAGCCCAGCCCAAATCCGTCCATATTGCTTACGCTAAGATCACCGCAACTCCACATATGCTCTCGTGGTCTTGTTGCTGAGATCGTGGGACTGGGAAGCTGCGATGGAAACCCTACGACGACCATGGCGAAGATCGCAACGATGGCAGCAACCCCTTCGTGACCTCCCGGAGGAGATCGTCGTCTGGGAGATCCTCGTCCGCCTGGCCCCCAAGGACCTCCTCCGCTGCCGCGCCGTCTGCCGTGCGTGGCGACGCGTGACCTCCGCCCGCAACTTCCTCCTGGCCCATCACAGCCGCCAGCCCTCCCTCCACCTCCTCTACGGTTACGAATGTGACACTGTCCGCCCCCAGAACATCCTTGCCTTCGACCACCAGGCGGCCACCACCGCCCAGCTCCATACCACCGCCCGGCTTAAAGAGAACTACAATATAGCGGCCTCCTGCGACGGTGTACTTATCCTCTCCGGGGATGGCAAGGCAGGCAGCATCTGTTGTAACCCAGCTACACGTGAACATACACCACTTAGGGCAACGCGGGACTTGAAAATCCTGGGGATGTATCCACATCGCCCTACCGGTGAGTACCAGGTATTGCTGCAGAGGTGGTATATAATGTCATATAAAGGCCAACTTGGTTTCTATGTCCTTGCCTTAGGCACCGAACAGCCACCAAGGTACATCGGAATGCAAGAGACATCATCGGCGTACTTCAGCGCACGTGCCCTTGTGCGTGATAGCCTGCATTGGTATCCAGTGAAGCATCACAGTGAAAATGATCCACTATGGTATCCCACTGAAAGCAAACCCGTAATAGTATTCGACCCCATAGCTGAGTCGTTTCGGCGGATGCGTGCTCCAATTGTTCCCAGCAACTCATATATCTTTGAGATGGATGACACACTCGGCATCTATACTCATGATGATGACATGGAAATTGTGGATATATGGGTGTTACAAAATTACGAAGGTGAGATTTGGGACTTCAAGTACAAAATCAAATTGCCAATTGCAAAAATAAGGCGGCAGTTTGAAGGTTGTGATGACTATTGGTATTTGGCTGTTGTTCCTGTGGATAGTCGTGTGCTCTTGCTTGTCAGTTTGGATCGATGTGTTAATCATGTTGATAGTGATGGAGAATTGGTTGGCAGTTTCCATCACGGTGGCGGATTCCTTCGAGCGTCTGGATATCGTCTCAAACAAACTCTTGTTTCACCCACCTTTTTTACGCCACTAGAAGGTCAAGTTGTGAACGATTCACCTTTCGTCTAATGGTTGTTCAAAGTGAGGCGGTCCTTCTTAAGTGATCTTGTATTCCCATGAGCTGCAATATATATAATTGGATGTAAGTATGAGCATGTTAGCTTCTTCTTTTTGTGTTGATATATACAATTTATTATCAAAATCCCTGGCCATTAGTATGTGGTTGCATAAAACATATGCTTGTTTCGGTACCTTTCGGGCCAAGTGTCTATTGAGCGTGTTAATGCTAAATTTGTTTAGTCATTTTTTTTCTACTATTGAGATCTTTCTCTTTTCATTCCTGGGATGGGGATTTACTTTGGCTATATTTTGTTTAACCGTTTTTCTTACTCGTACTCAATTGAAAGCAATCTATATATGCCTTGTGTCCCTATTCCTTTGAACTGAAGAACTGACTTGACCTTTTATCTAGTAGTATTCTAGTGGTCTTCCTAATAATCAATATTTGAGGGTGTTCCATGTTTCCAACCTTTGTTTTATATGCCAGAGAAATGACCTTGCTGAGTTTAGAAAGACATTGTACTGACCGATACTGGTTAACTTCTAAAGGTTGAGCCTGGAGGAATCAATTGCACCATTTGCTGCAGCATTACTTGGAAAATATCTCTTAGCCATTCGCTTCTACCTGCTAAACTATTTTCAGGGTTGCTTAGTGCTTTAAGGGATGTTAGATATTAACATAAGTTTTATTAGAAACAAATCTTCTTGTACTTATGGGCTTACAAAATGCTTGTCATTGTCCAGCTCGTACCACACTGTGTTTATGTCTGAATCAGGACACCACCAGGCCAATTGTGTGTGACAACTGACCAAGAGCACTCAGATAATTTGTTACTTCATGTATTGTGTGCCACTGTAGGGTCGTATCTCAGCCCTCCAACACAGGCTGCCAAGTGTCAGTTTGCCGTGGTTGGCATGGTCTTTGAAGCAAGACGGAGAAATACCGATGAGAAAATAGTTCTGCGTGACACTACAGTTACGGAATTTTTATGTGCCGCTGCAAAGTAACTGGTCGCCTGCTCACATTTAGGCCGCTCAACGTCAGTTCGTGGTTTTGTGTGACTGTCATGGCTTTCTGGGTGAGAGGGATTAATAAACTGGACATAATAATATTTGGATTGTCTGCCTGGTTATATTGCAGTCTACACCTAATAGGCTAATACTGATGCAGTATATAATGCAAGCAAGTCTATCATCCAAATTAATGGATCCAGTATGTGTGCTTAACCGTGTGTTGTTCCGTGCTATGGTACAACACTCGCGGTCACCATGCATGCAATTCATCTTAAATGCATGGTGAAAGAGCGAGCGAATTGAACGGCGGTTAGCGGGGTTCAGTAGTAAGGACAAGGTGATCTAGGATCTCTACTCGCTCCCTTGGGAGTTCGGTGGGACGACTAGGTGCTGAACATAAACTCGAACGTAACGCAACCACGAAGAACCCAACGCAACCCAAGCGGTCTGCATCCCTTGCTTCCTAACTGATGTCCGCCAGGCCGGGGAACTGTCAGAACTCTCGCGCGGCGTCGCTGCTAGGTGCATAGCATCTTCTGGGTGCGGCAAGCCAATCAACTCGGCATTGCCCATTAGTTGTGATGTTCTGATCAACTAATATTGATTTCAGAGGAATAGATCCACCATGTAGCGCTCGCCAGCAGAAATTTTATGTGTCCCCAAATTGGGTGGTAGCCTCCTTGGCCTCGCAGAAAAAATCCCCTAGTAAAACAAACTGGATTGAGAGGTTTAGGTTTAAGAGGCCGGGCCTGGAAGTATTTTATATGGTCTTCTTATAGCTTTGCAACACCTACTACATGGGTAAGCCCAGACCAAGTCTATCCACCACAGCTCCTCAGATTCCTTAAAGCATCTCCAACAGAGGCGCGGTAGCACGGCGTGCTAAAAAAAATTGCAGTGCTGACACGCTAAAAAAAAATTGCAGCGCCGAAATACCATTTTTGCGCTTGGAGTGACGAAGAGGTTTTCGAGATGCACAAAAACATGGCGCCCAATGCGGCGCCCCCACCTGCAGCAGCGCGCGCACAATCCGGCGTCCCAAATTTGCAGCCCCATAGCCCACGCGCACACCCGTGTGATAACGTTTTTTGAGCGCGCTCTATTTTACAGCGACTGCTGGAGCGCTGTTTTTGTCTCCGGCGCACAAAAACATTGTTTTTTAGCACGTGAGGCAGTTTTGGCACGACTGTTGGAGATGCTATTACGCAAAAGAAAACTCGTCTCAGTTCCTGGAATCGTTGGAGACTGGGACAGAAACACTAGCGATGAAGACCGTAATGGCAGGAGCGATGCCTTCCCATAGTGGCCTCCCGGGCGAGATTGTCACCTGGGAGATCCTCGTGCGCTTTCACCCCAAAGCCCTTCTCCGTTGTCGCGCTGTCTGCCGCACCTGGAGCCGCGTCACCTCCGCTCGTGACTTCCTCGAGGCCCACCAAGACTGTCAGCCCTCCTTCCACTTCCTCCGCGGATCTGGATATGGCAGCGGCATCCACCACAAATACATTCTCGCCTTTGACAAGGAGGCCGTCACCCCCATCCAGCTTCATACCATTGCCCAGCTTGATGAGCCCTTCTATCTTCAGCCCCCTGCGACGGCCTCCTTGTTGTCGCTAGGTATGGCTTGCCAGCTGGCACTGACTTCATCGGTTGTAACCCAGTCACTCGCCAGCATAGGAGCGGACTTCTACATCGTGGGACTGTAACCACATCGCCCCACCGGTGAGTACCGGTTGTTACTACAATGGAGTAGGTACAATTATTTTCCTGGTGGCCCTCGAGTTGGCTTCTACGTCTTTATGTTGGGCTCCGACGAGCCACCAAAGTATATCGGTTGGCCAGAGACAGCATCGGCGTACTTCAATGTACCTGCTCGAGTGTGTGATAGGCTGCATTGGTACGTCAGGTCGCAAAGCAAATTGATAGTAGTATTTAACACCATAACCAGTCATTTGAGCGGACATGTGCTCCAACTTTTCCCATTAGTCAACGACGCATCTCAAATATCTTTGAGGCGGATGGCACGCTGGGGTTCCATACCCATAGTAGTGCCATGGAAGAAATTATTGATATATGGGTGTTGCAGAACTGTAAAGACGAGGTTTGGGTGTTAAAGTACCAAATCAAATTGCCGTTTGCAGAAGTAATGGGGCGGTTTGAAGGTTGAGATGGATCATTGTATGTGAACGTTGCTTTGGAGGATGGTCGCGTGTTTTTACTGGTTAGTGTGGCGAGTGGGTGTCACATTGACAGTGATGGCAAATTGGTGGACAGTTTTCATGGTGGTGTCGGAAGCCTCTCTGAGTATGGATTTCGGCTCAAACTGAAAGATGGCTTGAAGCGTATGCCTAGCAGGGACGCGTTGCATGTTATATATAGCCAAAGGCTAGGGTTTACAGAATCCGGTAGTTGGTTTAGACTTGATCCTCAAGTTAGCTAACTACAAGATAAGGATCAAGGCTTTAAACCTAACCACCGGGATACAATTGTAACGCACGCAACACCGACCGTATATACGGTTTTATATACACAACCGTATATACATACAATGTATTCTAACACACCCCCTCAATCATAACTTCACCAAGTTGAGATTGTTCTTGAACTCCTCTAACTTGCGCCATGATAAGGTTTTAGTGAAGCCATCTGCAACTTGATCATTAGTGGAAATGAACCGAATATCAAGAAGCTTCTTAGCTACTCTTTCTCTGACAAAGTGATAATCCACCTCAATGTGTTTTGTTCTAGCATGAAACACTGGATTTGCTGATAGATGTGTAGCACCAATGTTATCACACCACAACCGTGCAACAGGAGAGTGATTAACACGCAGCTCATTCAACAAGGTTTGAACCCATATCAACTCTGCCGTGGCATTAGCCAATGCTTTGTACTCAGCTTCTGTACTTGATCTTGACACAGTAGCTTGTTTCCGTGCACTCCATGATATAAGATTTGGTCCAAAGAAAACAGCAAAGCCTCCTGTTGATCTCCTATCATCAGGACAACCTGCCCAATCAGCATCAGAGAATGCACTTACCAAAGTTGACATTGACCTTGTGACTTTCAACCCTGTACTCATAGTACCTCTTAAATATCTCAAGATTCTTTTCACTGCGGTCCAATGTGCAAAGGTGGGAGCATGCAAGAATTGACATACTTTATTGATAGGAAAAGATATATCAGGTCTTGTAAGTGTTAGATATTGCAAAGCACCTACAACACTTCTATAGTTTGTAGAATCTTCAGCACTTAAAGGCTCTCCTTCTTCCTTAGATAATTTTTCAGAAGTTGAGAGAGGCATATTTGACACTTTGCAATTCATCATACCTGCTCTTTTTATCACATCTGACACATACTTTTCTTGACTCAAGACTATACCATCTTTAACTCTCTTTACTTCTATTCCCAAGAAGTAGTGCAAATCACCAAGATCTTTAAGAGCAAAATCTCTCCTTAGATCTTCAAGCAATGCTTTAGTTGCATCCTGCGATGAGCTTGCAACAATAATATCATCAACATATACTAGCATGAAAATGGTGATTTTGCCTTTTCTGTAGAAGAACAGTGATGTGTCAGCTTTGGATGGCTGAAAACCAAGTCTTTGAAGTTTCACACTCAACCTAGAGTACCATGCTCTAGGTGCTTGTTTCAAACCACATAAAGCCTTATCAAGCTTGCATACATAATGATACTTGTCCTTTACCTCATACCCAGGAGGTTGTCTCATGTACACTTCTTCCTCTAGAACGCCATGAAGAAACGCATTCTGCACACCAATTGATGAAGACTCCAACCGTTTGATACTGCAATAGACAGAACAAGCCTAACAGTAGCTGCTTTCACAACAGGACTAAAGGTATCTTCATAATCTATACCATATCTTTGTTTGAACCCCTTTGCAACTAGTCTAGCCTTGTATCTGTCTATTTCTCCACTTGCTTTTCTTTTAATTCTATAGACCCATTTGCAATCAATTAAGTTTTTCCCCTTTGCTGGAGGAACTAGATGCCATGTTCTATTTTTCATAAGAGCATTATATTCTTCATCCATTGCATTTTTCCAGTTTTTATTTTCCAATGCCTCTACCAAAGTATTTGGTTCTCCTGTAACAGCAAGACCAGCAAAACGACGTCCTTTGTCATACCTGACCGTACCATCTGTACGTACTTTTGGTTTCAAAATACCATGTTGAGATCTCGTTCTTGGTGGTGATGCAGAAGGCAACTGCACAGAAGATCCGGAGCCCTGCACAGAGGATCCAGAACCTAATTCGGCCGCACCAGATCCAAGGTGGATCCTGTCGCTGCCTCCAGTGTCCGCTTCTAAGCCGGCCGCCGCAGATCCGAGGCGGGTGCTATCGCCGCCTGCGACGCGCCTGTTCGGCCCACGTGCGATGCTCTTGATTGGCCTGCATCACCCAGCGAAGGGGACCGGACCACTTGGCGCGTGAGCGGCGCCTCGCTGCTCGTGGGTCCACCCGACCCTGAGTGCGCTTCAGCGCCTGTCCCTGCGGGCCCGCGAGGGGACACGCGTCGTGTGGACGCTGGATCGGCCGCTCCCGAGGCTGATGCGGTGCGAGCCCCACCATCCGGTGCGGCAGGCGAGGGAGGATCTTCCCCGGGATCGCCGCTGGCAGGATCCGGCGCAGCACCTGAATCCACATCGTGTTCCACAACTGTCTGTTGCATAAAATCACAGCCAAAAACAGGAGAATTTCCACCAAAATTTACAGCAGTATTTGTATGAAGATTAACCGAAGGATCAGCTGTCTGTTCGCCCCCATGATCAAGAGGTTCAGATGAAGCAGTTTCTGCAAGAAGAAGAACTTCAGAACGAAGAGGAACGCCGGCATTTGGATTTAGTGAGGCAAATGGAAAGATAGTTTCATCAAAGATAACATCCCTAGAGATATAGACACGTCCTTCCTTGACATCTAGACACTTGAACCCTTTATGAAGATTGCTATAGCCAAGGAAAACACATTGTTTTGAACGAAACTCTAGTTTCTTGGCATGAAAAGGCCGGAGGTTTGGCCAGCACGCACAACCAAAGGTGCGTAGGGCATGATAGTTGGGTTTTTCATGAAACAATTTTTCCAAAGGAGTGTCAAGATTGATCACCTTGCTAGGAGTACGATTGATAAGATAGGGGGCAGCTAGAAAAGCCTCGTCCCAGAATTTTAAGGGCATGGAGGCATGAGCTAGAAGTGAGAGACCCACATCCACAATGTGCCTATGTTTTCTCTCGGCTGACCCATTCTGTTGATGGGCATGTGGGCACGAAACGTGATGTGTGATCCCTACTTGACGAAAAAAGGAATTGAGGCGCTCATACTCGCCGCCCCAATCCGTTTGCATGGTGATAATCTTGCGATCAAAAAGTCGTTCAACTAGTGCTTGAAATTCATGAAACACTTTGAAAACTTCTGATCTATGCTTGAGGATATATATCCATGTGAATTTGCTGAAATCATCGATGAAACTCACATAATAATTTTTCTTATTAATTGAATCTCGAGCAGGCCCCCATACATCAGAGAAAACTAGCTCTAAAGGAGCTTTTGAAGTACTACTAGAATTTGGGTAGGGAAGTTGATGGCTCTTGCCTTGTTGGCAAGCATCACACACTCCCTCTTTATTCAATTCTTTGCTAGAAAAGGAAATTTGATTGTGTCTAAGAACATGTTGAACTATTGCCGAAGATGGATGTCCTAAACGATCGTGCCACCTTGATGAAGATATCTTGGTGGCGCCAAGTGCATGTCTGCCCGAGCTTATTGGAGCTGATGATAGGGGATAGAGCCCGTTTCTACACCTGCCTTGGAGGAGGGTTTTCCTCGTGGCCTTGTCCTTGACAAAGAAAAAATGAGGATGAGTTTCAAGAAACACATGGTTGTCATTGGCTAGACGATGAGCAGAGATCAAGTTTTTAGTGGCTTTGGGCACACGCAGAATATTTTTGAGATGAAGATCACGAGTAGGGGTACGAACATATGCATGACCTATATGGGAAATCTTCATACCTGCACCGTTTGGCACGTTCACTTGATCATGTCCATTGTACTTGTCACGAACGGTGAGCTTGTCGAGCTCGCTGGTAATGTGGTTTGTTGCACCTGAGTCCACATACCAGTTTGTGTCCACCCCGTAGGAGGAGTTGGTGTTGACGGCTGCTGCAGTTTTCTCCTTGTTGAAGGAGACATCAAAGCGACGATAGCACTCCATGGCCGTGTGATTCGGCTTGGTGCAGATTTGGCAGAAGACCTCGGGAAGATCATTGCGGCCTCCTCCATTGCCGCGGCCGCCGCCACGACCACGTCCACCGCCTCCATTGCCACGGCCGCCTCCATTGCGGCCACCGTTTCTGCCGCGACCACCACCGCGGTTGGATCCACTGCGTCCGCCGCGAGACACAGCGTTGGCAGAGGAGTGGGAGGACTGCCCTCCGCCTTCAAACATGGCCAGCCTGCTTTCAAAGCTGATCAGCTGCGAGTAGAGCTCGCTCACCTTGATTTGCTGTGTACGAGCGCAGATGGTGGAGACGAAGGACACATAGTCGTAGTCGAGTCCCGCCAGGATGTAGGACACCATGTCATCGTCGGTGAGCGGCTTGCCCACCGATGCCATCTCATCACCGAGCGCCTTCATGCGCCCGATGTACTCAGACATCGTCGAGTTGCCCTTCTTGGTGGTGGAGAGGGCGATTCTGGTGTTGACGACGTGCGCCTGAGTTTGGGAGATGAAGATCTCCCTGATGGCGTCCCATGCTTCGGCCGCCGTGTCACAGTGCGCCACCTGAACCATGACTGGAGCTGAGATGGAGTTGAAGATGAAGCTCAGCACCTGGGAGTCTCGAGCTTTGTCGATGTCGTATGCAGTGTTGCGGACGTCCGTGGACTTGCCGTCCTTGTCGCGGAGCTTCTGCTCCGGCTGCTCCCGATCTGCATCGAGGTAGGAGACGAGCTGCGCCCCTCGGATGGCTGCCATGGCTTGCGCGCGCCATACCAGGAAGTTGGAGCGATGGAGTCGATCGGCTATGGGGATGAGGGCAGGCGCGGCGACAGCGGAGCTTGAGGAGGCCATGGCTACGAGAGATGTGCTTTTAGAGGAGATAGGCTCTGAATACCATGAAAGATGGCTTGAAGCGTATGCCTAGCAGGGACGCGTTGCATGTTATATATAGCCAAAGGCTAGGGTTTACAGAATCCGGTAGTTGGTTTAGACTTGATCCTCAAGTTAGCTAACTACAAGATAAGGATCAAGGCTTTAAACCTAACCACCGGGATACAATTGTAACGCACGCAACACCGACTGTATATACGGTTTTATATACACAACCGTATATACATACAATGTATTCTAACACAAACAATCTCTTGTTCCGCACAGTTTCTTTACGAAAGTAGATGGTTCTCCTGTGAACACTTCACCTTTCATCTGATAGATGGTGTCTGAGTGCTAGGTGGTGTTTCTTAACTGGCCATTTGTCGCATCCTCTAGGCTACAATATCTTCGAGTTGGATAAAGTATGAGCCGTATGGCTTCTTCTTTTTTACGTTGATGTATATCAAGTTGTGATCCAAAGCTCTGATTTTTTTTGTGTTTGCATCATTACATGTTTTCAGTTGCATTATTTAGAATATCTCTTATTACTGCGCTTTACTTATATATGGAATGTTCGATCTTAAGTTTGGGAAGCAAATCTTCTTGTACTACTGGGCACAAGAAATGTTTGTCCCATATTTTGTTCATATATGAAGCGAGCAGGACATCACCAGGTCTCGCTGCATGCGTTATGTAGCACGTACTGGAGTGTAGTGTACAGACAGTACATAAATACTCTCTCTC